>NW_020175208.1:1357094-1378089 GCF_003031525.2 Neophocaena asiaeorientalis asiaeorientalis | reverse complement strand
CCACTCTTGGAGGGCACACAGAAAGTAGTATGTGCATCGGGACCCAGGGTAAGGAGCAGTGACCCCATAGAAGACTGAACCAGACCTACCTGCTAGTGTTGGAGGGTCTCCTGCAGAGGCAAGGGGTGGCTGTGGCTCACCGTGGGGACAAGGACACTGGCAGCAGACGTTCTGGGAAGTACTCCTTGGAGTGAGCCCTCCCAGAGTCTGCCATTAGCCCCACCAAAGAGTGGGGTAGGCTCCAGTGCTGGGTTGCCCAGGCCAAACAACCAACAGGGAGGGAACCCAGCCCCACCCATCAGCAGGCAAACAGATTAAAGTTTTACTGAGCTCTGCCCACCAGAGCAACAGCCAGCTCTACCCACCACCAGTCCCTCCCATCAGGAAGCTTGCAAAAGCCTCTTAGATAGCTTCATCCACCAGAGGGCACACAGCAGAAGCAAAAACTACAATTCTGCAGCCTGTGGAACAAAAACCACATTCATAAAAAGACAGACAAAATGAAAAGGCAGAGGACTATGTACCAGATGAAGGAACAAGATAAAACCCCAGAGAAACAACTAAATGAAGTGGAGATAGGCAAACTTCCAGAAAAAGAATTCAGAATAATGATAGTGAAGATGATCCAGAACCTCGGAAAGAGAATGAAGGCAAAGATCGAGAAGATGCAAGAAATGTTTAACAAAGACCTAGAAGAATTAAAGAACAAACAGAGATGAACAATACAATAACTGAAATGAAGAATACACTAGAAGGAATCAATAGCAGAATAACTGAGGCAGAAGAACGGATAAGTGAACTGGAAGACAGAATGGTGCAATTCACTGCCACAGAACAGAATAAAGAAAAAAGAATGAAAAGAAATGCAGACAGTCTAAGAGACCTCTGGGACAACATAAGACACACAAACATTCACATTATAGGGGTCCCAGCAGAAGAGAGAGAGAAAGGACCCCAGAAAATATTTGAAGAGATTATAGTTGAAAACTTCCCTAACATGGGAAAGGAAATAGCCACCAAAGTCCAGGACAAACAGAAAGTCCCAGGCAGGATAAACCCAAGGAGAAACACACCAAGATACATAGTAATCAAACTGGCAAAAATTAAAGACAAAGAAAAATTATGAAAAGCAGCAAGGGAAAAATGACAAATAACACACAGAGGAACTCCCATAAGGTTAACAGCTGATTTCTCAGCAGAAACTCTACAAGCCAGAAGGGAGTGGCATGACATACTTAAAGTGATGAAAGGGAAGAACCTACAACCAAGATTACTCTAGCCGGCAAGGATCTCATTCAGATTCAATGGAGAAATCAAAAGCTTTGCAGACAAGCAAAAGCTAAGAGAATTCAGGACCACCAAACCAGCTCTAAAACAAGTGCTAAAGGAACTTGTCTAACTGGGAAATACAAAAGAAAAGCACCTAAAAAAACAAACCCATGACAATTAAGAACATGTTAACAGGAACACTCATATTGATAATTACCTTAAACGTGAATGGATTAAATGCTCCAACCAAAAGACACAGGCTTGCTGAATGGATACAAAAACAAGACCCATATATATGCTGTCTACAAGAAACCCACTTCAGACCTAGGGACACATACAGACTGAAAGTGAGGGGATGGAAAAAGATATTCCATGCAAATGGAAATCAAAAGAAAGCTGGAGTAGCAATACTCATATCAGATAAAATAGACTTTAAAATAAAGAATGTTACAAGAGACAAGGAAGGACACTACCTAATGATCAAGGTATCAATTCAAGAAGAAGATATAGCAATTATAAATATTTATGCACCCAACATAGGAGCACCTCAATACATAAGGCAAATACTAAGAGCTCTAAAAGAGGAAATCGACTGTAACACAGTAATAGTGGGGGACTTTAACACCTCACTTACACCAATGGACAGATCATCCAGACAGAAAATTAATAAAGAAACACAAGCTTTAAATGACACAATAGACCAGATAGATTTAATTGATATTTAAAATTTATATTTTCGTTCCATCCAAAAACAGCAGATTACACTTTCTTCTCAAGTGCACATGGAAAATTCTCCAGGATAGATCACACCTTGGGTCACAAATGAAGCCTTGGTAAATTTAAGAAAACTGAAATCATATCAAGTATCTTTTCTGACCACAACGTTATGAGATTGGAAATCAATTACAGGGAAAAATATGTAAAAAACACAAACACATGGAGACTAAACAATACATCACTAAAAAACAAAGAGATCACTGAAGAAATCAAAGAGGAAATCAAAAAATACCTAGAGACAAATGACAATGAAAAATAGACGATTCAAAACCTATGGGATGCAGCAAAAGCAGTTCTGAGAGGGAAGTTTATAGCAATGTAATCCGACCTCAAGAAACAAGAAAAGTCTCAAATAAATGTTCTAAACTTACACCTAAAGGAACTAGAGATAGAAGAACAAACAAAACCCAAAGTTAGTGGAAGGAAAGAAATCACGAAGATCAGAGAACAAATAAATGAAATAGAAACAAAGAAAACAATAGCAAAGATCAATAAAACTAAAAGCTGGTTATTTGAGAAGATAAACAAAATTGATAAACCTTTAGCAAGACTCATCAAGAAAAAGAGGGAGAGGACTCAAATCAATAAAATAAGAAATGGAAAAAGAGAAGTTACAACAGACACCGCAGAAATACAAAGCATCATAAGAGACTACTACAAGCAACTCCATGCCAATAAAATGGACAACCTGGAAGAAATGGACAAATTCTTAGAAAGGTATAACCTTCCAAGACTGAACCAGGAAGAAGTAGAAAATATGAACAGAATAATCACAAGTAATGAAATTGAAACTGTGATTAAAAATCTTCCAACAAACAAAAGCCCAGGACCAGATGGCTTCACAGGTGAATTCTATCAAACATTTAGAGAAGAGCTAACACCCATCCTTCTCAAACTCTTCCAAAAACTTTCAGAGGAAGGAATACTCCCAAACTCATTCTATGAGGCCACCATCACCCTGATATCAAAACCAGGCAGAGATACTACAAAAAAAGAAAATTACAGACCAATAGCACTGATGAAAATAGATTCAAAAATCCTCAACAAAATACTAGCAAACGGAATACAGCAACACATTAAAAGAACCATACACTATGATCAAGTGGGATTTATCCCAGGGATGCAAGGATTTGGGAGGGAGACGCAAGAGGGAAGAGATATGGGAACATACGTATAAGTATAACTGATTCACTTTGTTATAAAGCAGAAACTAGCACACCATTGTAAAGCAATTACACTCCAATAAAGATGTTAAAAAATAAATAAATAAAATAAAAAACTTTTCAGAAAGTAGGCATAGAGGGGAACCTACCTCAACATAATAAAGGCCATATATGACAAACCCACAGCCAACATCATTGTCAATGGTAAAAAACTGAAAGCATTTCCTCTAAGAATAGGAACAAGACAAGCATGTCCACTATTGCCACTATTATTCAACATAGTTTTGGAAGTCCTAGCCACAGCAATCAGAGAAGAAAAAGAAAGAAAAGGAATACAAATTAGAAAAGAAGAAGTAACACTGTCATTGTCTGCAGATGACATGAAACTATACATAGAGAATCCTAAAAATGCCACCAGAAAACTACTAGAGCTCATAAATGAATTTGTTAAAGTTGCAGAATACAAAAGTAATGCATGGAATTCTCTTGCATTCCTATACACTAAGAATGCAAAATCAGAAAGAGAAATTAAGGTAACAATCCCATTCACCATTGCAACAAAAAGAATAAAATACCTAGGAATAAACCTACCTAAGGAGGTAAAAGACCTGTACTCAGAAAACTATAAGACATTGATGAAAAAAACCAAAGATGACACAAACAGATGGAGAGATATACCATGTTCTTGGATTGGAAGAATCAATATTGCGAAAATGACTATACTACCCAAAGCAACCTACAGATTCAATGCAATCCCTATCAGATTACCAATGGCATTTTTTACAGAACTAGAAGAGAAAATCTTAAAAATTTTTGAGACAGCCAAAGCAATCTTGAGGGAAAAAAACAGAGCTGGAGGAATCAGACTCCCTGACTTCAGACTATATTACAAGTCTACAGTAATCAACACAATATGGTATTGGCACAAAAACAGAAATATAGATCAATGGAAGAGGATAGAAAGCCCAGAGATAAACCCATGCACCTATGGTAAACCAATGTGTGACAAAGGAGGCAAGGATATACAATGGAGAAAAGACAGTCTCTTCAATAAGTCGTGCTGGGAAAACTGGACACCTACATATAAAAGAATGAAATTAGAACACTTTCTAACACCATACACAAAAATAAACTCCAAGTGGATTAAAGACCTAAATGTAAGACCAGACACTGTAAAACTCTTAGAGGAAACCATAGGCAGAACACTCTGACATAAACCACAGCAAAATCTTTTTTGGCCCACCTCCTAGAGTAATGGAAATAAAAACAAAAATAAACAAATGGGACTTAATGAAACTTAAAAGCTTCTGCACAGCAAAGGAAACCATAAACAAGACGAAAAGACAACCCTCCAAATGGGAGAAAATATTTGCAAACGAATCAACGGACAAAGGATTAATCTCTAAAATATATAAACAGCTCATGCATCTCAATATTAAAAACACAAACAATCCAATCCAAAAATGGGCAGAAGACCTAAATAGACATCTCTCTAAAGAAGACATACCGATGGTCAAGAGGCACATGAAAAGATGCTCAACATCACTAATTATTAAAGAAATACAAATCAAAACCACAATGAGGGCTTTCCTGGTGGTGCAGTGGTTGAGAATCTTCCTGCTAATGCAGGGGACACGGGTTCGAGCCCTGGTCTGGGAGGATCCCACATGCCGTGGAGCAACTAGGCCCGTAAGCCACAGCTACTGAGCCTGCGTGTCTGGAGCCTGTGCTCCACAACAAGAGAGGCCGCGATAGTGAGAGGCCCGCGCATTGTGATGAAGAGTGGCCCCCGCTTGCCACAACTAGAGAAAGCCCTTGCACAGAAACGAAACAAAGACCCAACACAGCAAAAAGATATAAAATAAATTAATAAATTCCTACCTCCAACATCTTCAAAAAAAGAAAAAGAGAAAAAAGAAATAGCAGAAAATTTCAAATTAGGCATGAGCATGAATTAAAAAAAAAACTACAATGAGGTGTAGTTTCTAACCAGTATCGCCTCACACCGGTTAGAATGGCCATCATCAGAAAATCTACAAACAACAAATGCTGGAGAGGGTGTGGAGAAAAGGGAACCCTCTTGCACTGTTGGTGGGAATGTAAATTGATACAGCCACTATGGAGAACAGTATGGAGGTTCCTTAAAAAACTAAAAATAGAACTACCATATGATCTAGCAATCCCACTACTGGGCATATACCCAGAGAAAACCATAATTTAAAAAGACACATGCAGATTCTGGGGTTCGTTTAGAGGTTTGAATTTTCTCGGAGAAAGACGGGCAGGCCACGAGGAGAAAAGAAACAAGCCGCGGCAACATCTAAGCCCTTGAAAGGATCCTGAGAGAGGGGGGAAAGGGAAAACAGCAGCCACCAGCCCAACCACTTGTGTCTTCTGCCCCTTCCCACCTATCTTGCCCACCCCACCAGCCCACGCTGCCTGGGACTTGAAATCTGTGGCCGAAGGACCGTCACCACATAACTTCAAAAATAATCAACCACCCTCCCTTCCCAAACCCACCCAAATTCACTCATCCAGCGTTTACTTTTTTTAATCCACTCAGAACTTTTTTTCTACGACCCCCCTCCCTACATGGAGTTGGTGGGGGGTGAAATGAATACTGAGTTGGCCTTTACTTTTTTTAAGGAGACTTTTTGATCCAATGAAGCCCCCCAAATAATTGAGTTTTGGGTCCTGGTTGGTTGTTTTATTTTTTTTCTCCAAAATTTTAACCCCCTCCCCCTCTGAGCCCAAGGTGCTGACGTCGCAAAAAAATTGGATAAAAACCTCGATCATGGGTTCGGGTCCCATGGACCCCAAAGAGCTTCTCAAGGGCCTGGATAGCTTCCTTAACCAAGATGGGGAAGTCAAGAGTGTGGATGGGATTTCGAAGATCTCCAGTCTGATGAAGGATGCACGAAAGATGGTGAGTCGACGCACTTATTGAACATTCTCCTGCAGACACGTTCACCAGAAATATTGGTCAAGTTTATTGATGTTGGTGGTTACAAGCGTCTTAACAATTGGCTGACATATTCAAAGACAACCAACAACACTCCCCCCTTGCAGCAAATTCCACTGACCCTGCAGCACCTACCACTCACTGTTGACCATCTCAAGCAGAGCTCCGCAAATTGGCCTCAGTCCTTGTCAGCAACTGGATGGCTGTGTCGAACCACCCCTCCTGAGCGACCGTTGACTGAGGTGAAGACTGAGACTTGGGCTAAGGAGGCCCCGGAGAAGAAGAGGGAGAAGACCAAGTCCCTCCGAACCACGGCGCCCAGTCACGCCAAGTGCCGCTCTACCCGACTAGAGCTGGAGACCCCGTCTTTGGTGCCTGTGAAGAAGAATGCCAGTGCAGTGGTGGTTTCTGACAAGTACAACCTTAAACCCATCCCCCTCAAGCGTCAGAGTTCCACAGCTGCCCCAGGATAGGCTGCGCTCCCTGCAGAGAAGAAATACAAGCCACTCAACACGACACCCAACGCCACCAAAGAGATCAAAGTGAAGATCATCCTGCCACAGCCTATGGAGGGCCTGGGCTTTCTGGATGCACTCAATTCAGCCCCTGTTCCAGGCATCAAAATTAAGAAGAAGAAGAAGGTGCTATCACCCACAGTTGCCAAGCCAAGCCCATTTGAAGGGAAATCGAGCACAGAACCGAGCACAGCCAAACCTTCTTCCCCAGAGCCAGCACCTCCTTCTGAGGCTATGGACACAGAACGTCCAGGGACCCCAGTTCCCCCTGTTGAAGTCCCAGAGCTCATGGATACTGCCCCTTTGGAGCCAGGAGCTCTGGATGCAAAGCCAGTGGAGAGTCCCGGAGATCCTAGCCAGCTGACCCGGAAAGGCAGGAAGAGGAAAACTGTGACCTGGCCTGAGGAGGGCAAGCTGAGAGAGTATTTCTATTTTGAACTGGATGAAACTGAACGAGTGAATGTGAATAAGATCAAGGACTTCGGCCAGGCAGCTAAGCGAGAGATACTGTCAGACCGACACGCGTTTGAGATGGCCCGGCGTCTGATCCACGACAACATGGAGGAGAAAGTGCCCTGGGTGTGCCCCCGGCCCCTGGTGCTGCCCTCGCCTCCTGTCACCCCTGGAAGCAACAGCCAGGAGCGGTACATCCAGGCTGAGTGGGAGAAGGGGATCCTTCAGGAGCTCTTCCTGAACCAGGAAAGTCCTCACAAGCCTGCTCCTGAGCCCTATGAGCCTATCCCCCCAAAACTCATCCCCCTATATGAGGAATGTTCCATGGATGAGACCCCATATGTTGAGACCCTGGAGCCTGGGGGGACCGGTGGCTCACCCGATGGGGCAGGCAGTTCCAAGTTGCCTCCCGTTCTGGCCAATCTTATGGGAAGCATGGGTGCCGGGAAGAGCCCCCAGGGTCCTGGAGGAGGAGGCATCAGTGTGCAGGAGATCCTCACCTCCATCATGGGTAGCCCTAACGTTCGTCCCTCGGAGGAACTGCTGATGCAACCAGACTGTTCAGACAAGACCAAGCAGTTGCTGGTGCCTCATGGACTCTTAGGCCCTGGTCCCATAGCCAACGGTTTCCCACCGGGAGGCCCTGGGGGCCCTGGTGTGCCAGTGGGTCCACGTCTCCTGGGTCCCCCACCCCCTCCCCGGGGGTTGATCCTTTCTGGGATGGCCCAGGTGACCCCATGCGGGGTGGCCCGATGCGTGGGGGACCAGGTCCGGGGCCATACCATAGAGGCCGTGGTGGCCGAGGCGGGAGTGAACCTCCGCCTCCTCCTCCATTCCGAGGGGCCAGAGAGGTCGCTCTGGAAGAGGACCTGCAAATGGACAAGGGGGCCCTGGTGGGGGCATGGTCGGAGGTGGTGGGCATCATCCCCATGAAGGCCTGGCGGCGGCATGGGTGGTGGCAGTGGCCATCGTCCTCATGAAGGCCCTGGTGGAGGAATGGGTGCTGGTGGTGGACATCAGCCCCATGAAGGCCCTGGACATGGGGGGGCCCCATGGCCACCGGCCTCATGATGGCCCTGGTCACCGAGGCCACGACCATCAAGGGCCACCTCCTCGTGAGCACCGTGGCCATGATGGCCCTGGCCATGGCAGAGGGGGCCACTGACGGCATGATGGAGGCCACAGCCATAGAGGAGACATGTCAAATCGCCCTGTTTGTCGACATTTCATGATGAAGGGTAACTCCCGCTATGAGAACAACTGTGCCTTCTACCACCCGGGTGTCAATGGGCACCCCGTGCCCTAGGGACCACCTGCCCACCCTGCCCACACCCCTGTGGACTGCAGCCTTGCTCCTTCCACCCTTTTATGGCTTCTGTGAGGCCCATTTTCCCCTTTCCCCAGCTGATGAGGAGTCGGCCCCCTCACTGCCCACCTGCCTGGGTTCCTGGGGGTTTTCGGACGCCTGGTGCACATTGATGTACATATTTTCCTCCAGTCTGGGGAGGAGAGAGACTGGACACATTCCGTACCCTGGGCTGCTGAAGAGGAGACCCAGTTGGCTTCACTTTTTGAGGAGATTTGCCCTTTATGCCAAGCGCCTCTCCGGTATTCCCCTTTATGCCTGAGAACCTAAAGTTGGTTATCCTGGAGAACACCTCTACTCTCCTCTTGTGGGTCCTCCACATGCACACAGAACTCTGACACGGGATAAGCTGCACTTATGAAATCATCCCAGCCAAGTTCATGCTTCCTCGTGGGGTGGGGAGATGGTAAAAGGGGTATTGTGGATCCCACTGCACTGAGAGGACTCAATCAGGCTGGATTTGAGCTCTGGAACACATCATCCCCACTCCTCCTCTGACACAGGCTTTACAGTGAGTCCTTTCTCAAGTAAGACGCTGCAATCTTCCGTGAACACCCAAGTTTGCATCATGGGTCTGCTAGGTTCAATGATGGCAAATTCAGGTCGGCATCCGGTGAAAAGTTTTAGCTGGCATAGGTGAGGCCATTGGTGGTGGTCCACCCTTGCCTGCAGCTCATTCTGGAAATTAAAACACTTCAGGGAGACCAGCTTTTCATCAACTGAAGCCCGGCGTGCTGGGCATGCCAGTCACACTACACGCACTGCCTCCGGGAGTTAGCGCGCTCCTGGCCCCTCCCCCCACCCCGCACCTTGTGGGTGTGAGGCCTCCAGCTCCCTTGCCCTGTCAGCCACCTCTGAATACCCACCAGGTGCCTTCCTGGGTGGATTCGATAAGATGACCTGCCCTCTCCCAGCCCTCTCCTTCACCTATCTCAGCACAGTTGTTTTCTATGAAAACAGTGGATTGGTTGGGTTTTGTGCAGGGTCTTGGGTTAGAGCCACAATGGATTTGAGGATGAGTATTTTCTTCTTTCTTTTGGTTCGGTATATTTTGTACATTAATAATAAACAGTGGAAAGAGAAGTATTTAATAATAAAAAAAAAAGACACATGCACCCCAATGTTCATTGCAGCACTATTTACAATAGCCAGTTCACAGAAACAACCTAAATGCCCATCGACAGACGAATGGATAAAGAAGATGTGGTACATATATACAATGGACTATTACTCAGGTATAAAAAGGAATGAAATTGGGTCATTTATGGAGACATGGATGGACCTAAAGACTGTCATACAGAGTGAAGTAAGTCAGAAAGAGAAAAACAAATATCATATATTAACGCATATTTGTGGAATCTAGAAAAATGGTACAGATGAACCAGTTTGCAAGGCAGAAATAGAGACCCAGATGTAGAGAACAAACGCATGGACACCAAGCGGGGAAAGTGGTGGGGTGGGGAGATGAATTAGGAGATTGGGATTGACATATATGCACTAATATGTATAAAATGGATAACTAATAGAACCTGCTGTATAAAAAATAAATAAAATAAAATTCAAAAGAAAAATGAATTGCAAGATAGCAGCAGTGGAGCATGAAACCACGCAAGGGGCCCTGGTGCCCTGTGCGACCACACAGGTCTTACACCCCTGAAGCCGGTCCTCAGTGCAGGGAATTATGAAAAGGGCGCATCCTCTCCACGGGCCGAGAAGCAGCAAAATGAAGGTTGGGCTGAGGAGGATGGAAGAGAATTCTGGCCTTCAGGGGTTCACAGTCTCATGGGGGATGCAGAGAGAAGCCGGCAGGTAAGCCCAGCACAGAGCCCCAGGCCCAATGGCCGAGGCATGGCAGTAGCGGCATGAACTTCAGGAAAGCAGCTATCCTGCTCTGCAGAGGCCAGGGGGAGGTCAGGGATGGCTTCGGGGAAGAAATGATTCAAGATCTGGATTTTATAGGACAGGAAACCTACGAGGGTCCCTGAACTCCCAGGGAGTCCCTGGTCCATTGAATTGGACCTTGGATCTCTCATCTTGACCCTAGACTCCAGCTAGCCCACTAGCCATGAAACCTTCAAGACCTCAACTCCGGGCCAACCTTGGTCCCACCTGCACATCTAAACCACAGCCATAGACGTTTTCTGCCCTTAGGGCTGCAAATCCTTGAAGGCTCAGTCTCCATAAAGAGAACTTTGACCCAGGACACCATTCCTAATGATACTGAGGCTTAGATTTGAATCACATAGGAGGGAGACATTTGTCTAGTGGGCAGACCTGGCTGACTAGTGGACATCTCCGGTTCTCTGGGGTTCTCTTCTTGGGTTTATGCAGCGATTCCTGTGAAGTGATGAAAATCTTTATTTTATTGTGAAAAATCATTTCCCAAAATAAAGCCAACTGCCCAAGGTGGTAATGGAAGTGAAAAGTAAGTGAGGAATCTAAGGAAGTAATGGGTTTTAGCTAGAAAATAGAAGCCATGGGTGAATTAAGGAGTGCATGTTGAATTTGATGGTGGCTCCGATTTGTGAGTGTTTGAAAACAAGGAAAAGATTTATGAAATCATTTCAGCAAGTGCTTCAGCCAGGGCAAAAATTGCTCACTGAGTGGGAATGAATACTTTGGTGACTGCTCAAAAGGCGGTTGAGTATCGCGAGAATTTGCCCAGGGAACCCAGGATTCTCCATGGAAATGTTCTTGGAATACAGCTGGGAGCCCCATTAACATTTCCATAAAGCACTGGGTGGCAGAGGCAGTCGTGTGGCTATGGGCTGACTCTAAGCACAGGAAAGGTTTAAACGCTCTGCAAAGTGTTTTCCCTTTGCCACAAAAGTTAATAGGGGTGTGGTATTATCATTCATCATGACCTCCTTTCAGCTTAGAAGCTTTGCTTCAACTGCATGAATGCTGGTTGAGTAATGATAGGAGGCAATGGAGAGGGGAGTTTATTTTAGTGGAGAATTAATTTTAATATTTTATAAATGGCTCTGGTCTTTAGTAATGGAATCATTAAAGATCTGAAGAGGTCATCAAAATACTTTTTTTTTTTCAAGTACACACTCTACTAACTCAAGGGGGGAAATGTCCTATAAAGATACTTGAGGATTTGGGAATGTCAAGTTCTCAGAATATACCTGCTTGAATTTCAAGGACCTACACACAAAAGGATGCTCACCCGCCCTAGTGTGAACATACCCAGGTACACTCTTGCTTAATCAGGTAGCACACCTGCACTCACAAGTTCGGGTGTGCGCACCCCCTTTCCCTACATCATGTAGATATCTCTACAGACTTCTTTATCTTTCTATGTGATGCCACTTCCTCCTCTTTCTACTCCTCAGGTCAGATCCTAGCCAAAGGTCCATAAACGTCACTCAACAGGTGTTCTAGAGGTATCCCAAGGAAAACACATGAGCTCTTTGTGATCACCCCCAACCGCCACCCCACCGCAGGTACTAACCTGAAAATCAGGGCTTCCAAGTTGGAAGAAACATCCCATAGGGCCTGCCCAGGGTTATTGGGGCCAACTGGCTTAGAGCAACCTGCTAAAAATGCCTCATTTGGGGCAATGGGTCTCTGAGAAGATCCCAGGTCACACTCTGCCTCATTCCTGTTGTACTTTCAGACCTCCAGTCCTCCAGTCTGTGAGCAAGAGCCTTGCAGCAGGACAAACACTCGAGATAGAGGAAGGAGGGCTGGTTTGAAGGGCTCCATCCTCTAGGATAACAGAAACTCAGGAGGATACTAAGTCTTCCCTGGATGGTTTTCTGCAAGGAGGTCAGAAAACCACAGGTGAAGGACCACCCCGTTGGAGCACTCTTAGATGCTAAAGCACGGGAACCGTGCACACCTGTTATTTTCTCAACCCCTGGCCAGCTGTAACAAGCAAGGTAAATGGGATGGGACATATTCTGAGGGCACCCACGCTGGTTCGGCACCTAGCTCTTCTCCAGCTACGAAATCAAGTCTTTGCTAAACTTTCTCTTAGGTGGATAATAGCAGATGTAAGTGAGAGAGAGGTTGAGTTGCTCTGCGTTGTCTTCAACCTGTGGCCAGCATAATGGACAGTGGAAGGGGGACAAGATGGAGAACCAGAAAATGTGGCTTCAAGGACCAGCCATGCAACTGGTCAGTGAGGTCATGTGATCACTCAGACTTTCAGCTTCCTCGTTTCTAAAATGGGCATATGATAATCACTGCCTTGACTGTTGTTATCAAGATTCAGTGGGTCAGTGGGCATGAAGGTGTTCGGGAGACTACAAATTCCACTGCACATGTTAGGAGTTATTACCTAGCTGTGGGCCTGGCACTTCTTCCTGCTTCAACATAATTGTAAATTCCTTTTATGTTAATTGAGGGCAGGTCCTTACCTCCGGAGAGGCCACTTCTGGCTTCTTTCCCTACTCCCTTATTTCTTCCTCCTCAAGAAAAGAGGAGGAACACAACTGATTATTGAGAGCCCAATATTTATCAGGCCATATTTTCAAGAGCAAAAGGGCTGACTCTTGTGTTTGCTCTGATTTAATCTGCCTTCTAAAGGAAAGCACACCATTCTCTCCTTCTGGTCCACCTTTCCTGTGTGTGTCTGGGAGGGTAAATCTGGCCAGCCTTGCCCCTGGAGCCTGCTTATCTTTTCTTTGAGAGAAAGATGGGCAACTCCACCTTATTCTCCAGTCTAGCCCTCTCAAGTCCCCCACTTTGGGGAGCTTGTCCAGAAATTAATAAAGCTGGTTCTTTCACTACTATTTGGCAAGTTATCTTTGCATCTCTTCTTTCTTTGACTTAAAATTTAAATGGGAAGAGGAGTGTCTTTAGCCCCTTGAACTCTTGTTACTCTTTACAGTTTTTCACAAATCCCATGTGGCAGATGGACCCCAAGGTGATCCCCCCAAATTCCCTGCCTTCTGATGTTCATATCTTTGTGTAATACCATTGCCTTAAGTGTGGGTAGAGCCTGTGACTTGCTTCTAAAAATAGAACACGGAAAAGGTGACAGGATGTCACTCTCATGATTATGCCATATTAGCAGACTGGAGATAGAGACTCCCCTTGAAGTTTCATGAACTAAAAGGCCACGCTGGAGAAGCCCATGTGACAAGGAATGGAGGTGGCCTCTAGGACCCACGGCTTCCTCCGGAACCTGAGGGTGGCATCCAGCAGACAGCTGAGGGTCCTCAGTAATTGAGCTGCTAGGAAACAAAACCTTCCAGCAACCTGAATGAGCTTGGAGGTGGATTCCTCCTCAGTCGAGCCTCCAGATGAGAATGCAGCCCAGCGAATATTTGAGGGCAGCCTGTAAGACCCTGAGCAAGAGGATCCAGTTAGCCCATGCCCAGCCTCCTGACCTATATGATAACTGTGTTAGTATTATTAATTGTGAGTTAATGGAGGTGTGTTGTTTTAGGCTGCTAAGTTTATGACAATTTTGTAATTAGGATAACTTATACTTGTGATTGTTGATATTTGTGATGACAACTATTTCACCCATTTTCCGTTAAGACTTTACCATGTTAAGGCTACTTTCTTAGGCCTCTGCTAACACTCACCCTTGTTGGTCGCATGCCCCTCTTGGCATGTTCTATGCACATCCTGTCTGTTCCCTGTCAGACTCTCCCATCATCATTCACTTAGAGGTGATAACTGAAACTGTGGGAGTCAGTGAGGTCATGTGAGAAAGAACATGGAGAGAAAAGAACAGAACAGGACCACACCCTGGGGAATGTGCACATTTTGAGGCAGCTGGTCCAAGTCGAGATGTGCTATAATATAAAATACATGCTCAATCTCAGAGACTTAGTATGAAAGGGAAAATGTAAAATATATCATTAGTATGTTTTACGATGATTACATGTTTAAAGAATAATATTTTGGATATGTTAGCTTAAGTAAAATATGTTATTAGATTTAAGTCACCTGTTTATTTTTATTGTTTTAAGACAGCTACTAGGAACTTAAAATTATATAAATGGCTCACATTTGAGGTTTACATTATATTTCTATTAGATCAATCGATTGATAGATGTTTTGGAATTATTTTCTGGTGCCAGGCACTGTGCTAATGGTTTATGACACTATATCATCTGATCCTCATGTAATACTGTATCATTTCTGTTTTACAAATGAGAAAGTTGAGGTTCTGAGAACTTAAGTGACTTTCTCAAGATTGCATGAAGAATTCATCAAGAGGCAGAAATTCAAAGCCAGGTCTCGTCGACTCAGAATTCTTTGCTGGTAACCACTATGCCCTGCTGACTCCTTAGATGAATGAATGAGTGAAGGAGTGAATGAACGAGCACGAGTGTATGTTTCTGATGGTGATGCAAGGTGGAATGATTGGCTCTTGCCACTAGGCTCTCTAGCCAAAGGCAAGCCTTGTTGCAGAGATGGCGCCCTGGACTCCCTTCCTCCTACCTCCCCTGTGTGAGGCTGCCACACAGCCTCCCTTGGGAATCCCTGTATCTGCCATCATTCGTCTGACCATCATTCCAGATCTCCCTCTGGTCTCTGCTCTCAGCAAGCGAACCCAGCTTTGCAGAATCGCAAGGCGACATCTGATGGCATCCGAGACTGGGCTCAGGCCTGGCACTTGGGAGTGGGCAGTTCTATGGAAGCGCCTTGGCACAATCCCAGTTCCTGCCGTGGCTGGCAGGGAAGAGCAGGTGTCCACTGGACAGAGCAGCCCTTCCTGCCAGCCCGGACCTTCCCAGGAGGGAGGTGGCTTCCCGTGAAGCTCTTCCCTGCCTGTAGGGATGGAGCTCACATGTGTGGGTACAGGGCTGAGACCGTGGGGAGGTGGACCCATATGTGCCCACCCGCTTTCTCCTGCCTCCCTGAAACCCAGAGCCGGGAAGTGACTTCCCAGGCCACTTAACTGGTACGTGGCAAACTCTGGATTCTAATCCATATGTGTTTAACTCCAAAAGGTTTGTTCCTTTTCCCATAACCCATGCTGCCTCCCTCCTGAACTTTCCATCTGCATCATTCATGGTTTGCTAAGCCTCAGTTTCCTCATCAGTAAAATTGGGATGGTAATAATTGGGCTGCTGGGAGGATTCACTGGGATAATGCGTGTGAGGAGCTTAGCACCGGGCTGGGCACAGCACAGACACTCTGGAAATGAGTGCAGTTATCACCATCAGGATGGCCATTATCATTATGGGGGCCCCTGGGGTGTCTGCAGGGACTTTGGGGAAGTGGCTGGCAGTTAAGAGCATCTCTTCAAGGCTTCTGGAGTGGCCCAAGGACGCCTTCCTGGACAGCATGACTCAAGATTAACATGCGGTGGATAAGCAGTGTTTGTCCTCCCTGGAGGCCCTGCCTGGGCCACATCCGTGGTGACTTCCCGAGTTCCCAAGGCCCCGGGTGCGCCAGCAGCCTCATGGACACTCACGACGGACCTTCCTTCAGCCCCGTGGAGGCAGCAGCCGCCCAGCCAGCCCTGATGGGGCAGCTCCCGGACGGGAAGGTCTGCAGCCCCCTGGAAGCAGCGTGCCTGTCTTGGGTCATTTGCTTGAATCCCATCACTTCAGCTTTTGGGTGACGCCAGACATATTCCGATGTCCTTTCTATCGTGTGCGTGAGTGAGAGCGGGGCCACCAACTACCAGCAGCTCTGGGAGACGCATCGTGTGAAACGTGAACAGAGCTGAGGTTTCCCAGTGGAACCCCGTGGCAGGGAGGCTGACTGCTCCTTTGCCGTTTCCGGAAACTTTGGGAAGGCCAAGTGGGATGTGCAAGTGCCTTCAGCGGGATGGCTGGGCTCTACTCTGGGGGATGAGTGAGGGAGAGTGTCTCCAGGAGACCAACTCTGACCCCCCGCACCTTCCTGTCTGGCTCCTCCTGGGCCCCAGGGAGCCTTCAGGGGCTGGTGCTAAGACCGGCTCCTGGAGGACTTCCAAAGAGGCAGAGTCTACTGTTCTCAGAGATGCCAAGGACTTTTTTTCAGAGGATTCAGGTGGGCTGGAGAGAGACAGCACAATTCACAAAATAAATCAGAGCTTGATACTGCCATCAGCCCAGGAGACAAATATTTATACTATTTATATTTATATCACTGACACTCCCTAGGGAAGCTGGTCTGTATAGAATAACATGCCGCTTAGGAGGTAAAAACATTTTAAAGTTTCTGAGGGCCACGTTTATGGTTTGGCAACACTTATGGCTTCCCCAGCCAGGGACAGGGATGGGAGTAGGGGGTGGGAGTGGGGAGGGAAGGTGGAGGGGACGCGGATGGACGGAGGGTGGCTGCAGAAATGCACTCCCTGAGGACTTCTGCATGTTAAATTGTGCGGTGAGAACTGACCTGCCTTGAGAAAAGGTGGGGGAATGTGGCCCAGCCCTCACTGTTCCCCCATTATACGTCTCACAGCACAGAGAGGGTAAGCCATCCACCCAAGGGTACACAGCTCTAAGTCAATCTTGGCGTCTGATCCCCAGTCTCAGCTCCCAGGCACCCATCCTGACCCAGGCCCTGTCCGCCTCTAACTCCCTCCTCAACCAGACTCCAGGCCAGGCCCAGCCAGAATCCAGCCCCACCGGGCCCCACTCTAGCCACACCGACTGCCTCCAGATTCTCCGGGCCAACTGCCGCGCTCCCTTGCAAGGCCCCAATCTTCATAGGCAAGGGCACCACTGTGTCTGCTGCACGAAGTTCTCTCAAGCCAGACAGGAAGCAGACCCAGAGAAGGGAGCAGAGCAGCCACCCAGGAGGGGGAACATTCCTTCCCACTGGGGGGCCGGCCAAGGGGGAGATGGGGTCTGGAACGGTTTGCGGGTCAGCAAGGAGGCTAAAGAAGAGCCTCATTATTCAGGCATCCCTGCACTCCACTGACTGCCCCAGGCTCTGAGCGGGGATTGAATGAGACAAGCTTCCTGCCCACAGCGTCTCCCAGCTCAGCCAACAGAGGAGGCAGCTGAGAGAAGTGCAGTGAGGTGAGGAAAGGCTTGGCTGCCCAAAGGCGATTCCCCTCTGCCCTCAGCCAGCCTGGTGCAGGAGGTGAACTGTGCTCCATGGAGTCGGAGGAGGCCTTAGAGGAACGGCCCTGCACACTGCCCTCGCGGACTTAGGACCTGGCTCGGGAGACAGGACTCCCGCAGCGGGAGGGTCTGAGCCGCCAGGATGCCAGAGCCCAGGGCGGATGTTCCAGACAGAGGCACACAGTGCAAGATCCTCTCTAGTTCACGGAGGGGGAGTGACACGGACAGACCTCAAGAAAACAGGAAAAACTTAGACCACCTGAGAGGAGCAAGGAGAGACAAGGGATGGCTCAGAAAAAGGTGCTGCTGCAGTTTTAGCGGGAACTGCCCCTGCCTGCACGTGGCCTCTGGTCCCCTTCCTCTGCCCCCGCCCCTGCGGAGCTGACAGCCCTGAACAATGGCTGGGATGCTGTAAGCACACGGTCATTCATTTGCCTACCTTAAGGGAGGCCTGTAAGTCTTTCCCTGTGTGTGTTTTCATCAAGAAGTAATCTTTACGACCACAAAAAAATGTCCAATAACATTTCTCTCCCCTGGCAAGCATCCCCCGTATATCAAAGGCTCAAATACACAGTGTGAAAGCTTGCAGGGACAGGTGTTGGTGAGAGCTTTATAGCAGCCTGCAGGAGCTGCCTGAGCGTCACATGGGCTCACACAAATCTCACGTGGCTCCGGGAATGGACAACTGACCCGCAGAAAGAGATTCCTCCCACGTGTGTTCATTCTGCCTTTCTTCTGGAAACGCTGCTCCAGGCCAGGCACTGGGCCAGGCACAAGGGACACAGACATCACCGCATCAGTCTGCTTGTCCCCGAGGAGCTGGTTTTGCCACATGCTGTTTTAAGTGTTTTGTATGTTGTAACTTCTTTAATCCTTGTAAAAGCCCCAGAAGGTACTCTGACACTCCCCATTTTACAGATGGGGAAACTGAGCCCCAGGGCAGTTGAAGTAACTTGCCCAAGGTTACAGGGCTGGTCAGTGGCAGAGCTGCTCTGCTTGCATGTTTCATCTGCTGGACTGTGAACATCCCAAGGTCAGGGCTGAGTGCTGTCCATCTTGGCACCGGGCTCAGCACAAAGGAGTTCTCAGGAAAATGCTGGCAAATGTATGAGCATGAACATGAGAGCCAGAAGGGAGCACAGGCCCGTCTTAGAACCTAACTCCTACATTGCACTTGAAGCCACCGAACCCCAGAGAGCAGAGGGAGCTTCTCTAAGGAGTGACCTTCTTAGGACCAGAGTTTCCTGGCCCCTTCCACACCAGTGCACTTGGATGTCTGCACACTTTTTATCTGGGAGTATCTCTAATAAGCAAAGGGAGGAAGACATTCTATGGATGAAGCAGCCACCGTGAGCCAGACACGACATCAGGTGCTTGATGTGTCCACCCAGCTCACCTCTCAAGTGAGGAGAGCAGATCGACCCAGCTTGGGGGACTCTGAAGATGGGTGCTTTCCACTGCATGGAGTTCCACTCAGCCTGCCCCTCGCTGGGCAGGCTCTACCCCTCCCTTCAGGGGCCTGGCACAGGGCTAGGTGCAGGAAGGAGGCTCAGGAGAGGTCCCTGTCTCTCTGGTGTCCATCCTCATGACCAGAGGACCTGGCTTGCAAAGGCAACCAGCTCACACCCAGACCTGTTCTGTAAGGTGCAGTGGATCCAGGGACACAGTTCACATGGACTGGAATCTACTACTGTCTCCACCAAGGGCTCCTGATAGTTTCAGGGTCATGCTTTTGTCTACAGACTATTGTCTATCCCTCTCCATTTTCCTTACCAAGCTCTATTCTTCATGACACAAAGACCCATCAAACAAAGTACTGCCATGTATTTGTTCTATACTATTGGATTTATTTCTATTTTATAGTAATTTATATTTTATATTCCTGGATTTGAACATCAACAAACTGTTCACTGCTATACCCCAAGTGCCTAGAACAATGCCAGGTACATATTAATTGCTTAATAAAACTTTTTAAAAATAAATAAATGACAACAAAAGAAAACACAAGACATCAACAAAAGACAAAAACCACATGATTGGGCTTCCCTGGTAGCTCAGTGGTTGAGAGTCTGCCTGCTGATGTGGGGGACACAGGTTCGTGCCCCGGTCCAGGAAGATCTCACGTGCCACGGAGAGGCTGGGCCCGTGAGCCATGGCTGCTGAGCCTGCACGTCCGGAGCCTGTGCTCCGCAACGGGAGAGGCCACAACAGTGAGAGGCCCACATACCGCAAAACGAACAAACAAACAAACAAAAAAAAAACTCACATGATCATCTCAATAGATGTAGAAAAAGCATTAGATAAAATTCAACATCCATTCATGATAAAAATCTTACCAAAGTGGGTATAGAGGGAACACATCTCGACAAAATAAAAGCTATTTATGGCAAACCCACAGTCAACATAATACTCAACAGTGAAAAGCTGAAAGCCTTCCCGCTAAAATCTGGAACAAGACAAGGATGCCCACTCTTACCACTTCCATTCAACATAGTATTGGAAGTCCTAGCCACAGCAATCAGATGAGAAAAAGAAGGAAAATATATCCAAGTTGGAAGGGAAGAGGTAAAATTGTCATTAAATTCAGATGACATAATACTATATATAGAAAACCCTAAAGACTGCACCAAAATTACTAGAACTGATAAATGGATACAGCAAGGTAGCATGATGCAAGATTAACATACAGAAATCTGTTGCATTTCTTTACACTAACAATGATATATCAGAAAAGGAAAGTAAAAAAAAAAAAAATCCCTTTTAAAATCGCATCAAAAAAATAAAATACTTAGGAATAAACATAACCAAGGAGGTGAAAGACTTATATGATGAGAACTATAAGACATTGATAAAGCAAATTGAAGGTGATTCCAAGGATTGGAAAGGTACCTCATGCTCTTGGATTGGAAGAATTAATATTGTTAAAATGGCCATACTACCCAAAGAAAGCTACAGATTTAATGTGATCCCTATCAAATTACCTATGACACTATTCACAGAATTAGAACAAATAATCCTAAAATTTATATGGAACCATAAAAGACCCAGAATTGCCAAAGCAATACTGAGGAAAAAGAACAAAGCTGGAGGCATAACCCTCCCATACTTCAGACAATACTACAAAGCTACAGTAATCAAAACAGCACGCTAATGGCACAAAATCAAACATATGGATCAATGGAACAGAAGTGAGAGCCCAGAAATAAACCCATACATTTATGGTCAATTAATCTTTAACAAAGGAGGCAAGAATATACAGTGGGGAAAACACAGGCTCTTCAGTAAGTGGTGTTGGGAAAACTGGACAACCACATGTAAATCAGTGAAGTTAGAACATGCCTTCACATCATACACAAAAATAAACTCAAAATGGCTTAGACTTCAATAGAAGACATGACACCATAAAACTCCTGGAAGAGAACACAGGCAAAACATTCTCAGATATAAATCACTGTAATGTTTTCTTAGGTCAGTCTCTGAAGGCAATAGAAATAAAAGCAAAAAAAAAAAAAAAAAAA
>NW_020175208.1:1329907-1356929 GCF_003031525.2 Neophocaena asiaeorientalis asiaeorientalis | reverse complement strand
AACACATGAAAGAATGCTCAACATCATTAATCATTAGAGAAATGCAAATCAAAACTACAATGAGATATCATCTCACACTGGTCAGAATGGCCATTATCAAAAAATCTAGAAACAATAAATGCTGGAGAGGGTGTGGAGAAAAGGGAACCCTCCTGCACTGTTGGTGGGAATGTAAATTGATACAGCCACTGTGGAGAACAGTATGGAGGTTCCTCAAAAAAACTAAAAATAGAACTGCTATATGACCCAGCAATCCCACTACTGGGCATATACCCTGAGAAAACCATAATTCAAAAAGAGTCATGTACCACAATGTTCATTGCAGCACTGTTTACAACAGCCAAGACATGGAAGCAACCTAAATGGCCACTGACAGATGAATGCATAAAGATGTGGTACATGTATACAATGGAATATTACTCAGCCATTAAAAAGAAATAAGTCAGACAGGGAAAGACAAATATCACATGATAATATGTGGAATCTAAAAAAATGATACAAATGAACTTATTTACAAAACAGAAACAGACTCATAGACTTAGAGAACGAATTTATGGTTACCAGAGGGTAAGGTTGGGGGGAGGGATAAATTGGGAATTTGAGGTTGACATGTACACACTGCTATATTTAAAATAGATCACCAGCAAAGACCTACTGTATAGCACAGGGAACACTGCTCAATATTCTGTAATGACCTAAATGGGAAAAGAATTTGAAAAAAATAGATAAATGTATATGTATAACTGAATCATTTTGCTGTACACTTAAACTAACACTGTAAGGTTGGGGGGAGGGATAAATTGGGAATTTGAGGTTGACATGTACACACTGCTATATTTAAAATAGATCACCAGCAAAGACCTACTGTATAGCACAGGGAACACTGCTCAATATTCTGTAATGACCTAAATGGGAAAAGAATTTGAAAAAAATAGATAAATGTATATGTATAACTGAATCATTTTGCTGTACACTTAAACTAACACAACATTGTTAATCAACTATATTCCAATATAAAATAAAAAATAAAGTAGTATTATCAGTTGAAAAAAAAATTTTAATGATATAAATGAACTTATTTATAAAACAGAAATAGACTCACAGACATAGAAAACAAACTTATTGTTACCGAAGGGGAAAGGGGGTGGGAGAGGATAAATTAGGAGTTTGGGATTAGCAGATACAAACTACTATATATAAAATAGATAATAAAGTCCTACTGTATAGCACAGGGGATTATATTCAATATCCTATAATAAACCATAAAGGAAAAGAATATGAAATATATATATGTATGTATGTTTATACAACTGAATTACTTTGCCGTGCACCAGAAACTAACACAACATTGTAAATCAACTATACTTCAATTAAAGAAAATAGAAGACATTCTTAAGAACGTTTGGGGGCTTTCACAATAAAAAATTGTGCCATAAGAGAATTGACTAGAAAGGGGCATGAGGGTAATTTTGGGGGTGATAAAAATGTTCATTTCTTGTTTGGGGTGGTAGTTAAATGGGTGTATAGAATTGTCAAAAACTCACTGAATTGAACACTTAAGATTTGTTCATTTTATTGTAAAAAATTATACTTCAATTAAAAGAGAAAGAATAGTTATGGAAACAAAAAATGAATGGACCCCTTTGAGAATCTGAAGAAATTCAATAGATCTATGTGCCTCTCCCAACAGTACACACACGTACACACACACACACACACACACACACACACACACACACACACACACACACACACACTGCTACATAAATATCTGAAGGTCATGGGTTAGGGAATTCCCCACAATGTCTGGTCATCCAGGTTCTTCCCCTGGTAAAATTCCTGCCAGCCAAAATCTGATTTACTCTAAGCAGAAACAATGCCACACAGGTGCCATCTTTAAGGGAGCAATCTGGGGGTCTCCCCTCCCAGTGGGACAAGGAGATTGTGAAGCCATCTGGATCTCCTTCCGATGCTCCACCATGGCCCCCGGAGACGCTCTCTCTGGGCCTATCCATGGCGCTGCCCAGGGGATGCTGAAGTGAGTCTCAGCTTTGTTTCCCTCCTAATAGGGAGAAACCTGGCTGTTGGAACCGATTTACTCTCTACTCCCTCTGCCGCAGCCTCCAAGCATGGCTAATGAGTACGCTTGACCTCACAGGCTCACCCCAGCAGCTCCGCAAATGTCACCCAAGATCCCTCCTGACATCCAAATGCGGAGGGCACGGTATTTTCAATTAAAAGTTATATCCTCCCATGTTTCGTTTCTCTACTCTTTCAAAAGCAACTTGCTGATAATTCCGGGCCCTTTGATGCCGAGCCAAGGGGCCAGGGTCGCTTTCTCACCTGAGTAGAATGTATTAATTTAACTTTCAGAGGAAGCTCAGGCTGTGGATGGCTCAGGGTTTCCACCAGCCGTGGTGAGGCCCAGAACAAAAGCGTATCTATCCTGGCCAAGGGCTGTGACTGGGGCGTGGAGACATGCATAGGGGCAGGGGCTAGAGATGCCTGAGGACATGGTGACGTGGATCCAAATGGAGGGGATGCTAAAAGGGGGTCTCGAGACCCATCAGAGAATCCCTGGCGTAAGGTGTAGCCTTAGCCCTGTGCTGCGTCTCTGGGGTCCTGGCCTCCGGCCCCACTGCCACTCTGGCTCCAACACCACCTTTGCAGCTCTGCCTGAGTTAGATGCTCATCCTGTCTGGGGCACCCTCTGGCCCAAGGGAGCTGATGGTCTACTCCAGGCTCAGATCAGGCCTGCTCTGACCCAAGGTAGAGGGAGAGGCATCACAGCGGGGACGTGATGTGAGTGATCTGGGAAGGTCTCCCTGCTCCAAAAGCTCTCTCCCACTGTCCCATCATAATGCCTGAAGTTCCCATCACTATAGACCCTTTCTTTGGATGAAACCTCTGGCTCTGCCATAAGGAGACATTGGACAGCTTTGAACTGCTTTGACTTTTATTTATAAGATGGAGACACTAATACCTACCTCCTTTGGTTGATTTAACGATTAAATGAAGTAATCCGTGTAAAGTTCCTAGCGTGGCTCTTGGCATAGAAAAGGTGTGCAACTGACATTGGTTCTTTTAGCCCCTCCCTTTACCTTCTTCAAGTGTGTCTGAGTTCAGAACTTTTCTAACAAAGAGGTGGCAGATGATGGGATGAGGGGAAACAGGAGAGAAATCAGTTCACAGCCCAAGCCATTTTTCAAGGAAAGAGGTAAAGAGGGAGGGAGGAACGTAAGGAAGTGAGTTAGGAGGAAAGGAGTTAGGAAGTTAGTAAGAAAGAAAGAAAGGAAGAAGAAAGAAAACACCTCTACTTACCCTAGGCTAGGCCCCGTCCAGGGTGCTGAGGGTAAAGAGGCAGGAATGACCTGCCCTTAGAAGTACCCGTCTGGTAGTAGGGCTGGGTAGGGAGTGGGGAAGAGTAGCAAACAGGCCCACTTATTATGGGGTGGTGAGTGATGACTGCGGAAGAGGAGACTCAACCAGGTTGTTCAAGACACCCCCATCATCACCCAGCAAACTCTCCTCTACGGCTCCCCTCCATCAGGGTGATCACTCAGGTCTGCCCTACTTAACCTTCAGTGGCATGCCGCTTTCTTCCTGCTGGATTCCCTACCCTCACCATGACCCCTCACCACAACCCACCATAATCCCCCCAGTCAGGTCCCCACCCACCTCTCAGCCCCTTCCCCTGCTCCCCTGGCAGCAACAGGACCACTGAGCTGTGGGTCGTATTTACATGCTTCAAGGCCTCCAGGCCTTTGCTCCTGCTGGCTCTTCTGACTGAAACACCCTTCAACCCAACCCTCCAACATGGCTGACCCTATGGAAGAAGAGCTCAAGAAACAGAACCTATTATTATGGACCGGAAGTCTCAATGCAGACATCCCCTCCTCCCCATGGCCTTCCTCTCTGCTGCGTTTCCCCTGCTGTGCTTCCCCAGCACCCCAATCACCTGCCATTTATCCCATGTCTCGCTCACCATGGTACCCACTGCAACTAGCTCACCGCCTAGTGGTACACAGCAGGGGCTCAAGGAAAGTATGTTGATGACGATCACCGGCTGAGCTCTGGGGTGAGTGAGCAGATCAGGCCTTGCCCTCAGGGGGCTCCCCACAAAGTCTAGTGGGACGATAGACACTGATCAAATAAAAATGCTAATTCATTAATAATCATAAGCAATGATAAAGCTGATGGAGAACAGATTCTGGGAACCATGGGAATGGGCAGCAGGGGGACTGTACCTAGTCGTGGTGGTCTTGAGGGTGTCTCTGAGGTGTGACCTTTGAGCTCGCAGCAGGATGAGAGGAGACTACAGAGGGGATGGCAGAGGCACAGCCCTCCAGGTGGAGGAAGCAGCATTACCAAGGCCCTAGGAGACAGGGGGCATTCCAGAAACTTAGGGAAGGCCAGTGTGGCCAGGAGGCAGAAAGCAGAGGGAGCATGGTGAGAGCGGGGGCTGAGAGCTGAGCACCAACCCTGTCTGCCAGACCTTGTCGGCCATGCCTGGCGTTAGGTCTTGATTCTGAGTCCTAACTTTTGTAGGCGTGGCTTTGAGGCACGCCTGCCCTCATGGGAACTGGTGCTACTTCCAGATCTGACCTGGGGAGGCATTCACGCCAGATTTTTGGGTGATTTGGGGTGGAGAAGTTGCCAGATGTGAAGGAGGGCCGAGCTAGCTGCTGAAGGACTAGAGAACGAATCCAGCCCTGGGGAAGGGGCTGGTGAGAGCTATAGGACATTGGGACCCAGACAAGCAGGCTGAAGGAGACAGTTAGCCTCAGCCAGAAACCAGATGAATCAGGAAGTCCAGAGACAAAGACTGAGGTCAGACGGAGGGCCATGAAGCAAGGAGAGAGTGGCATGGCTCTCCCCCATCACCGCCCCGTCCATCGGCATTTATTCACAGGGCATCCAGCTGAGGACAACCCAGCCAGTCCGTGATCTGGTGGCTTTCAGCCTTCTCAGCCAGCCTGAGATGCCTGAACAGGGCTGTCCTGGGCCCAGGTGGGGCTGAGAACTGGGCCACATCAGAAGCAGCAAGCCCAGCCACCCAGATGTGGCCCGGCAAGCCTTGTCCCACTGACCAGGGCTTAAATTAGACATCCTGCCCTAACCAACATGGCTTTCATTTCTCTTTTTTGAACCTTATACATTTTTTGTTTGCTTTTGGTTTGGACATAGAAGGATATCAACATTAAATTAGGAAAATCACAGCAGCTTCCACAACCTACTAAAACAGTAAACAGAAGAGGGAAAGGGACCCGCAGGGGCAGACACAATTCCCCATGTGGGCAGGGGGTGTTGGGCGGAACGTCTGGTCCAAGATGACTAAGGCTTACTCAGAGCTCATTCTAGGCCAGCCCTGTTCCAAGCAACTTTAGTCTATTAGCTTGTTCATCTTCCCAACAACTCTTATTAACGGTTTGTGGATAAGGAACTTCAGGAAGAGAAAGCTTAAGTGACTTTCCCAAGGTCACGCAGCTACTAAGGAAGGAGAATTCAGAGTCCACAGCCTCTGCTCTTGACCACATCACACTCAGCGTCTCAGTATGTCTTCAAGCTGCTAAGAGACGTGCCAAGTTGGTCTTCAAGAGTCACTCAGGTTTGATAGGACAAGATCTGATACGAGTGGTTCTTTCATTCATTTCCAACATACTTATTTAGCACTCACTGTAGGAACAAATCCAGAGAAGAACCGGGAAAGAGCGCTCAGGTGGAGGGAACAGCATATGCAAAGGCCAAGAGAGGGCAGCACGTCATCTAAGGAACTAAAGAAACTCAGGGTGGCTGGAGTAATACAAGGATGCTCAGAGCCAGCCTTGCCCCTGGCACCATCCCTTCTACTGCTCTTTTCCCGGCTGCATCCTCATCACCCTCCTTATTGCCATAATAAGAGCTAACATCCATTGCATGCTTAGGACGCACCCTCGTGACATGTACGTACCTGTTTTAGAAGCTCCCACCCCTCGTCCCCACATTCCCATTGTTCTGTGCACCTGTCTGCCACGCTCCCATCCCTCCCGCTAGTTTGCTCTGCCCCCTCTAAGTCCTGGTCAGGTTTCCCCTGCCCAACAGTCCCCCCTGGTCCCCGCAGGTCAGATTCTGTGCCCGGCAGGACCCGGGCATCTCACAGCCGCCGGGTTCCCTCTCTTGCTGTGTCTGATGCAGGGTGGAGGAAAGGGTGGAGGGCGGTGCAGAGGGTCAGCAGACCGATTTTGTTTTTTTCCTAACAGGTTTCCTAGGCATCTTTGAATTAACGGCGCAGAGATAAAGGAGGCATTTCGGCTACTATCCAAAGCAGCTGTCAAGCCAGGCCAGGGACCCGCTGAGAAATAGCCCTACCCCTTCCCCCCTACTGTGGGTACCCGTATCCAAGGGAACTGCAGGCTCAGTGCTTCTTGAGCCTCATTTGCAGCCTGGCTGGCAGAGAGACCGGGGGAGCCAAACCATCTGAGAGAGGAACCTACCGGTAACGAGAGCCCCTTTCCGGCTTTGTGCGGAGCTTCTAGCCAGCGGAGCCCCAGTGTGCTTCAGGAGAGGAAAGAGGAGGAAGGCGGGAGCCATTTTGTCGGCTTCTCTGAAAAAGCCTGTGTGTGTTTCACATGTGTGTGTACTTTTGTGAGCTGGTGTGTCTGGCAGTGGGGGTGTCTAGGTGTCTCAGACTATGATGCAGGTGTCAAGAGCAGGGGCTCTGGAGCTTACCGGCCTCATTCCAAAGCCCAGCACTGTTACTTACTATCTGTGTGACGTTGGGCAGGTTCCTTAGCCTCTCTGAGCTTCAGCTTAGCGCGTCTAGCTAGTGCTTTAATGGTTGAGTATTACTTAGGGTCTCTTAGTGGGTTTATGTGCCTGCTTTATGGATCTGTGGGATTCTTGTAGGCAACTCAGTGGATAGAAAATGTGGCCTGGAGCCAGGAGAGCTTTCACTGTGGATCCTTTCCTGGCCAAGGCCGTGGACATTGGTAGCCAGACTCTTTCACGTCTGGAGTCTGGGGGCCGAGACTCTTGGGAAGGCCTGGCTCGTTATAGGATGAACATATAGGGAGCTCCCCGAGAAATCAGTCCCCGACTCACACTATCACACCTGGCACAGTCCTCAGGGATCACCTAGGAGCCCAAATCCCTCTCTTAAAGATGGGGAAACTGAGGCCTAGGGCCCTTGGTTCCTTCCTTGCTATGTCTGAAGCAGGGAGGGTGGCTGTCAGTGCAGACAGTCTTGGGCCTATTTTGTTCTTTCCCAACAGATTTCCTATCAGGCCAGGTCCTCAGTGAAGCAGTGGCCAAGACAAGGTGGGAACTGAGGGCTTCTGCCACCCTGGAGAAACACACAAGCATCCCCAGCCCCAACGAGAAGGGGACAACTTATCCCAGGGCTAAGTATACCGTAGGCACTCAATAAATAGCTTTTTTTTTGGCCCTGCCTTCAAGGACCTCTCCGGTGCCTCTCAGCCACCACTTCAGTCCCTCTACCCATCCTTGCACCCATCTCAGAGTTAAGAGCACCTACTGTGTGCCAGGCTTGGGGCTAGGCGGTGAGTACAGTCATGGCGTCTGCTCTCTAGAAGCTTATGGCCTAGTAGGGGAGATGGGCTTTAATCAGAGCACCCCACAGGTATATGCAAATGAAGGAAGAGTAATCACTGTTCTCACTGAGGAAGAAGAAATGAGGAAGGTGCAGGAGAGCCCAGTCCAGTCCTTCCGATAAAGTGATGCTGGAACTCAGATCTGAAGGACAGGGTGAGGGCCGCTCAGGGGAGGAACTGGCACCTGCAAAGCATCTGAGAGGGCGGCATGCCTCGGGCACAGGAGTGGAAAGAAATAACTCACCCAGGTGATCAGACACAGACAGCACACCAGAGTTGTTTGTAGGCTCGCAAGAGACCCCCGTGGAGGCTCGGCCCCCTCTCTCAGGAGAGAGGAGGATGTGTGTGTGTGGGGACCGGGGTACTATTGGCAGATGGCAGGTGTGGGAGAGCGGGCCGCACCCACACGCATGCGTGCCTGTCCCCATGCTGCTCTGCTCCCCAGTTATTTGCAGCCTCCCCTCCAGCTGTTTGCAGCTCTTCCTCCCAGGCATTTGCAGTTCAACACTCCAGCTCTTTGCAGTCGCTCCCCGCTTATTCGCAGGCCTTATCCTCAGGAGTGTGCAGTCACCGCCCCAGCTGTTCGCAGCTACCACCCTCGGCTCTTAATCATCCCTCTCCGGATGTTTGCAGCCACCGCCCCTGTGATTTGCAATTTGCACCTGCTTTGGGCATCAGGTAAGGCTTGCTCAAGATTAGTTCTAACAACAACAGCAGTTAGTATTAGCTAATAACTGAGTGCCTGTTTTATGCGAGGGGCTGTACCACGTGCTTTTACATGCACTCTCTGGTCTGATCTTACAGCAACCCCGTCATCTGTTCATGAACTATTTCTGGCATGTCTACTAAACACCAGGCTCTGCCAGGTGCTGTGTATAGAGTGAAGACCAGAACAGGTCACTGTCCTCCTGGAGCTTTTGGTCTCATGAAGGAGACAGGTGTTCATAAAGCAATGACACCCGTTAAGTGTGTAATCATAAAGCGAGGCAGTTCCATGCAGAAAGCAGAGGTACTTGAGATGAACAGGTGATCAGAAGAGGTCCCCCTGAGGCGATGAATCTTGAGTTGGGAGCTGGAGAGTGAGCACGATTAGACATGGCTGGGGTGGGGGTGGGGTGAGGGATGAGAAGAGCCTCCGGGCAGATGGGGATCCACATTGAGTGACCTGGTCAGATTGGCTGTGAAACTGTTGCTCTATGTAAAGAATGACTTGTAGGGGTACAAGAGTGAAAGCACCAACCGTCCAGGTGAGAGACGAGGGAACCTTGGACTAGGGGGTGGTAGGCACTAGAGGGAGATTTTAGGAGGCAGACAGACAGGACCGGGTGATGGGGAGGGCAGAGGCCAAGATGGCTTCCAGGTTTCTGATCTGGGCTACTGGATGACCAGTGGTTCCAACCTCTGAGCTGGGAGCAGGGAGGAGGACCAGGGCAGGGGAAGGGGGAGCACGAGGGCAAGGGATAAGGAGCTGGATGACACTGGGAAGAGGCCTTTGCAATAGGGCTGCCCAGCGGCGGGCGCCCAAGCCTCGGGCTCTGAGACAGATTCTGTGTTCAAACCCTAGGCTTCCTCCTAGTTGTTTCTCCTGAGCAGGTTCTTGAACCAGTCTGTGCCTCGACTTCCTCATCAGTAACATGTAGGGGGTGGGGAGAGATTACCCCGAAGCCTATTGGTCTGTGAGTACTTTAAATGAGTTGTTGTCGTTTATACCCCAGACCATAGCTTGGCGCATGGCACGTGGTAGGAACTCACTGAATTGTTGTTGAATAACTGAGTGATGATGGACCAGTGAGGTGGGGCCTGGGGTGAGTTGTAGGAGACTTGCTAGTGGGTGGGGAAAGGGTGTCCCTGGCAGAGGGAACAGCCGGTGCACATGCAGAGACGTGGAAGGGCATGGAGCACTCAAGACACCAGACAGAAAGTATTCTAAGTGGAGCAAGGACACGTGGAGGGTTAGGCGAAAGCTCAGGCTGGGGAAGCAGGCAGGGCCGAGGTCACAAGGCCCTGTAAGTCCTGCAGAGGCGTTTGGACCAGACCCTGAGAGTCCCAGGGAGCCACAGAGGACTCAGAGCAAGGAATGGCAGGGCCTGGGAGCTCTAAGAAGGATGAATTAAAGCAGGGGAGACTGGGGGCTGAGGGCTCATTAGAAGCCTTCTACAGCAATCCAGGTGAGGGATGGTCTTTTATTTTTATTTTTTTTATTTATTTTTTTATTTTTTTATTTATTTTTTTTTTTTTGCGGTACGCGGGCCTCTCACTGTGGTGTCCTCTCCCGTTGTGGAGCACAGGCTCTGGACGCACAGGCTCAGCGGCCATGGCTCACGGGCCCAGCCGCTCTGCGGCATGTGGGATCTTCCCAGATCGGGGCACGAACCTGCGTCCCTTGCATCAGCAGGCGGACTCTCAACCACTGCGCCAGCAGGGAAGCCCTATTTTTATTTTTTAATTCAGTGTTTTTGTGCACTTAGCAGGTACCAAGAACTTGTTAGGGCTTCATCCTCCAGGATATGGATAATCCAGTTTGTCTGATCACTTGTCTCTCCCCTCCCTTCCACCCACCTTGGGACATTATCTCTCTCCCAGGGAACACTTTTCCCTGTAGGAAGGTCGGGCCAGGGCAGGAAAGAACCAGCATCAACACCTTGGCGAGTGGTTCTGGAGACCGTAATTAGGAAGGGTCATAATTAGATCTGGTCTGAGACCATGGTTGCTCCTTTTGGGGACAGGCCTGGTCCCCAGAGTGTCCACTGTCTCAGTCCTTCTCTCCCTGCAGCTGAAGAATGTCTCCATGGTCAAGGTCAAAGTGAGAATGAGTGAAGTTGTGGGTCACAGGTGTGTCTTCCCCCAGGCTGAGATTGTAGAGGCTGTCACCCATCCCACTGTCCCTGGGGTCAGGAACCACAAGGGAGAGTGTCCCTGGGAGGAAAGAAAGGAGTTTTCATAGGAAAGCTTGTTTCTGTGTATTTGCTCGCCAGCCTGCCTTCCTGATGCTATTAGCAGAGCGCGAACATTAGCGTCTCTGGGGGCAGATCGAGGGCTTGCACCATGGACAGGATGCTCTGAAACATGTAGACTGCTTGGGCCCTGCCCTGGTTCTGAATCAGAATCTCATGAAGCCAGGCCAGGGAGTCTGCATTTCACAAACTCCCCCAGTGAGTCTGATTTATGCTAAGGCAGTGCTTCTCAAACAGCAGAGGACTTGCCTGTGGATCCTCTAAAGCCCAGGTTCTAATCCACTTGGTCTGGGATGGGGCCCGAGATTCTGCATTTTAACAAGCTCCCAAGTGAGGCCCAGGCTCCTGGTCCACGGACCACACCCTGAGCAGCAAGGCACTAACGGTTGAAGCTTCTGATTTCCCAACTTTTGTTTCAGGGAACAAACCCCTCTCAAAAGAAACCTTGCACAGTATCTCAGAGTATGAAACAGATGACATTAATATAAAACTATCATACACATACAAATGTGTGATGCTTACTTATTACAAAACCTGTCAACGAAACAAGGCAGTTTTGATGAAGACAGAAGTCTAATGTTGAAGATTTCAACTGCTACTTTACATGGACCTCATCATCCATCATATTCGAGCCAAAGGTGTGCAGCAGCCCCAGTGCTACAGCAGTGAGGCTGCACCTGCAGGTGATGGAGGAGAGGCTGGCCTCACACCCCCTTCTCAGTGTGGGGATCAAGGCTGCGGACTTCGCTTTCCTTCCCCTCTCTATCCACCCTGTCCCACCCTGCCAAACAGCTGCTGTTAAATACAGCCTGAGGTGGCCAGGCTTTCTAGGGGAGGTGTGATTGGAGGAGAGCACTCGCTAGCGCACTGGAGTCCACGATGCCAGGCCCACTAATTTGGCAGCTGGGGAGGACGGGGAAGGGCTGGGATGGGCCAGGCCCTGCGGCTGCCCCGGCTCTTCTGGAAGAAGGCAGGACTTCGCAGAAGCGTGGGAGTGGCTCATCTCTTGGGAAGGCACGAGGCTGGCAGGAGGGGGCATGTGGGAAAGATCAGGCTGGTGGAGCCGGAAGGACCCCAGTGGGAACCTTGGTGGTGCCACTTGTTCCCTGTGTAGCTCTAGGTAAGTTGTTTGACCTCTTTGGGCGTCAGATAAAAGAGGGATACATTAGGGATCCTCTGTGCATTAAGGGGTGATAAAGTGGGATAATGTCTGTGAAAGTCTCTGCTCCCCATAGATCTTGTGCTCTTGTGTTTCCCCAGCTGGAGGTCAAGGTTCTCAGGGCACTGCCCAGCTCAGTCCTGCTGGTACAAACCCATGCTGCGTTTTCCGCATCCAGCTTAATACAGTCTCTCTGACCACACTGCACCCTTAGGGGAACACTGGGGTTTCAGTCCACCCACGGGCCGCCAGGCCACAGCAATCAATGCTGATAGACGCCCAGGCAGAAGCAATCGCTCTTTCACCTGAGCTCTGTGGCCTTGGCCCACCCCTTGATCATCACCTAACACCTTGAATGGAGATGCCCCATTACTTAGCCTGACTGTCCCATCACCAGGGAGCTCCTTGAGGGCAGAGGTGGCACCCCATTCACCCTGGCACCACCCAAGTCCAGCCCAAGGGCAAGTCCAGAGCTGGCATCAGTGAGGATTTATAGACTGACAGCCAGTTCCTTCCCTCTTTATGTATGGATGCCTATTAACCCCTCCAGTCATAGCGCCCTCCACACAGCTAATTCCAGGGCTGCAAGGCTCATACCCTTGAGCAACACCCTCCTCCCTCTGCTCTCCCAATCCACCTCCTTCCTTGTCTCCCAAATACTGCTAAAGGTTTGTCTTCTGTAGGACGTCTTCCCTCCCTCGGGAGGCAGGGCAAGGGAAGGGAAACCTACAAGTAACCCCCATGGCACTGCACAGAGTTCTCACAGCAACCCTGGAAGGGCTGTATCAATGTCATACCCATTCTACAGTTGAGGAAACTGAGGCTCAGGGAGGTCGGGTGTCTTGTGATAGAGCACATAAGTAGAGCCAGGCTTCCAGCCCAGGTCTGCTGGCTCTCAGGGTCCTCCCCCGGGCTGGCTGCCTTCCTGCTTCCCCACTGGACCATGACTCAGGCGGCTCCTTAACCCTGTGGCTCCTGTCAGACAGAACTCCTGGCCTCTATCTGTGCTTTATTTGCTAATAGCCTCAAGTCCTTCCAAGTCTGCTCTCTTGGCTGCAAACCCAGGCCACCAGGCTCTCTCAGCCAGGGCCCCTGACGAGCTCTCTTCTCCAAATGGGCACCTGGAGCATAACGCAGGCCACTGGGCATGGAGAACAGACTTCCAGCAGCACGAACTCAAAGGCGCCTCTCTCCCTCTGTTCTGAGGCTGAGGTAGGGGACACACAGCATCTGACTCAGACACAGCATCATAGGTACAAGAGGAACATCACGCCACAAAATGCCAAAGGTTGTCCAGCACCATGTGTGTGCACGTCCCGAGTGAATGGGCAGGGCTGTCAGAGCTAAGGGTGCTCAGAGAAGGAGGGCTCCTGGGACCTGGAGTGGGCAGGGAAGGCTTCCTGGGAGAGGAGGGAGGGATCTGGATTCTAAAGAGTAAGGGCAACTGGAGGAGGTAAGAAAGGCAGTGCCCTACTCATGCATGCATAAGGCCTGCAGGCTGGTCTGCTGGGTTGTCGGCCAGGCTGGGGTTGAGAAGAAGCTGGCAATGGCTGATGGCACAGCAGTGATGAGCACTCAGCCAAGTGTCAGAACTCCTCTGCCCAGAGGAGCTGAGTTAGTCAAGAAGCCAAAGAATCCCCAGGTCTTTGTCCACCATGGGAGACAGGCTTGCATGGTAGACTCTGGGACCATGCAGACCTGGGTTCAAATCCCGGTTCTTCCACTTCCTGATTTCATGACCTTGGGCATGAACCTGTCAGACCCTGGATTTCCCTATCTGTAACATAGGGAATGATAATCCCTATTTTATAGGTGTCCTGTGAGAATTAAAGGGCATTATAATTAACTAACATTTATCGATCACAAAGTAAACCACTAATCTAAGTGCTATACACATTCTAAATAATTCCATCCATGTAATACCCCCACAGGGTGAATTTATTATTACCACCCTTTTGTAGACAAGGAAGTGGAGGTATAGAGACAGGAAGTGAGTTGGTGGTAAGTGGGAATGAGGTTTGAATGAAAGGAGTTGAGTGTCGGAACCCAACGTTTTAACCTCTGTACTATGCATTTAGCAATGTGCTGGGTGCAAAGGCTGCCGCAGAGCAAGTACTTATTTAGATACCTCCTGGGAGTATCTCATCCACCTCTGGCATCAACCACGATCTCACTGCCGAGGCTTGACCTCCAGCCTAGATCTCTTTCTTGAGCTTTAGACCTTCAAGTGCGATGAAGCTCTAGACATTTCTACCAGGTGTGCCTCACTCCCAGCAGGCCCCGAATGAGCTCCTCATCACCCCCGCCACCCATTCCAAACCCGATCTTCCTCCTGGGTCCCCTCAGACAATCAATGGCACCACCAGCCCCCTTTGTTCAAGTCAGAGACCCGGAGTCTCCCTAGGGTCTTTCTCCCCACCCCCACCTCCACTGCTTTAACTCGTACTCGCAGCACGGCCTGCCTGGCCTATTGCAACACCTCCCGGGCTCAAGCCTACTAGTCTTCCATTTCCCTCCACCTCCAAAACCCCAAATCTGGTACCTGCACAGCAGCAAGAGTGGTCATTGGCTCAGCCGTTTCACGGGGCTCGCCTGGCTCCAGAGGACAGACCCAGTGCTCTCCGCGCATTTAAGACTCTTCTTCAACTGGCTCCTGCTGAAGCCGTGACTTGGGCCCACTCTCCAACCTTCTCCTCTTTATTTGTTCATCTCTGTCTCCCCAGGGTTAAGCACAGTGCCAGGCTCACTTAGTGTACTTCATACACGGCCTTCGGTTACAGAAATGGATGAGGGCGTGAAATCTGCTAAGGTCAATCCCGGCAGACTGGGCAGCAGAGTCACTGCTTTAAGATGCAGCTTTGTGAGCGGTGGCTGGAGCAGCTGGGGCGTGGAAGAGGCCTGATGTAGCTTCTGACGGGACACAGGACTCTGCAGAGGGACCTAAGGGGGCTTCTGAGAAGCTGAGTGGGCAATGGAGGGGAGGGGCGTTTGAAATGAGGCTTTTCTCTTAAATGCCCATCTGCAGAGTTCCCAGTCCCTGCTCCCTCCATCCTTTGAGCCTCTGTCTCACTCCAGCACGTCCTGCTGCTCTCTGTTTCCAAACCCTATTTTCTTTTTCTTGCTAGTACCTGGTTCGCTATTATTATTTTTGGTTAAATTGTTCACTGTCTCCTTCCGCTAGACTAGAACCCCCATGAGAGCAGGATCTTGTTCCACCTTGTTCACTGCTGATGCTCAGCAATTAAAACAATGCAAGAGGGCTTCCCTGGTGGCGCAGTGGTTGACAGTCCACCTGCCGATGCAGGGCACACGGGTTCGTGCCCCGGTCCGGGAAGATCCCACATGCCGTGGAGCGGCTGGGCCCGTGAGCCATGGCCGCTGAGCCTGTGCGTCCAGAGCCTGTGCTCCGCAACGGGAGAGGCCACAACAGTGAGAGGCCCGCGTACCGCAAAAAAAAAAAAACAACAATGCAAGAAACTCAACAGATGTTTGTTGATTGAAAAAAAAAAGGTGAAAAAATTAAAGGGCTGGTATGGAGTTAATCATGTTGCATCTTAATTAAAAAATGATCTAATAGTCTTTTCAACCAATGGTGCTGGACAACTCTCTAGATATATTTATTATGCATTCTGTATATTTATTATATATTTATATGTAGACATATATGTATATTTTTATATGTATGTATATGTGTTATGAATACATACATAAAGTCTTATGACTCACTCATAAGATGACCAGCTCAACAACTCAATTAAAACATGAGCAGAAGACTTGAACAGACAATATCCAAATGGCCAATAAACACATGAGAGGATGTTTATCATCACTGGCCATTGGTGAAGTGCAAATTAAAGCCTCAATGAGATACTACTACACACTTATTAGAATGGTTAAAATTCAAAGACTGAGAATGACAACTTTTAGCAAGGTCACGTCCATCCCATGTGGCTGATGAGAATGTAAAACAGTACAACTACTTTGGGAAACCGTTGAGCAATTCTTTACGAAGCTAAACATACTCCTTCCAAGTGACCCAGCGATTTCATCCCTAGGTATTTACCCAAGAGAAATGAAAACATGCAAAGATTTCTATACAAATATTCATTCATAGTTATTTATAATGGCTCAAAACTCAAACCAAATTGCCGTCCACAGGTGAATGGGTAAACAAATTACAGTATAATAATACAGCTGTTTATCATTCAACAGTAAAAACGAATGAACTACCGATACAGGTAAGAACCCAGATTAATCTCAAAGTCATTACACTGAAAGAAGCCAGGCAAAAAAGCCTACGCATGTTGTGTGACTACACTGTCTCATTCTCTTGCGTGAAACTCCGGGAAAGACAAATCTAAGCTGAAGTGGCAGAAAGCAGGTCAGTTAGCTGGGGCGGGGGAGGGAGGAGAACGACTAAGAAGAGACACAGGAACGTTTCCTGCTGATGGAAACATCTGTGTCCTGACTGTGGCGGTTAGGGCGATGCACAAACGTGTCGAAACTCATCCAATTGTACTCTTAAGATTCGTGCATTTCACTGTAGGTTAATTATATCTCAATCAAGGTAATTTTTTTAAAAAGATTTAGAAAAACTATATTAAAAAAAGTGTAAAATATGTAAACATCAGAGGCCCAAAGATGCATACATGGGCTGTGAACTCACTTCTGGAAATGGAGTCAGAGCCAATTAAATACTTATTTAATTTGAATTAATGTGATTTACTCCATTTAAGGTAATGAGAGTCTTGCAGGAAACACACATTGCTCTCTCTCCATCAGTTCCCTCCATATTATAATTGGTCTGTGTCTTCACACCTTTTGCTGCTCCTGGACCTTCTGTTGCCCTTCATGGTCACAGGCCATAAAGAGGAGGCTTGGCCTCCCCAAATTCAGGGCACGTGGGAAAAGTCCCGGGCTCTTCTCTCAGAAATGTCTGATCCAAATCCCAGCTCTGCCAAGTCACTTGATCCCTTTGTACCTTAAATTTCTAAATCTAAAAGTCAAAGACATTTCAAGTGTTGCCTTTTGCAAAACATTCTCTGACATAAATTGTACCAATGTTTTCTTAGGTCAGTCTCCGAAGGCAATAGAAATAAAAGCAAAAATAAACAAGTGGGACCTATTCAAACTTGTAAGCTTTCGCACAGCAAAGGAAACCATAAACGAAATGAAAAGACGACGTACGGAATGGGAGAAAATATTTACAAATGATGTGACCCGCAAGGGATTAATTTCCAAAATATACAAACAGTTCATACAACTCAATAACAAAAAACAAACAGTGCAATAAAAAAAATGGGCAGAAGGCCTAAATAGACATTTCTCCAAAGAAGACATACAGATGGCCAAGAGGCACATGAAAATATGCTCCACATCGTTTCTTATTAGAGAAATGCAAATCAGAACTACAATGAGGTACCACCTCACACCGGTCAGAATGGGCATCGTTAAAAAGTTTACAAATAACAAATGCTGGAGAGGGTGTGGAGAAAAGGGAGCCCTCCCACACTGTTGGTGGGAATGTAAATTGGTGCAGCTACTATGGAGAACAGTATGGAGGTTCCTTAAAAAACTAAAAACAGAGTTGCCATATGATCCAGCCATCCCACTCGTAGACATATATCTGGAGAAAACTAGAATTCGAAAAGATACATGCACCCCATGTTCACAGCAGCAGCACTATTTACAATAGCCAAGACATAGAAGCAACCTATATGTCCATCGACAGATGAATGGATAAAGATGTGGTATAATAGAATATTACTCAGCCATAAAAAGAATGAAATAATGCCATTTGCAGCTACATGGATGGACCTAGAGGTTATCATACTAAGCGAAGTAAGTCAGAAAGAGAAAGACAAATACCATACGATATCATAGCACAAATGAACTTATCTACAAAATAGAAACAGACTCACAGACATAGAGAACAGACTTGTGGTTGCCAAAGGTAAGGGTGGGGTGGGGGAGGGAAGGATTAGGAGTTTGGAGCTAGCAAATGCAAACTATTATATATCGAATGGATAAACAACCATGTTCTACTGTATAGCACAGGGAACTATATTCAATACCCTGTAATAAAACGTAACGGAAAAAATATGAAAAAGAAAAAAAGGTGTCACCCTTTGGTTGAGGCTAGCGGATAGGGAAGGGATCCTGAGCATCCTCAGGTGCCCTGACCTTTCCCACCTCGTCCAGGTGAGGTTGCCACATAAAACACATGTCCCAGGTAAGTGTGACTTCAGATAAAAGGTGAATGGATTTGGGGTATAAGTAAATATTGTATGGGGCATACATATACCAGGATATCACATGGGACATATACTAATAAAGCATGTTGTTTACCTGAAATTCAAACTTAACTGGGTGTCCTGTTATTTTTATTTGTAAAATCTGGCAGCCCTATTCCAGGGGGCCTTGATACACTAACCTAGAACCTGTCGGGCTCCAACAGCTCCTAAGCCAATATGAGCTGTAGGCTGGTAAATCTCTTTAATTCTCCCATTGGGATATAGAAGGGAGATGAAGGAGGTGGAGTGGACCTGAGCAAGGACCACCACCATGGCTCTCCCCCGCTCATCCAGCTCTGCAGCTCGATAAAACTTTATGTGTTCAAGTTTACAAATCCTCCTGAATGGGAGCCAGGAGGACACAGCCTTGCTGTTCTGCAGAGGAATTCTGGACCTGGTGGAAGGAGCACTGGGAATCAGAAAACAGCTCTGGGTAAGTCATTTAAAATCCCTCTCTCTGGGCTTCCCTGGTGGCGCAGTGGTTGAGAGTCCGCCTGCCGATGCAGGGGACACGGGTTTGTGCCCTGGTCCGGGAGGATCCCACATGCCACGGAGTGGCTGGGCCTGTGAGCCATGGCCGCTGAGCCTGCGCGTCCGGAGCCTGTGCTCCGCAACGGGAGAGGCCACAACAGTGAGAGGCCCACATACCGCAAAAAAAAAAAAAAAAAAAAAAAAATCTCTCTCTCTGATTCAGTTTCTTCATCTCTAAAATGGGCCTCAAAAAAAGTTAAAATACAAGTTACAGAAAAATAGGAGAAAAAAGTCACAACGTGTATAATGGACAAAAGAGTTTTGCCCAGAATATATTAAAATCTCCACAAAATAAGAAAAAGGCAAAAGTCCCAATGTGAAAAAAAATGGGCAGGAGATACAAGCAGGTAATTCACCAGGGAAAAAAATACAAATGGAGGATAAGCATATGAAAAGAGGCACCTGATTAATAACCAGGAAAATGCAAATCAAAACCACAATGAGACAGCACTATTTGACAATCAGATGGGCAGAATGAAAAAGACTGATAAAATCTAGTGTGGGGAGAAGGTAGGGAAATCAACCTAGGTCGCTGGTGGGAATGTAAATTAGAGTGGCTTTGGGGAAGACAATGAAAGATATAAAAATTATAGCCTGCTGACTCTCTGACCAGGCAATTCCACTTCTAGCTTTGTATCCGACAGATATTCTGACATATGCACAAAAACACGTGTAGACAATAGCCCTCCCTGCAACACTGCTTTTCACAGAGGCCACTGCAGCAACTTCAATGTCCATCAATAAAATAGATAACTCATGGCACAGAAATCCTGACAGCCACCAAGAAGAATGAATATGAATGTAGAAAGAGCTCTAAAGACATATGTCATCTGAAAAAAAGAGCAAAGTTTCAGCATAGTACATTTTGTACTGTCCCATTTATATAAAAAAGTACAACTATATCTGTGTCTGTACATCTGTGCCTATGTAGATGTATAGATCTCTATCTAGATATATGTACAACGGCATAAGTGTTTAGAAAAGATCTAGAAGATTACAGACCAAACTGCAAAATCGCTGAGAAAAGATCTAGAAGATTACAGACCAAACTGCAAAATCGGCTGAGAGGCAAATCGGGGAGAGGGCTCTTTCTCCCTCGGAGACTTCTGCACTGTCTGAAAAATTTGCAGCAAAATATTATATCCACCTATTTACTTTTATCATTTAAGAACTTGGTTTGCAGAATTGGGTGGGGGGATTCTCCCTCCCTCGCTCTGCTTCTGTCCATCATAGTGTCCCATACATGGCTGACTTCTGCTAGCCTCCTGTCTCAGAAAAAAGCCTCCCTGTCCCTGTCCATGCTGAGCCACTGGACCTGGGCCGTCCACCCCATCTCGCCCACCTCTGTCCATCCTGCTTCTTCTGGGCCCTTCCCTGCCAGCCGGACACTCTTGCATCCTCGGTGTCCCCACCACCACTTCTTTCCTTCACTACTTCTGCTTCCTCCAGCTGCCATCTCACTTGCCCCTCTTACAGAGCAAACCTCTTGAAAGAGGACTCCCTCCCCTTGACTCACAATCCCATGTTATCTAGCTCTTATTCCTGACAAATAAGGCAACACTGCCCTGGACGTTCCCCTAAGTTGCCTTCTCTCGACCCTCATGCCCCTGCCCCCCCGCCTCCGGCAACATTTAACATCGCTCTTTGCAATGGCCTCCTCCACCAGCCCCTTATATCAGGAAACCCACCCCCTTCTTCCTAGTAAGTCCCGTGGCCTTCTCAGTGTCTAGCGCATAACCAACTTTCAAAGATTAACAGAATAACAAACATGTTCTGCGAAGAAGGCTTTTGCCAATGGATGGAGGCAAATCCCTGCCTCCAGGATGTGTGAATAACTGAAGGGAGATGCTGGAGGACAGTACATCAGGAAGCAGGTCCTTAGAGGAAACCGGGGGAGAGATATAAAGTTGAATATAAAGTGCGGGAGCAGATGAAAAGGGGGTTAGAGTCGAGGGACCGTTGGGAGGCAGAATAAACAGGATGTGTGACCAACTGGATACAGTAGGCATGCTTTGGATTAAGGAAGTGGCAGGTGAGCAGGAAGAAGGGGAGAATGAGTGATGGGAGGGTGTCATCACACAGCTGGGAACGCCTGTCCTGCCCCGGCTGAACCCATCTCCCTCCAGCTCTGGGCTCCTCCATCTCCACCTCCCGCCAGGCCAGTTCTCCTGGCCCCCTGCTCGCACAGCACCGGGGCTGTGCCTCGGTGGTCCTTCCCACAGTCGTCGTGTACATGTATTTATGAGTTCTTTGATTAACGTCTGCTTTAAGACCAACCCAGAGAAGGATTGCACCTGTTTTTCTCTTTTATTATATCTCCAGAGCCCAACCCAGTAACCAACACATGGTAGGTATTCCATAAATAGTCACCAGAAGAAAGGAATTTAGTTCGTTGTTCATTCAAACTCCCCTCACCCTGGAAGCTCTTCTCCAAAGCCACTTCCACTTCTCACATCCTGATGCACCCAGGAATCTCACCTCACGGACTGGATACATCAACTGGCTGGTTTACGCACTTAAGAGATACTTCCAAGAGCTCCCATCAGTCCTGAACGCGATAGGTGCCTGGTAAATGTGTTTCCCAATGACGAAGAGAACGAGAAAAAAAATTCTCTAATATGGCAAGTTCTCATCATGGATCCAGGTGGACTTCTTCAAAATTCATACTTGGACTCCTCTGTGCTGTCCTGGCTTCTCACAGAATAAGCACCTCAAGCTGTACACATATGGCTGGGGGTGGGGGGGGGGGGGCTTTGGCGTTACCAAGGCTGGAATGGTCCATTTTAAACCCACATCTGCAGGACTGCTAGATGGTCACCATCAGAGCTGCCAAGTGGCTGATTCAGGCAGAGCGGGTGGCTTCAGGACTGGGCTCCAGGACATGAGCCCTGGTCCTTTTGCATGTCACTTCTTACTAGCCCGGCAATCTAGGACCAAGAGCCACTGCCCACCTCATGTTGTGGGATTTTGCTTCCGTAATTGGCCTCCTGATCTCAGGCCCATGTAGAACTTTTGTGTCCCCCAGAACCCTGAGGTGAAGCTTAGCTCTCAGGAAATAGGAAAGTGTGGCAGCTGTCTCACCAGTGCCCACTCCTGGATTATTCGCTAATCATTTTGTTCTCGCTTGGGTCCCAGGTACAGCAGGACAGTGAGAGTTCACTCTGTCTCTGCTCCCTTGTCACCTGGGAAAGAAACTGACTTCTTTCCAAATAGGAAAAGCAGTGCTCTAAAAATTCCAAAGTCCAGGTGTGCTACTATCCGGTCACCTGGAGCAGCGCTGCATCTAGATTCTTCTGTTGATGTACACCCGACAGTTCTTATTCCCAAGTGTGACCCCAACCGTCTGCAACTGCGCCCACCCCGGCGCCGGCGCGTGCCTCGCTGAGGTCATTGGAGGCACGTGCATGGTGAAAAAGGCAATTGGCCAGGTTAGGACGAGCAGTCAACTGGAAGAAAATATGCACGATGTACATAACAAACAAAGAATGAATGCCTGAATATTATTAAGAGCTCCTGCAAATTACTGAAAAAGGAAAAGAAATCCAAATGACCCAAGAAAACAGGCGAAGGAAACACACAGAAAATTCACAGGAAAAGGTATAACAAACGGCCCATAAACACAGACAGATGCTCAGGCCCAGTGATCATCAGAGCAGTGTGTAAGGACCACACCCTCCGGCTAGGTGGCCACCCTTCCCTCCCGCCTCCATCCAGACACGCTCTGCCCACCAAAATGAAATTCAGCACAGAGGGATGAAAAAGTGTCGACGGATGATAAGAAGCCACATTCTATCAAGCTTTGAGTTCCCCTCCCCTAGCTGGTGGCTTTTCCACAAAAATCTCTTTGTCCACAGATCCTGGCACAGATGTGAGGATTCTGTACATATCAGCTGTCAGCGCACAACAGGTGGGGAGCAAACAGAATGTATTGGCAGTGGCTCCTAATGGTGCCGTAGCAACGAGGGCTGGGCAGACAAGAGGGCTGAGCCCAGCACACCTCCCCTCCCTGAGAAGGGGGACAGAGAAGCTTGCAAAGACTGTTAGAAAAGGGGGTACCCGCCCTAGGGGCTGCTCCAGGCGGGCAGTTTCCAAAAGGCACCCTCTCTGAGTGGGGGGGTTTGTGCACCTCCCCTGGACGATCGAATTAGAGAAATCGTGGAGTCGGTTTTATGAATCAACTTAGAAAACTGGAACCGATTCCATGAATCAGAAAAGAGAAAGGAAGCGAGAGAGGGAGGGAGGGAGGAAGGAAAGCATAGCTAAAATTTTTTGCATCTGACACTGTGCTTTGCATATATAATCTCATTTAATTCACAGAACAACCTTTGGAAGAAGTTATCTTTAACACCTGCAGAAACGGAAGTCAGCGATCAAGTCACTCTCCCAAGGTCATGCTGTGGGCCAGTGACAGTGCCAGCTCATCAGACTCCGGGTCTTGCGCTCTGAACCCTCAGACCACACTGCAACTCTATAGCCTGGCCTGTGTGCAGCACTCAGCCCTAGGCATCAACAGGGCAGTGAAGAAATTGGAGTTGCATTTCCTGCTCATCGGTGGCTTGGAAGCTGCCTGAGCAGACCAGACCCAATGGGAAGGCAAGGCAGGGATCAGTTGATGGATTTGGACCCAGCTGAATGGCTGGGTCATGACCCATCACCCAAAGATGACTTCCAGTCCAAGTCCAGTTACCATGCATCCCTGCGGGTGCCCATGTGTCCTTAGTAACGGCATTATTATTCTCCTCTTTCGGAGTCCAGTCTGATTAATCTGATTTGCACATGTGAACGAGAAACTGCTCTGATCCATTTAATATGTCGGGACCACATCCCAGCTCATTTGCATGGTGGGTGTGGCCAGCAGGGGTATCTCCTGTTCCCTGCTTTCCTCCCCTCCCTCATCCTGCCCTCCCACCAGGCAAATTCTTGCTGAGCAGGCAAATGGTGATCCATGCTGTTGCTTTTAAGTCTTAAAATCCATTAGGAGTGTATTAGCAGACGTGCTGAGAGCTCATTTGAGTAATAAAAATCTTTTTTTTGTTGTTTGTGCAGCTAATAAAACAGAAGAAAGAAAAGAGAGAAAGGGAGAGACTTGGATGGGGAGCGAGAGGGAGGCTGTCTTCCAGCCACTGTGAGGTAGGAATAATGGGATTTGTCTGCACGATTATTAAAACTGGCTCCTTCACTTTGGTGCTGCTACTGGTGATGGGAGAAAAATGGAGTGAAAACCTAACGAACAACTTCTGTGCTAGCAGCCTCCTTCAGCAGGCTGTGGTCCAGGAAGGCAGAATAGGCAGATATCTCACCTGCCCTGCTGGTGCAGCCCTGAGACCCACCCAGCCGTGCTCTTTGCGATATGCCCACTTGCGGCTACAGGGCTCGAGGACTGTCACCTTGCCCAGGTGTTCCTCCATCTGCACAGCTGCATTAGCCTCGTTACTGCTCTCAAAGCCAGGTCGCAGGATTTGAAGACTCTCAGCCCAACAGCTCTCAGATCCAGGTCTCTGCTGCTTCCTAGGACAGCCTACCCAGATGCAAGAGCTCGGTACTGTATCTGGCACATGAAGGACCAGCTACATAATCAGTGTCCAGTGCAAAGTGAAAATGCAGGGTCCCTTGTTCAAACATGATTAAGAATTCCAAGAGGGCAACAGCAGAGTATTCAACCAGACTCGGACCCTTCTCAGGGCTGTGCCCCCTGCAATGGACAGGTGGCATTCCTATGAAGCTGGCCCTGGGTACCTGTTAGGCGCTCAACTGGTTGTCATTTGCACGTGAATGCCTCCAAAGAGTCGATCCTCAATTTAAGAAAGTCCAAATATCAGCATCACATAAACAGCCCAGACTCCCAGAATCTGCTGTTAAAGAAGAGGCTTTGGAAGGCCCTCCCCAGGCCTGCCCCAGCCTCCCTGATTCTTCCTCTGGTTAGAGCCGGCCCCAGACGCTCCAGTCTCCCCTAATGGCCCATTAAGGCCCCATAAGCCAAGATTTATCTAAGTCCTTTTGTGTGAATCCAGGAGAAAAGCTGCACAGAAATCCTCTTACAGTTAATCCCCCTAAGAACAGGGGTTAAATCTACAAGAATGCGGAGCTGCAGGAGACGGTGAAATGTGAGAGGGCAGGCGGTGGGAAGGGTGTTTCCTGGATGAAAGGAGACACGGACTGTGGCAGGTGGACAGCTTCAAATGGGGGTCGCCCAGCTAGGCTTACATTCACAGGTCCACTACTAACTAGATTTTTGCTCTTGGGCAAACCCCTTACCCTCTCCGAGGCTTTCTCCCAGTTCTTTACAGTGGGATGAGGGCAAACGGACAGATATCCAAGGATATGCATCATGGCATTGCTTATATTCAAAGAAAAAATAAGAAAAGGAAACATAAATGTCCTTCAACAGAGAACTGTAGTGAATTTAATGTTGCTAATTGGCAGAGTGGAATTCTGTGCAACCATTCAACGATGATGCCACAGAAGATTTCTTTTTAAAGATGTCAAGTAAAGCCATTTATTTCTCCTGAAATCCACTGACAACGATAGCATAAAGGACGAAAATAATAGGGGAGTAAAAACTGCACCTTTGGAAATGAAATGGTCCCCAGCACAAGCCGTTAAGCATATTGGCCAAATACTGCAGAATTTTGACCTGAATGAGGGGGAATGTTGACAGCATCCTCAGACATTCAGCCAAATGCAGATTTCCCTAAAAATCACACACCTTAGCCCCCGAAAGGCTTCAATGAACTTTTTTTCTTTCTTTAACATCTTTATTGCAGTAAAATTGCTTTACAATGGTGTCTTATTTTCTGCTTTATAGCAAAGTGAATCAGCTATACATATACATATGTTCCCATATCTCTTCCCTCTTGCGTCTCCCTCGCTCCCACCCTCCCTATCCCACCCCTCTAGGTGGTCACAAAGCACGGAGCTGATCTCCCTGTGCTATGCGGCTGCTTTCCACTAGCTATCTATTTTACAGTTGGTGGTGTATATATGTCCATGCCACTCTCTCACTTTGTCACAGCTTACACTTCCCCCTCCCCATACCCTCAAGTCCATTCTCTAGTAGGTCTGTGTCTTTATTCCCATCTTGCCCCTAGGTTCTTCATGACCATTTTTTTTTCTTAGATTCCACATACATGTGTTAGCACATGGTATTTGTTTTTTTCGTTCTGACTTACTTCACTCTGTATGAGAGACTCTAGGTCCATCCACCTCACTACATATAGTTCAATATCCTTTCTCTTTATGGCTGAGTAATATTTCATTGTATATATGTGCCACATCTTCTTTATCCATTCATCCGATGATGGGCATTTAGGTTGCTTCCATGTCCTGGCTATTGTAAATAGAGCTGCAATGAACATTGTGGTACATGACTCTTTTTGAATTATGGTCTTCTCAGGGTATAGGCCCAGTAGTGGGATTGCTGGGTCGTCTGGTAGTTCTATTTGTAGTTTCTTGTCCTATAAATATCAATTAAGTCCATCTTGTTTAATGTATCACTTAAAGCTTGTGTTTCCTTATTTATTTTCATTTTGGATGATCTGTCTGTTGGTGAAAGTGGGGTGTTAAAGTCCCTTACGATGATTGTGTTACTGTCGATTTCCCCTTTTATGGCTGTTAGTATTTGCCTTAAGTATTGAGGTGCTCCTATGTTGGGTGCCTAAATATTTACAATTGTTATATCTTGGATCAATCCCTTGATCATTATGTAGTGTCCTTCTTTGTCTCTTGTAATGGTCTTTTTCAATGAACTTTTGATGAGAGTGGCAAGATGTCTGAATGTGGACCAGCCAGGAGAGAATTGGGAGTGTCCTGCAGAGAACCCCATAGGCCCTAGAGGCAGGAAAGGAGGTGAGGGAGCTGAGGAAGAGACTCTATTGCCTTTCTGCTTAATGACCTATGGCCCCACCCCTGTCCTAGAGAGGCTGCAGAATGAGGCAGAGAATGAGCGAGGAATCTATCCCCAGACCAGACCACCACACAGAGAACTTTTGGCCCAGAGTCAGTAGAAATACTGGTTTTACTGAGAGGATATCTGAGCCACAAAACCTGACCTGCAGTGCAGAACTGATCAGTTCATAATCCCTCACTTCCCAGGCCCCAGAGTTCTGCACACTCTTCTTCAGCAAATATTTGGTCCTATTCAAAACACAGAGATAATTAGTAGGGAACCGTCCAGAGAAGTACAGGTAGAAATCCCCAAATAAACAAGAAGGGAAGGAGTTAATGAAGTGAAAGGCTATGGAAAACATATACCTCAGAAGGAATTATCAAAAGAAACAATATGAGTTCAGAAAAGCAGGGTTCTCTAGTCTTCAATAATTATAGATCTTTTTAAAAAAGGAATTCAATGAAGAGCTTCAAGTATCTAAAAGGTAAATTGTAAGATGAGCAAAAGGCATGGAAAGTGAGCATGCAGAGCAGGGTAAAGAAAAAGAAAGATTGCAATGAAAGCAATTGAAGACAAAGGAGTGGGAGGGGGAAGGAGAAGGGGAGGGGGAG
>NW_020175208.1:1238603-1329784 GCF_003031525.2 Neophocaena asiaeorientalis asiaeorientalis | reverse complement strand
GGGGAGGAAGGAGGGGGAAGGGGAGAGGGAAGAATCAGTCAAGCATGTTTGAAAACCCAAATCAGGAACTTGGCAGGCAAGTTTGAGAAAATTAAATAAATAAATGGCAGCACAGGAAACCATAAACAAAACAAAAAGACAAGCTACGGAATGGGAGAAAATATTTGCAAATGATGTGACCAACAAGGGATTAATTTCCAAAATATACAAACAGCTCATACAACTCAACAACAAAAAAACAAACAACCCAATCTAAAAATGGGCAGAAGACCTAAATAGACATTTCTCCAAAGAAGACATACAGAGGGCCAACGGGCACATGAAAAGATGCTCAACGTCACTAATTATTAAAGAAATGCAAATAAAAGCTTCGATGACATACCACCTTACACCAGTCAGAATGATCGTCTTTAAAATGTCTACAAATAACAAATGCTGGAGAGGGTGTGGAGAAAAGGGAACCCTCCTACACTGTCGGTGGGAATGTACATGGGAGCAGCCACTATGGAAAATAGTATGGAGGTTCCTCAAAAAACTAAAAATAGAGTTGCCATATGATCCTGCAATCCCACTCCTGGGCATATATCTGGAGGAAACTCTAATTTGAAAAGATACATGCATCCCTACGTTCATAGCAGCACTATTCACAATAGCCAATACACGGAAACAACCTAAATGTCCACCAACAGATAAATGGATAAAGAATACGTGGCACATATATACAATGCAATACTACTCAGCCATAAAAAAGAACAAAATAATGCCATTTGCAGCAACATGGACGGAACTAGAGATTATCATACTAAGTGAAGTAAGCCAGAAAGAGAAAGACAAATACCATATAATATCACTTATATATGGAATCTAAAATATGACACAAGTGAACCTATCTATGAAACAGAAACATCAGATTCACAGACACAGAGAACAGACTTGTGGTTCCCAAGGGGGAAGCGGTGGAGGGGTGGCCTGGGAGTTTGGGGTTAGCAGATGCAAACTATTACATATAGAGTGGATAAACAACAAGGCCCTACTGCATAGCACAGGGAACTCTATTCAATATCCTGAGATAAACCGCAATGGGAAAGAATATAAAAAAGAATGTGTGTATATATGTATAACTGCATCACTTTGTTATACAGCAGAAATTAACACAACCTTGTAATTCAACTATACTTCAATTAAAAACATAAATAAATAAATGAAAATATCAAATATATTAACATGATCATAGAGAATATCATAGATATGAAATAATGGCAAAAGTGGTCCAACATATCCATAGAAGAAAATATCCAAAGATATAATCAGTAAAAACATCCTGAAATAGAAAGAGCTGAATTTGAAGATCAAAAGGGCACATGACGTGTCCAAAACTTTTATATATAGTAATCACCTGGTGAACTTACTCAATTTCAAGGAAAAATGATGAATCATACAGGCATCCAGGCAGAAAAACCAAGCCAAACAATAGAGAAGTAAGTCTGGTTAACCTTAGAGCAATCTAATTGAGCTCTGAGGAGACTCATGGCTTAAGAATTGTATACCCAGTGAACTTATCACCTAAGTATTTAGACAACAAGCAGACATTCTTGAGCATGTAGGAACTCAGAGACTAGAGCCACCCATGAGCCCTTCTTGGAAAAGGTACTTGACAGTGAACTTCAGCAAACCGAGAGACCAGTCAGAATACAGAACTCTGGAATATAAAACAGGTGGTCAGAAGATGGGTGATGAGTGTTAAACCCTTTTATAAATATGGAGTTTTTTTTTTTTTGCGGTACGCGGGCCTCTCACTGCTGCGGCCCCTCCCGTTGCGGAGCACAGGCTCCAGACGCGCAGGCTCAGCGGCCATGGCTCACGGGCCCAGCCGCTCCGCAGCACGTGGGATCTTCCCGGACCGGGGCACGAACCCGTGTCCCCTGCATCGGCAGGCGGACTCTCAACCACTGCGCCACCAGGGAAGCCCTGGAGTTTTTATAAAGGTTTTGTGTAAAATCACACACTTGTGAGAGTGACTGTACAGAACAGAATATAAATGTTATAGACTTTGTCAGGTAAAATAATTTTTTAAGAAAACTGACCCAGGAGGTTGAAGAAACGAGAACAAGTATAAATGTGCTAACCTCCTCATTTTTCAAGGCAGGGGGTTAACAAATATTGCAAAAAGAATAATAATAAAAATAATAGGAAAAATGACTGCCACATCTCAACGTGTTCTTTAATCTCTGTTCTTCACTTTACAGGTATATTTTAGGAACTAAGGTCTATTTATTTGAAATTTAACAATCCCTTCCATTTTTCTTTAATTTTTCCCAGCTGTTGAATTCAAGTAAAATTTTCAAAAAATAAAGTGGAGAGACTGCAGCAATTTCATTTTTTTTTCTAAAATTCTTTCTTTCCAGCCATCTCATTAGCTGGTTTTCTCCCCAGGTAGCTGGATGTCCATGATGATGCTCTCAAAATGTTAACAATGCTTTAGTTTCAGATTGTAGGAACTTTGTGAGATTACAAAACGCACAACTGATATGTATTCATAATGTTGCCGTATCTCTTTGATGTCGATCATAGACATGAACCATGAGGGTGCCTCCATACCTGGCCCTGTCTTAGGGCAGTGGCGGGCGCCCACTCTGAAGTCAGACTGTCTGGTTTCAACACCCTGCCACAGTCCATCAATCTCTTGGTGCCTCAAATTCTTCCTCAGTAAAATGGGATAACAATAGTCTATAGCACACACCACAGAAGATAGCTTGGAGAGGGAAGTAAGATAATGATCATAACGTACCAGGCAATGTAAGTGCTTAATAAATGTTCTATTCAGAGCAGCCTCAGAGTCTCCCTGCATGCTAATAAGAGGTGATCTGTATGCTTCCTTCTATTCTCCACACAAATTTAAAATGTCCCCATGTTCTTTGGGGAACAGTGGCTGTCTTTAGGTCTTCAACTGTTGTTAGGCAGAGCTGGTATTAAACAAATAATTAGCAAAGGACCTAATCTCACGCATGGGGACGTCGTGGCCAGTCTGAATTCCTATATGGGTATTGCCACATAAATATGTTCTTGCTAACTTTGTTAACTGAAAATATAACCATTTAAAAATTTGTTTTAAGTAGTTCTGAAACTGTCTATGTCACTAGATGGCTACGGGTCATGGGCCACAATTTTGTCAAATGGGTCCAGGGTTAGCAGTGGGCAAAGTGAGGCAGCGGAAGGCAGGTGTGGCTGGGGAGGGGGTGAAAGGGAAGGGGAGTGGGCAGGGTGGTACAGCCTCCCCAACCAAAGGAAACGGATTCCCGTAAACATCATCTCTGGTCTTTGCCCTGAGCCTGTAAAGGTAGAAAAACTGGAGCCAAGGCCTAAGTGGTCTCCAAGGGATACTGCTGTCTCTGCACATCAACGCCCCCGCCCTTCTCCAACTCCCATTCCCTCCAACCCACAGCCCCCAACCCCCCAGACACACACACTCCCGGGTGCTTAGGGGCTGGAGGAGAATTATCCTACAAGCAATGCTGAGATCTATGGGAATTACATCCCCTCCTCCTGGACATCTCAACAGAAGAATTGGATTTAATCTCTGAGAACAAGTGCTCTTGTTTCCTAGTGGAAAAAACAGAAGCTTTTGATTTCCATGAGATAAGATTCCCTCTGTGGTAACATAGTTTTGTGCCTTTCTGTCATTGCTTTTTACAAGGTGACTGATAAATAATCCCCATTACACAAACACAGCCTGCATCCATCACGCCCAGACTGCAGGTGCTGAGGGATGATCTCTAATGGGTAATAATAATAGCTACCATTTATTGACTGAGTGCTGGGTACCAGGCACCCGGCTAAGCATTCTCATGCATTATCTTCACGGAAGATGCACTCTCCCCTCTGCCTCTTCCTTCCTGTCGGCTCGGCTTAGGCTGCCCTAACCCGCTTCAGCTATTTTGTTTCTATATAGACACTCATGTCCCCTCTGCGGGGATGCGCCCAGTGGCAGCCCTGACCTGGGAGGACACTGAAGCAATGCCACCCTCTGCCTCTTCCTCTTCGTGTCCTCTGTCACTCTGATGGGTTATTCCAGACTGGCCTTTTCTCAAACAGCGGTGTTAAGAGTCAAGACTCAGATGAAACTTGGGTGGAAGAGCTCTGCTGCTAGGCCCTCAGGCTGACCCAAGAGTAGACAGCTACAGCTTTTACCTGACAAGCATTTCTCTCTTCCCGCTGAGGAACCGCCCTTCTTCCATCCCAGGTGGCTCTGTGCAGACCGTCAATCATATCACCACACCCTGCCTGTCTTCTAGCCACAAACGGCTCACCAGTATGGCATCTCATCCCCAGCCCACTGTGATTTCTCTTGGAGATGGCACGTGACCCCAGCATGGCCAACAACACTTTTTCCGTATAGATTCCATATGGATGTTGGGAGAAATAGGATCTCTCTCTTTCTCCAGGATCGTGTAAGCCCAAAGCTCCCCCAGGGCCATTTTGTCACCACATAAAAGACATAAAGCAGAGCTGAAAGATGAAGAGGGTCCCAGCCTCACTGGATCCAGCTATTCCTGAAGCCGTCCATCTTTTGGACTTCCTTGGAACCTAAGCCAATAGATTCCCTTTCGTGTTCAAGTTTCTTTGACTTGGCTTTGACCACTGAAAGAATCATGCAGTTAAGCTAGTTAAAGACAGTTTCATTGGAATCCAGCCAGCTTACAAGAGCATCTGGAACCTCAGCTTTATCTAGTAACCAAGGGCTCCTCTGCCAGCTTCAGTCTTTGTATATATACCGTAATTCCTTGATTCAAGCCGTCAGTAATGACGTGAGCTGTCAATTTAATTAGAGCTTTTTTTTGGAAAAAGGAAAAAGAAAAATACAGCATGAGTTGCATGTGTTGATTGTTTTAAGGTTTGTTTTGATTTCAGAAGGGTTAAACTTTTGGGTGGAATGTAGAAAGGCAACATCTTAGAATCAAGGATAGAGCTTCCCTAGAGGATTTTGCAGGAAGGGATGGCCTAAGGTAGGTTCCAGGTAGTCCCGTGACCTAGGCAAATACCATCTTAATTCCATTCGATTCTATTATTTCCAACTCCCTCCTGCACCTGGGAGCGTGGTGTTGTCCTGAGGTGGGGTTTCCTGTCTGGCTCTGGACTCGACTCGCCAAGCCTCACTCTCCCTCCCTCTCCCTCCCTCTCCCTCCCTCTTCTACAGCAAACACTTCTGCCTCCATCCTTTCTGGGCTGGGCTGGGCAGCCCAGGTCCTGCTGCTATTGGTCATTCGCCAATTACCACCGAAGACAGGGCACATGGTGAGGCTGCCGAGGGAGCACAATCTCCTACCACTTTGCATCAATGGCTTTTCCCACTGACATGGGCAGCACATGAGCCGAGTCCCCATTTAAGGAAAAACGATCTCACAATACGGAAACTAATCAGAGCTGAGATGGAGAAATCTTCCCAGAAAAATACAACATGTCCAGACAGAAGCATTTTCAGCTAGGAGTGCCCTCTCCGCCTTGGCCAAGAGGCAGAGGGAGGCTAAGGGATCCACTTCCTGGACAGTGATGGGTCACGTGCTCATTTCCAGAGTGGACATTTCATGGGACCACCTCTGATGGCGAAAAGGTAGACAGTGCTTAGGACACAGGAGAGGATTTCATTGGGGAAGAAAAGGAGGCTTTTCCATGTTCCTAAAACCTCACTTGCCAGGACTCCTCCTAATTCCCCTCTATATGGCTGATTCATGACATGTTTGTGATCAGATGTAACCCATGTAGCCCCTGCAGGCTCAATCTTGCCCAAGTCCTGATTTAGTCCTGAATGGAGCAGGGAGGTCATTAGAAGGTAGAGTCCAAATTACATACATGGTCACAGGCCAGTATCATAAGTCGAGGGGAGCCCACTGAGCTGGAGCTTTTCTCGTCCTCAGCAGGCTGGCCTGGTTATGACTGGGCTCCTGCCTCAGTTTCCCTGACTGGTGCTTCAGCTCCCCTAAGACTGGAATCTTATTTGAATCTGGTCACCAAGGCTGGGAACTCGATGCTCTGCTAAGCTCAGACAATCTTTCTTCCATGGATGGCTCCTGCTCCTCTGCCACCTGGAATTTGTATTTCTGTGGGCCCTATGCAGCCTCCTTCCCAGGGACAAACATAAATCATGACACTGTCTCTCTGGCATCCAGAAATATCTTCTGTGATGCCTGAAATCAGGGATGACGAAAATAGTATACACGTCACCATTCGTCCCATCCACTCCCATGCAGACATCACTAGCTGATCTCTGCACTTTTCTCAGTGAATCCAGATGTGGCCTCGATACATGGTCCTTGGCAGCTACCATGAATTGACTGATACTGGCATTCAAGGTGAGACCCATCTGCCCTCTCTGCCAGACCATTCTGTCAGCCCATACGTGGCTCTTTGTCTTTTAGGCTCCAACCCATCTTGGTCCATCACTGAGCCCATCCTGATTCCCAGCCAAAGCAGACAACTTCGGGGTAGTCCTTCCAGGCCACCTGCACCTGATTCCCTAATATCCTGCTCCTAGGAGGGAAACCCTTTACACTGCACCTGGGGAATTCTGTGGCTGCCAGACCCTACTCACACCTGCTCTTATTATTCCAGGAGCTTCAGCCAAGGGCTGCCAATAGGTCAGCTGCATACCCCACCCATCCCACCCCAGTCCTCATTACCTGACTCTGGCTCACCATCCCACACTGGCTTCCGGAGGAACTGTTTTCTAAATTGCAAATAATGGATGAAGAAGATCGGTGAGCAGCCTGAACCTCCAGAGCCTCAGGACCGGCTGCTCTGGGCCCACCATTCGTGCCCATGTTTGTGAATGCTTGTTACGAGCTTGTCTGTCTTACTTGGCTGTGAGCTCCTAGAGGCACCAAAGGACCCGGTCCTGTTCATTTTCATTTTTCTCCTACTATCAGCTCTAGGGAGGGATAGATGAATGCGTCCCAGTTCATTCTTGGGTACCAACTCGGGAAGTTTCTACTCTTTGCCTGCTCTTCTCCCCTGGGCCTCCGGCCACATCCAGGGTGGACACATGACAATTCATAGGTGGAGCAGGGCACTGCCCCAGCTGTGGGAGAGTGGAAGCCCCCAACGAATAACAAGAAAGCACTGAGGAAGAGGATGGTGAGCATCCTCCAGGGAACCATCCGGCCAGTCTCCCTCCTGCAAGGGCACTCTGAACACTCTGCAAGCCCACTGCCTCCAGAAGGTCTGCTTCTAGTCCGGAAAAAGCCAGGCTCCGTGAACAACAGAGCATTCTGGAGTATGGGTGGAGCCCCAAAGAGCATCCTACCACCTGAGCCCATGCAGAAGTACATCCAAGATGATATGCAGGGGACTGGCCGTCCCCCACCTGAAATGCTTTCTCTCTCTCTCCAGGACTCAGATGCCCCTGAACATTATTACCCCATCAGGTCTGACCTCAGCCTCCTGGGAGTGCCCCACTCTGGGGCAAATGCACAGATGCCCTGGCTCGGTCCTCAGTGAATGGGCGGCAGGCCCAGAGGCCCAGGCAGTGGCCATGAAACAACAAGCTCCTGAAAAACAGGAGCTCTGCTGCGATTCCTCCAGCTGTTGGGATACAGGCGACCCCTCAGGACTGGCCTCCTCTAACCCCTGTTGGTGAACCATCTTTTACATGTCAAATTGGTGAACCACTGTTTAAACATGCTAATACTCAGTGTTGGGGAGGGTGTGAGGACTTGGGTATACATTGCTGGCAAGAACATAAATCTTTCTGGAAAGCAATCTGAAACTGCCTACCAAAAGTCTCTGAAATGGCCATGCCCTTATGGATTTATTCTAAGGAGATAATCAGATTCACCCAATGATTTATGTACAAAAATTTTTCACTGCAGCAATATCTATCAGAGGGGAAAAGTGGAAACAATTTAAACACAAGGGATTGGTGAAATAATCATACCAATACAGCTATATTATATATATTAAAAATCCTAATTTTATGCTCACATATATACACAACGCCTGGAAGAATAAATACCAGGATTTACTGTGGTCCTATCTAGAGGGTCAGATCATAGTAACTTGTAATTTTCTTTGTGCTTTTGTGCATTCCCCCATTTTTTCCCATGAACATGTGATACGTTTATAATCTGTAAAAGCAAGACACGTGCTCTTGATAAAAAGACTAGCATCTCCAAGTCTGGCCGTCAAGCTGCAGTTTGAATAGAAAATGTTTGACTCTAAAAAAGCCTAGAGATCTCACTTAAACTAACAAATGATTACGCTTTATAAAGCGTGCAGAACCAAATCAGGGTCCTGAATTGTGCGCCATTACCCTGCACTTACCAGTCAGTGGCTCAGACTCCAAGTGGGCACAGGTGAGAAGTAAAAACCACAGCTGTGCTCAGCCCTTGACGTTTCACCAGGCATCTGCCCACAGGATCCCTGTTTAACCTTCCCAAGCACCGTGTGAAAAAGGCATGGCAGGTATTAGTACTAACCCCACGTTCATACAGGAGGGAATGCAGGTCCTGAAAGGTTAACTGTTTCATTCAAACGTGTCGCTCTAGGGAGGAGCCAGGCTGGGGCTTTAATCCAGGTTTCCTGACGACTCCAGTTCCTATACTCGTGCTGCCTTTTGTCACCTGGAGCACGGTGGATGGGCAGAAGTTTCTGTGAGTCAAGACGGAGAAATGCCAGTACTAGGAAAATGACCTAGATTTAGTCAGGGGACTTTTATCCATCTGAAGGCAGTCTCCAGTGGTCTGCCACAGGGCTCTATCATCGCCCTGGCCTGTTCAACAGGAGAACTAAGCAGAACAACAGGTTTAGGTACCAAAAAAAAATCTTTCTCAACTAACCACAGAGGATTTCATTCATCATCCCTTTCTCTCCCTTCCAGCAAGTCCTTCTCAGTTTTCAAGCCCACTCTTGTCTCTCCTATAGTAAAAACAGACACAAACAGACTCAGAACCTCACTTGGCTTGACATCTCCCCTGATCATTCAAACGTCTCTAAAGAGGTGCCAAGACACTCTCGTCTCTCCTTCCTCACCTCCCCTTCATGCTTCAGCTCCCTGCACTGGGGGTGGGGGAGCCCTGCATGGCTAACCCCGCTCACCCTGGAGCCATGTCCCGAGAGCCAGGTCCAGCAGACACTGTGCAATCCTGATCTTCCTGGACACTCGGCTGCACTGACCACTACTGCTTCCCCTTCTCCCGAATGCCCTGATCCCTTGGGATCCATGCACCTGACTCCCAGCTCTCCCAGGGCCTCAGCGATGGTGCCTCCGTGTCAGCCTCTTCCTCTGCCTACCCTGGGTATCTCCCAGGGCTCCCAGCTCTGTCCCCTGCTCTCCCCACTGTGACTGCCTCCCCCGGGTGACCCCCATGCTCTTTCATGGTGCTGACTACCACACTGTGATGGTTAACTTTATGGGTCAACTTGACTGGTCATGGGGGTGCCCAGATTAAACATTATTTCTGGGTTTGTCTGTGAGGGTGTTTCTGGATTAGCATTTGAATTAGTGGACTCAGTAAGGTGGATTGCCCTCCCACTGTGGGAGGGCATCATGCAATCATTGAGGGCCTGAATACCCCAAAAAGGTGGAGGAAGGAGAAATGAGCTTTTTTCCTGCCTCACTGTTTGAGCTGGAACATCACATCTCAGACTGGGATTTATACCATCGGCTCCCCTGGTTCTCAGGCCTCAAGACTCAAACTGAATCACAACACCATCTTTCCTGGGTCTCCAGCTTGCAGACGGCAGATCCTGGGACTTCTCAGCTTCCATAATCACACGAGCCAGTTTCTCATAAGAAATATACAGCTATCTCCCATTGGTTTGGTATCTCTGGAAAACCCAGACTAATACACACATATAAACTCATTAACTCCTAAATCCATCTGGAGTGTCTTTCCTAAAACTGCTGGACCTCCTGGAATATTCTGGATCTTCCTTTTCTTTCATTGTCTCCCCGCGCCCCGCCCCCCACCAAACTTAACAAACATTAAGTCCCGCTGATTTCACTCCTCTGCGACTCAACTCCCACCCCTCCTCTCCATCCCTATCCTCCCTGCCATTATCCCAGCTCAGGTCACATCATCTCGCACCTGGACCAATGCGTTGTTTTCCTAGATGGACCCCCACTTCCCGTTTTGAACCCTTGCAACCCACCCCGTGTGATCTTTCAAAACATCTGATCATGCCTCTTCCTCCCTTCTCAGGGCTCTTCAATGGCTCACCACTGTCTACGGGACAACATTCAGATCCCTAACATTCAGACGGGCCTCTATGCTCCCCACCCTGACTCTTTTTAACCGCATCATCTTACCTCCTTCCTTCCCTTCTAATTATTATTAATTCGTTATTTTACCACATGGACTTTTTCACACTCACCATGCTGGCCTTGGCCTCCAAGTCTTGGCCCAGGCTGCCCCTTCTGCCTGGAATGCCTTCCTCTCCATGCCTTCACCCCTCCCCCACTCACTGGCTCTCTCTCTCTCTCTCTCTCTCTCTCTCTCTCTCTCTCTCTCAAGACTCAGCTACGATGACACCACCTCCAGGAAGCAGAGGACAGGCAGGGAGTTGTGGTCCACCCTACCATACTGGATTACAATGATGATATATACCATCTACTGAGCATTTGTAACGTAACATAAGCATTTTCCTGCGTTCTCCTGTTATAGCCTCATAATAAGTCCATAAGGTAAGCTCTATTGTTATTCTCATCCTATAAATGAGGAAAGTGAGGCTTAGAGAGGTTCAATGACTTCCCCAAGGTCACAAAGGTCATGAGCAATGGAGCTGGACCTGAATCCAGGCTGATAACGCCAGAGCCTGTCACATGACTCTCGTTGATTTGTCTACAAGTCTCCCTCTGCCCTGGGAAGGCCCGGCATCTCCTCGTCCTTTGGGTTTCCTCTTTCTCTAGGAGACATTCTCTAACCCACCCACCTTAAATCCCATCAACACCCATCCTCTACAACCCCACAGATCCCTACCAACCCCATCACAGCCCCGGTCACTATGCGTGACTACCGGCCTGTCCCCCAGCTGAGCTGGGAGCTCCATGAGGCTCAGGTGAAGGCTGCTTTGGATCGCCAGTGAATTCCCACCGCCTTGCACTATGCCAGTGATTCCTGATCAAATTACCACAGGCTTCACTTCTTTTCCCACTGGAGGCTGAGCCCTAGTCTAATAATTCCATCTAATAACTGTGAGATGTAAAGGTGGGTAAAGGTGAACTAAAGACAAGACTCCAAAAGTCCAGAAATTAGCCTGGGAAACTGGGCGTCTGCTCTGGGGTGATGCTTTTGAATGCTTTCATCAGGATGGGACATATAAACAGAGCTGAGGAACATCTTCTCACGAGAGTCCATCCTTCCCCTCTCCTAGTTCTCTGGGCCACTCCACCAGTTTTGTGTATTGTTCATTTCTACGTGTGAATGAAATGTCTATAAACGTTTTCTGAATGATGAAATGAGTTGAATGAAAAGGAATAATCTGGATGTCAGGGGACCTGAGTGTGAGAATCAGGTCAGCCCCTGACAAAAAGACAATGGACAAACCACGTTTCCTGGCTGGGGTCGGTTTCCTCATCCGAGAAATTGGGAATTCAGGCGGCGAGGCTCAAAGTTTTCTTCTAGTTGTAAAACAGTTTATCAGGGACTATGGCATCTGTGGCGTCTCCTCCTAGGAGGATTCTGCCTCCTATTCATCTCACGCCCACTCATCCCCTCCAGCCACCCTTGACTCCTTGCTGTTCCCTGAATATGTCAGGCCTACACCAGGGCCTTTGCACTTGCTTTTCCTGCTGCCTGGAACACTCTCCCCAGACATCCCCCTGGCTCACTCCTTCCCCTCTTTCAGATTTTCACACAATTATCACCTTCTCAAGGAGGCTTCCTGGGTTACCCAGTCTAAAATTATAACCTCCCCACCCTGGACCTGTCCTATCTCCTTTCTCTTTTTAGTTTGCTTTGCACTCATTAATGTCTATATACTATATATTTTACTCATTTAGTTTCTCCATTATCTGCTCCATATTCTAGAATGTAAGCTCCATAAGGGCACTTTTTTGTTCACTGCTTTAAGCCCAAATTTTCAAATTGTGCCTAGCACATAGTCGGTGCTCAGTACGTATTTGTTGAATGAATACATGATTCTCCATCAAAAATGCACAATGCCCATCAACGAAGCCAGCGAACCATTGCAAAATCCCAAACAGCTCTTTCATTATAGCTGTCAGGGCTGGGAGTAAAGGTGACACGGCTGCCCCTCTCGAGCTTGTGTGCATTCCATGGTAGCCAGGACTGGCCATTGCTTTCCTGGGGCCCCGACCTATGATGTGTCCCCAGTGCCTCACTTCTGTAAACCAATGTTTAGACTTTAGAAAAAAGCCCAACACCAAGACCAAGCCACAGCTTCACTAATTATTCTCGGTGGGCTCACACCAGCAAGTTGGCTGAGCATTCAGGGACATCTCCAAAGGCACAGCTCCAGGAGCCTAGCTCAGATCGGCATTCCGGGAAATGTGGCTTCGAAAGCAGACGTCACAGACTTCCTTTCAAGTATTATCACTCACTGTCATGCCCGTTACAGATTTTTCAATCCAAAGTTCCCCAGGCAGCAGGTGCCCGCCAGGAAGAGATGAGCCTCTGCTCCCCGTGCTGCAGGAGATCCTCTGTTTTGTCCCCAGCCCCCCAGCCCCCAGGCGCGCACGCAGCCTGCCTTGACGCTCAGAAGGGTGTCTCCTCAGCACCACAGGTCTCCTCTTGTTTGTCCCTGGACCTCAGGGTAGAGCCCACGAGCTCTCCCACTCTCCTGAGACCCTGCGTTCTCTGCTCAGCCAACATTTCCTGAGCTCCTGCTGGGTGCTGGGCACCTGCTTCTGGAAGATACTGAGCGTGCCAGTAAATCCCTCAGGGCGGGGACCAGCTGTCCTTTGCCAAGGCCAATACTGTCCTCGGTCCTCGGTGCTCTGCAAGCTGGCCTGTCCTCTCCTAGACCTCTGGGAGGAACTGAAGCTACAGCCGCTGCAAGAACCGGGAAACAGACATGACTGGTTCTCAGAGGCACACCTGGGAAAAAGGGGTGAAGGGCCTTCTCTGAATATCACAGGCAAATACAGTTTTGGGGAGTAAAAAGAAGCTCCCGTTTTTATCTCCACTTCTTCTCGAAGTCATCTCATCTAACCTCATGGCTTTAAATACTGTCTACATGCTGGGGAGGCTCCAAGTCACACCTGCAGACAGGCTGTTTCCATCCAGCTGCCTACCCACCAGGTCCTCCGGGTGCCAGGCAGGCATCTCCCACCTAACAGTCCCAGCAGAGCTCCCCACTTCTGCCCCTCCAAGCCTGTCCACCCATGGGCTTCTCTGTCTCGGTTAAAGGCAGCTCCACTCTGCCAGCGGCTCCGGCCTAAACCCTAGAGCCACGCTGATTTCTCCCTGACACCCCACACCCAATCCGTCAACTGACTCTGTTGCCTCCACCTGCAAAATCTACCTGGCACTGGCCCACTTTTCATGCCCTCCACTGCTACCGCGCTTGTCTAGGGCCCCTCGTTTGTCACCTGCGTCGCCGCAGCCGACTCCTGCCAGTTTCCCTTTCCCCACCCTCGCCCTCCTTTGTAGGTCAGATCAGACCAGCCTCTGCTCAGAGCCTGCCAGTGAGCCCCATCATGCTCAGGGTAAAAGCTGAGTCCTTCCCATCATGTAGGAGCTGTGCCTGACCCGGTCCCTTCTTCTCTCTGACTTTAGTAACTCTTACCTCTCCCCACCACTCGCTCTACTCTGGCCACACGGCCTCATCTCTGTTCTTCAGATGCACCAGGCACACTCTCACCTTGGGGTGCGGGGATGGAGGGTGCTGCTGACTCAGCCTGGACATTTGCCAGCAGGTGGTGGTATGCAACCCACCTTGAGCCTAGGCAAGCAACCACTGTGCCCCGGGCCCTCATCTCAGGCAGTGATCACACTGCATCACAGCTGTTTGATTTCTTATCTGTCTCCCCCACCTAGATCATGACTGTCCAAGGTCAAGCACTGGGTCTTGCCCATCTGTGTTTTCCCCAGCGCCATTCAGAGTATGTATTCAAGGCATGGATAGCTACTCCATCCATCTATGGATAGATGGATGGATGGATACATAGATGAACCAAAAAGCTAGGTTTTCCATAACCTTTACACTCTTGGGGACATTTTCTCCCTTTACACTGTTTGGTACATTTTCTCCTGTTTGTGCTTGATTACACAGTGAGAAACCAAGAAATATACTGTGTCCCAAGAAGCCTCAGGCAGAAGCCAACCAGTCCACGTGCTGCCTCGCAGCAGAGTCCGTGCTGTTGTCCAAGACAGGTGAGTGTACAGCACAGAAATGCTCTCCCCGGCTCGTGAAGGGCGGAGTCACTGAAAGCACAGCCTCCCAGACATAGTTCCCAAGACAGGAAAGAAATCTCCCCACATCTCACCCTCCATTTAAGATGGACAGGGAAGCCTTAGAAGAGTCACAGGTGGTCCCAGAACAAGAAAGGGCCTTGGAGGAGGAAGCAAACTCTACCCCCTTCAGACTTGGCTATGGATGAGCACGGCTGTTATCTCACTGTGCTCACGTATGCGTTCCATTTTACAGATGAGGAAACTGAGGCTCTGAGATGTTGTAAAGCATTCCCCAGGTAACACAGTGAACGGCAGATTAACCCAAGAAGTATTTGGTTCCAAGATGCAAGCTCATTCTACTGTTCTGTCTGCTTCCTGCTTTCCCCCTGCCTCCAGAAGCAGGTGGACTGGCTAGGTGAAAGGCATGAGCGGACACCATGGGCACTGGGTCTAGGCTTACCTGTGCCTCAGGAAGTTTCATGCCTTCTCAAGCCCCCCACAGCTCTGGGATCAAACAGGGCTGCCACAGTTCCACAGGTGCTGGAATGTGGGTCGGGGGGGGTCGTGGGATGGGGGTGCTGGCCAAGCGCCTGTGTCACTGCAGTCTCAGCGTCAACGGGACTTGATTGGCAGGGCCAAGAACAATACTAGAGATTAGAAAATGCTTTGGAATCAAAGTCAATCGAATTAATGGATGGGGAGTTGTTGATTTCAAGTAGTGGGTTACAGAATCGCGGAACCATTGAATTAGCGACTCTTAGATTTGTCAAGAATTTTAGAAGGCATCTAGGAAAACAACCTATCCAATTCAGCCAGGCTGCTCACACCAAAAAACTCCTCATCAGGAAAAGAACATGGGTGCATGCATCTGGGGACTAGGGACTCAAGCAAGTGCGCAGGCCACCATCAGGACCTGTCTCTGAAGTTTCCTGTGCATCTTACCATTGATGGACCATTAAATTGATGAAATCCAGTACATACACTAGTTTGAGAAGTATGCTAACAGCATCTCTGGCAGATCTTGATCAATCAAACCCTTGCTTGATCACCTCCAGAGGCGGGGAACTCATTCCCTCCCAAGGCAGCCTACTCCAATGTATGATATAATTAAGGCTACATAAAATTTCCTCTTGATCATTGGCTGAAATTCACCTACCCCTAAGATCTATGCATTGGACATTGCTCAGCTCTTTGGAGCAATCCAGAAAAAAACATTTATTTGTCTTTTCTGTGGCCAATTCTCAAGTCACATCCAGGTCTTCTCTTTAATTTTTCTTTGTGGGATCATCACTACTTCTCTCATTCATTCCTCCCAAACACCTACTCTCTGCTGGGTCTTATGGGAGATACAGTCCCTGCTCCTCAAAAACACCTCCTTCTGATCATTGCCTTATTAAGCGGGGAATCCCTACTTCTCTTCCTCCAGCCACGTGGTATTGGCCTCACCTCACTCACAGCCAGCTAAAACCTCTATGTAGTTTTCACATAAGCCAGGACTTCACTGTGTTGATTTTGGTTTACTCTTTGATTTTGGATTTTCTCCTATTTGCTCTTTATCACACAATCAACACTAGAGCAGCCATAAGGAGGAACTTTTTAAAAACATCACCCACAATCTCACTGCCCTCCCATATCAATTGTTTCCTTTTTTATTTCCATCTAGTCCCTGTCCGCATAAGACCTAGTTTCCATGGTTGTAATAAATATGGGGAAACAATTTTGCATTCTGCTTTTTTCACTGAAAAATAATATCATAAACATCTTTCCATATTGCTAAATAATGCTATTATAATTGTAAATGGCTGCATAAATCCATTAGGTAGATATACCATAATTTTCCTAGTCATTCCCCTATTGTTGGACATTTTTACAGTTTCCAGTTTTTCATCATTATAAATAATTCTGAAATCAACACTTTCATACACATAACTTTCTTCTTCTGTTGAATTATTTCCATAGGATATAATCCCAGGAGGGGAATCACTGGGTCAAACGACATGAGTACTTTATGACTCTTGACACGTGTTGTCAAATTGGATTCCCAAAGGACTAATTTCCATTGCCACCAGCAACGTGCGAGCCGGCCCGTTTCTCTGCAAATACCCCAGCACTGTATCGTGTCCTCACAAGGCTTTTAGAGCTAACTGACTAGGGATAAAGTGTAGTTTCATTGTTTTAATTGACATTACTTTCATTACTAGCAAGACCAAATAGCTTTCCTGTGTATTTACTTGCTGACTCTATTTTCTCTGATGTGAACTCCAGATAGCTTTCTTACCACTTCAGATGGGCTGATTACATAATATCGAGATTAACTCCTTCCTGCCATATTTGGCATAAAATTATACAACAGTCAATTGTGTTTCTTTCCATTTTTAGATGTTTTTTATTGTACAGAACTTTTACATTTGAATATAGCCAGATTTACACATCGTTTCCTTTTGTTAGAGCCTTTAAAGTACAAACCTTGGCATTGCTCTCTACTGTAGTGGAATATTTTATTTTGATCCAGTAGTCCCAGCTGTGTGAAACTATTTTATTCTTTTTTTCAGGCTGAACTTGAAATGCCTGGTTTCAAACCCACATTCTGCCTCTTAACTAGCTGTGTGACCTCAAGCAAGTTACTTAACCTCTCTGTGCCTCATCAGCAAAATGGGGATAATAATAGTGCCTACCTCATAGGATTGTTGCGAGGATTAAATGTTAAAATGCAAGGCAAATGATAGTCGGAAAAGGCCAATTTGGAATGTTCTGATGTGGACTTCCCTTTTCGCAGGCAATGGAGTCCTCCTGTGCTTTTATTCTCAAGCGTGGTATGCACGTCAAACACTGCCCCTTGAAAAATCCCACATTTCTGGATTATAGCCGGCCACGTTCCTGGACTTGTCGTTATGTGTTTTAGAAGCTTGGACTTCGTTTCCTTCCTTGACTGAAGATTAGGTATTCTACCTGATTTGGGGTCAGCATCTGTTTCCAGCCGTTACTGAAGTTATCTGTGTTATTTGGACCACTCCAGGCTTTACAGATGGCTCACTCCATTACTAGGTCACCTGAAGCTGAGCTGTTAGAAGTTTCCTGGAAGCTTGTACACTTTTAAGCAGTTCTTAATTTTTTCCTTTTTGGGAGAAGGGAGACTTGTAGCTGATATAATGACAGATTTTTCCTGGGTCATATCAGCTTAAACCTCAGAAATTCTGTTTTGTTTCTTGATTGCATCTAATTAGAGACTAAACATCATGTTTTCTTGGCCACTGAATTAGCCAAAACATTGATGAAGAAATCATTTAAGTACCCCTGGCTTAGAAATTTTTTCATGTGCATTGTTGGAATGTATGCTAATTAACCATGCAATTGGGAAAGAAAATAATGTGGAATGTTTTGCTATTTCTAGTAAAGAGAAAATATCTATTTTTCCAAAGATAATCTTGTTATATATCCTAATTTGTATTTTTTTTAAAGTTCAGTTCTATTTTTATCTTGTTTTTGCTATACAGTGTAGGTCGTGATATCTGTGAAGCAAAATTATCCCTTTCACCTTGAATTCTTGAGTTTGCATCCATAATATTATATATTGAGGGGAACAGAAGTAGGAAGGGAAAAAGAAGTGGCACAGGACAAAGAAAAATGTTTCCTCTTTTAATTTCTAAAGTAATTTTTAAAAAGAACTTGCAGAGTCAATAATGTGTTTAAATTATTTTATTGTGGAACTTATGTGGAAGATAACTTTTGTTGTTTAAACTTTCAGGTAATAACTTTGAAGTTATTTAGAAGTAACCTTTGGTACCGTTATTTTATCTAATAAATACTGACGTGAATTATTTTTCAGACTAGTAAGTCTGTTACATAAGTATTAATCACCACCATTAATATTAAAGGAAATATTAAAGATCCAGAAAAAAAAAAAAGCAAGGCACTTGGGACTTCCTTGGTGGCACAGCGGTTAAGAATCCGCCTGCCGGGCTTCCCTGGTGGTCCAGTGGTTGACAGTCTGCCTGCCGATGCAGGGGACACGGGTTCGTGCCCCGGTCCGGGAAGATCCCACATGCCGCGTTGTGGCTGGGCCCGTGAGCCATGGCCGCTGAGCCTGCGCGTCCAGAGCCTGTGCTCCGCAACGGGAGAGGCCACAACAGTGAGAGGCCCGCGTACCGCAAAAAAAAAAAAGAATCCGTCTGCCAATGCAGGGAACACGGGTTTGAGCCCTGGTCCGGGAAGATCCGACATGCCGCGGAGCAACTAAGTCCGTGAGCCACACTACTGAGCCTGAGCTCTAGAGCCCGAGAGCCACACCTACTGAGCCCGTGTGCCACAACTACTGAAGCCTGCGTGCCTAAAGCCCGTGCTCTGTAACAAGAGAAGCCACCGCAATGAGAAGCCCGCGTCCAGCAACAAAGAGTAGTCCCCGCTAGCCGCAACTAGAGAAAGCCTGAGCACAGCAACGAAGATCCAACGCAGCCAAAAATAAATAAGTAAAATAAGTAATTTTTTAAAAAAATGCAAGGCACTTATAAGAATACGTGGCACCTGGTAAGAGCTGAAGTGATGTTAGCTTTCACTGTCATCCTTGCAGTCCTCATTGTGCAATGCATTTGCCCTTCCTCCCTGCTCTGAATCCTCTGCAAAATTTCCAAGTGTGATCTCAAGGGCTTCATCCACATCACTTATCACCAGAGACCCCAGCACTCGAACATTCGTCTCTTCATCGGGACTCTTAAGGGGAGCTTGTTCAGTGGGTTACACTCACATCACAAATGTCCATAGAACAGAAAAGAATATCATAAATATTTTTGTTTAAGCCACTGGGCAAGCCAAGCTGCTCCACGTGTGGGGCATTCCTTCTGTTCCAGAAGCTTAGATACCCATCCACAGGGAATGTGGGCAGTGTGGTATGAGCCTGGGCTAGCTCTCCCCTTGTCCTGGCACCCTCCCCGGTGCTGACAAAGGTCCAGGCACGTTCTGTGCTGGACAACGGTCCCCGCCTGTGACTGGCTCCCTTGCTTCCAGTCTACCCTCCTTCCCCCTTCACCATCTCTAAAGCAGAAATCTCACTGCATCACCTCCCTGCCTAAGACCCTTTGGTGATGGGCGGGCTCTGTGAATAAAGCCCAGATGCCTTCCGGGGTCTCCCAGGCCCCGCATGAGCTGACCCCCGATCCACATCCAGCTCAGCTCCAGCTGTTCCAGCTGCCCCCACTTCTCGTACTTTACATTTCCATCCCTTGGGATTTCTTGAAGGTGCTCAAATACATACATTCTTTCTTTCTTCTGGCCTTTGATTTCATTCATTCATTCGTTCACCAAGTATTTATCAAGCACCTAATATGGGTCAGAACCTGCTCTAGGAACTGAAGATTCTGCAGAGAACAACGGTAACAATGCAAAAGAGACAAAGGCCCTGATCCCAGGAAACTCACGTTCTGATAGCGGAGACAGACAATAAGCAAATAGACAAATAATTGTATTATATGTCGGGGTGGGGGTGACAGGGAGTGATGGGTGGGGCGGCTGTGTCATACAGTGTCATCAGGAAAGGTCTCTTTGATACGGAACATTTAAGCAGAGAACTGAACAACATGACGTGGAGAGCTATGCGGCCACCAGGGCGGAGCAGTACAGGCAAAGGTAACAGAATGTACGGAGGCCCTGAGGCTGGAACGTGCCTGGCTTGCCCATTCCTCTGCCCGCCTCCACTTCACAAGGCTAACTCCTGGTAATTTAATGCATTACCAAGGCCAGTCTGCATTACTCCTAAACTGTGGCTGGATAAAGGTCTTGAGGGAGGGGCAGGACATGAAGAGCTGGAAGGAAGGTTGAAAAGCAGGGAAGGAAAGCCATCACCCACAGGACAGGGTCTTGGGCAGCAACAAGGTCCTCAGCAAGGCCAGGCTGGGGATGGCCAGATCTGGGAGGTGCTCCAGGGTCAAGGGCTGGCCCCCCGCCTCTCCACGGCCCCTCCTTTCTGTGGGCTTGGAGAACTATATGTAACTTATGTGGGGAGGCAGCACCTAGTGGAAAGAGGTGGGCTTTGGAACCAAACCGATTTTCAAACTGTGCACGACCCTTAGGTGCTGTGTAACCTCAGGCAAGGTAACTAACCTCTCTGGGCCTCCACTTCCTTCTCTGTACAGCGGGGATTCTTGAGGCCTTGCTCACCAGGCGGGATGTCAGCGTCTGCAAAGCTCTCACTGCATTGCTGGACATGTCATGCAGTGAGCTGGTCCCTTTGTTTCCTTCATCTCTGAGGCCCTGGGCTCAGGGATCCAGGGTGTGTATGAGGATACAGAACTGGGAAACAGTGCCCATCATCCAACAGAGTGGAAAGGGGAAGGGTAGAGGTGATCTGTCCACCACCAAATCTCCAAATCAGAACCCACCAACGTCCTAAATGCTTTTCTCTCCTGCTGTTCCAATGAGACGGCAATGGGTTCAACCCTCAGTTATCCACACCAATGAAGGAAAGGGCTGGAAAGAATAATCCAAAACAGTGGCTAATCACACCCAAATTATCAATTAATAGGAAGAGGTGGGATGGGAATATTCAATCTGATACTTCTACTTGGAAGCTTTCTCTCCCCGCCGATGCTCGGCTCATGGGTTGGGAGATAACTTCCCCCAAGGAAGAGATGGTAGAAGGACTTGTGTCCCCTGAACCTCCAGGGTGGGGGTCAGTGGACGAAGCTCTGATGGGGTCACCTGACCCAGGTCCACAGGAAGGAGACAGGTGAATGTGTCCAGCTACAGTCATGACCAGAGCAGTGGCTGAAGGCTGACTCTCCCATCTCCCACCCAAGTGGGAGAAATCACATTCAGGTCCCCACCCAGTGGTATTCCTGGTGCCTTGGGAGCTATTATAGGAGGGGCTGGCAGTGGGCTGGCAGGGGCCCTGAGGGACCCCTCTTTGGGTTCTATGGGCTCCCCTGCCTGGGGCACAGATACGAGAGACAGAATCAAAACTGGGGCACCTTGCTGCCTCCCCCGACAAGGTCGTTCATCAGTTGAAGACCTGTGCTAACAGGTGTTAAATAGAGTTCAATGCAGAAAATTGAAAAGTAACGAGACTTGGAGCCGAGAGAACGAATTAAGAGGTGATCACACGTCCAGCGAGAGCCACCACCTGAATGATGAAAAGGAGGAGCCCTGATGGTCAGAGAGCCCTCGGTTGGAGAAGAGGTCAGAGCGATAAGCCCACCCCAAACAAGGTGAGGGGTGGTCACAAGCAATGAAGCAGTTACCACACTTCGTGAGTTCTAGGGAGCACATTTTTCCATATTTTAATATCTTGGAAATTGGGATGTATCTTAAAATCGACGGCATGTCATACTTTAATCGGCAGCATTTTTTTTTTTTTTCTTAGTGGTACATCCAATAAAGCTGCATCTTTTAACTGAGGACATCTTGGATTCAATGGAATATGGTCCCAGGTACCTTGAGCAAATGTCTTTCCATTACACTGGGTGAAATGATCCCTTAACCACTCACTTATTCAATCATTATTTACTGAGCATCTACCATGCGTCAGATCCTGGGCTAGGCGCAGCTGTGAACAGCGATCATAATAGCCCGTGCGTCTGCTTTCTGAGTGTTTATTCCACACTAGGCACCGTTAGGAACCCTTGACACGTGTTACCTCATTTGTTCCCGGTGATAATCCCACAGAATAGGGATTATTATTATTATTGTCCCTGTGACAGCGGAGGTCAGAGGAGGTTAAGTGACCTGCTCAAAGTCCCACACTGGCTACTAACTGGCCGAGCTGAGAGTCGATTTTTCCTCCAGACCCTGAGCTTTCGTCTTGGTTCTCTCCGCTGTCTGGGAGCACATACCGGAGGAGAGAAGGCAAACAAGGAACAGGAAATACACGAGGCACGCATGTAATTGGAGGAGATGCCTGGGGAACTAAGAGGGAAAGTAAAGGGAGTATTGGGCACCAGGGGCAGCCTCTGGATTTGGTTTAAGCAGAGACTGGAAGGAAACAAAGAGGCAGAGAAGAGTGGCCAGGTGGGGGAGGAAGGTTCAGAAGAAGGGACTCAGCGTGTCTGAAGGATGGGTGGGGAGACAGAGTGTGGCGTATCTGAAGACCAGACAAAGGCCAGTGTGGCTGGAGGAGGAAGAGGGTGGAGGTGAGGCTGACGCCCAGTTTTGATGGCCAGGTAAGGAGTTTGTACTCCACCTGGGAAGTAATTAGAGGGTTTTTTTTTTTTTATAAATTTTTTAATGTATTTATTTTTGGCTGCATTGGGTCTTCGTTGCTGCACACAGGCTTTCTCTAGTTGCAGCGAGCAGGGGCTGCTCTTCGCTGCAGTGAGTGGGCTTCTCATTGCGGTAGCTTCTCTTGTTGAAGAGCACGGGCTCTAGGCACGTGGGCTCAGTAGTTGTGGCTCGCAGGCTCTAGAGCACAGGCTCAGTAGTTGTAGCGCACAGGCTTAGTTGCTCTGAGGCATGTGGGGATCTTCCCAGACCAGGGCTTGAACCCATGTCCCCTGCATTGGCAGGCGACTCTTAAACACTGCGCCACCAGGGAAGCTCCAATTAGAGGGTTTTAAGTGAAAGCACCCCAAGATCCTTGCACCCTGCCTCTAATGACTCACAGTGGGTGACTGTGGTTAAAACCCAGCCTCTACTCCATGCACTAAGCCAAATGCTCACAGGGCTGTGTCCCCTCAGGGTGGCCACTTGTGCTAATTTGCACAAAAGCCCTATATGGACTAGCAAAGATCCAGGTCAGGAGAGGCAAGCACTGGCTAGTATTGCAGTGTCCCTACTGTGTACCAAGCCCTGAACTAAGGTACCTCCCTGACAGAAGAAACAAAAAATAGGTGGCATGCCTTGCTCTTGGAGACCCACAAGGCTTGACCAAAGATTTTGTCATAGGAAAGAATTTTTTTTTTCATTCCTACAAAACACACCTATTATAAGAGCTTCCTTTGACTGAGTGCCTAGTATGTGTCAAATGTCATGCTAGGTGCTTTCTGTACCTTAACACTAATGCTCACTCCCCCCTTGAAAGGAAGAGATGTTTATCCCATGTCCCAGAGGAGGGAACTGAGAGGCTCGGTGCCTTGTCCAAGGTCACACAGTGGGGACGTGGCAGGGCTCAAACTTGATCTCCAGACACCCAACCGGGCATGAGAGTAATTTTCTCCACGTGGTCGAAGAATGGGTGCTTCTTGAACAGAGACTCTGTACCAGGCACTTCCCAGCCATCAACTCTTCAGCCCTCATTACAAACCATCGAGGCGGGTGCCGCAGTTCCTTTTTTGCGCAAAATCAGCTCCGGGAGGTCGGGAGATGTGAAAGGTGTCATAGCTAGCCAGCGCTGAACCTACCTCTTCCTGGACCCCATTCCTCTGCTACTACGCACTCCTCTCCAACAATTTTAGGTCTTTAGGCTCCTTGAAGCTGGAAGCCACTTCTTATTCATTCATATTCCTCAAAGTCTACCTAGGGACCTGGAGTAGAGCAGGTGTGCAGTAAATATTTATTGAGTGAATGAATGAATGAATGAATGAACAGGGCCAGAGAAGTAAAGCAGAGGTACCCCTTACCCCCAGGTCATCCAGCCACCTGAAAATGCTCCTTTGCCTTCACCCTGTCTTCTGACACCCTGAGGTGAGGAGGGTCAGGGCACTAGAATTTGCTATGATATCATCTTCAAGCTATGTTAATATTCTTCCCCAAAGCGGGAAAACATCACTATGCATGATGAACTGTTTGTGGGATTATTGAGGACGTGATATGAAATTCATCCTGATCCCCCACTTATGGAGAAGTGCTCCCCAATTTGTCTCAAAGGTCACATCTCTGTGTATTAATTTGCTACTCCACTGTACAGATTAAAAGGAATGTTCTCCAACTCCCAAGGCAGAGCCCTCGGAAATGCAGCAGGTTGATTCAGGAAGCACACACCATCCCTTCCCAGGCAGAGGAAATGGACATTCATCACCTCCCCCCTCCCCCAACGGGGGCCTCGCCAGGCCTGCCATTATGGCCTGAGTGGCCTGAATGGTGCAAACTGCATATTCAGTGTATATATGTATGTGGTCAAATAGCTTCCATTAGTCCAATTTTGAGATGTCTGCAGAATGTCCCTGAATTGGGGAACTCTTTCAAATTGAGGAAATTGTCTGAGAGGCCGGGAGAGGGAAATCAGCAGGTCTAATTACAGGAGGGAATAAAACCAGGAGGCGTCCATTTCTGGACCTCCATTTCCCTGCATGACATGATCACCTCTACCCTACTTACCCCTCCAAAGGCCAGGAAAGCTCTGTCCCAAGCCTGCCTCTCCTGATAGAATGACAACAGGGAGCTCCACCTCTGTCCATCTGTCCCTCGCAGATGTGTCTGTCTGACGCTGTTCCACCATGCTCTGGTCCAGAGGCAGAGGTGACATTACTGACCTGGCACTGGGAGCAAAAGCTCACCAAGATGTGGCACTGAATTGAGCTCTTCCTCCCCCGTTCTGTTCCCTTTGGGAGGGCAGGTGGGTAGGGGTAGAGGAGGAAATCATGATGGTGAGGATGGGACTTGGTTGAAACATCAGGCACTGCACCCAGTAGGCTCTCAATTATATCAGCTCAATGAATGAAAGAATCTCTACCACCCACTTAATGTGTGATCCCTGCCTCTCTGGGCTCAGCTATTCAGGTGGACTAGTGGTTCATGGGTGGGCTTCAGGGCATCTGAATTATATGAAAAACAACATGGAAAAGTGTTTGTGTGTGTGTGTGTGTGTGTGTGTGTGTGTGTGTGTGTGTGTGTGTCTGGAGATAGTCACAGCTCTCAAGTCCATGACCCCCAAAGTCTAAGGTCTGCTGGACGTGTCACTAACACCATTAGCCCTAAAGCCAACATCTCTGATACAAAGAGAAGAGGACATGAAAAGACTAAATTCCCGGCATTGGCCTCATCACCTCCAACCCAGCAGGGGACGGGGCCCACGACCTCATCCCCATGTGGTGGGCAGTCTCTCCAGCAGTGCTGGAGCTCACGAATATGGAGACACCTCTGCTCCTTCCCCACAGATGTTATGGTCTGTTTGTAAGCCCAGACATACCACGAACAACTGGGTTGAGAATTTTAAGCAGACTCAGGAGCCAGCGGGCTGGGGTGGGGATGGGATTGTGACCTATGGAGTAGACATATCTATTCTTCCATCTCCTGAAATAATCCCAGTCTGGTGAGGTTAGGAGGAGGGTGACTTCACTCATTAGCTGACATTTATCAAGCACTGACAGTCTGCCAGTCCCTCATGTGACCTGTGTGTTCTCTCCTTAACCTCCACAACTCTGAAGTATTATTCTTACCCTGATTTTACAGATGCAAAGGCCAGAGCTCAGAGAAGCGAAGTAACTTGCCCAAGGTCACACAGCAAGTGAGTGGCAAAGATGGGATTTGATTCCAGATCCGATGGAACCCAGAACCCGAGGTCTTAATCATTGTACTGTCCAGCCTCTCCCCTTGTGGTGATGAGGGAGTTTGCAAAAATAAGCGTTCCTCATGCTTCTAAATTCCACGTGGGGATAATAGGTGATTTTGATTTTTAAGGAAGCCTCTTATATTTTTGAGAGTGAGAACGCAAGGTGATAGTTGGATTTAACTAAACAGAAATACCTGTTTTTAGATGTAGATGATTAAATAGATCTAACAGACTGAGTGAGACCCAGCAGTCAGAGATGGGCTCTCTTGCACGAAAGTGTCAGAGTGACTGCTCAGGATTGATGCGGTTAAAATGCAAAAGGTGCAGCCAGGATTAGGCATTAAAACCTGCAGAGACTCTTCTCTAGTTGAGGTTTCTGACCTGCTTACAACTCTTGTTTACCTGCTGATCAACCTGTCAGAGACAGAAACAACCCCATACAATCTCTGAGAGTCATGTGTGGAGAAGGCGTGAAGCCCAAGGGCTTGGGTGGGAGAAACAACGTCTAAACACAGCAAGACTAGAAACATCAGGGAGAGACACAGCGCGGGGGCTGGGGAAGTAACAGGCTTCCACACATTGAAAGACAGACAGAAGGACACAGCGAATGTTGGAGAATCAGAGACAGGGCCACTGAAACCAAGGCAAACATAGCTGAATTCCAGAGGGATTTAAAAGTGAAATGGAAAAATAAAATGCTAAAAGAATGAGAGGAATATCTAAATGACCAGCTGATCTTGGCATGGAAAAGGCCTTTCTAAGCATAACACCAAAGGTAGATTATCAAAGAAAAATTAATATTAAAAGATTTGTGACATAAAAATTAAAATTACTGCACATCAAAAGGAAACTCATAATACTCATAGCCTTAATATGCAAAATCACTTACAAAAGGGATAAGAAAAAAATACTAACACCCCAAAAGAAAAGGAGGCAGAGACAGGGACAGGCAACTTACAAAATGATCTACTAAAGGCCAGAAAGTGGTGACAGGTCCTCAACCTTCCTGATCATCAGAGAGATGCAAATTATAACCACAAATGAGATTTCATCTCACCCATTTTAATCAATGAAACTGACTTAAGACTCCCCAACGCGCAGCGTAGGTAAAGGAGGGGAATGGGCCCTCTTAACACCCTGCTGGTAGAGGTGTGCCCCACTAGAATCTTCCTAAAGACACCGTGGGATTATGTAATAAAATGAAAAATCGACACACTCTTTGACCCAGCAATTGCACTTCCAAGGATTCTAAGATAATTAGATAAGGGTTAAAGTTGTATGTACAGGGATGTCCTTCACTTAAATGTCCCCATGACTGGTTAAATAATTGTGGTATAGGCAAACCACAGTGGCTCCCTCACTGATATTCCTCAGGAAGAACAAAGACAGGCTGCTTTTATTAACACAGAGAAACGTCAGCCTCGTCAACCAGACTACAGAATTACACACACAGTGTAACCCCAAGTGCCCATGGATCTGCGTCTCTCTGCAGGTGTGTGGGCGTTCAGAGAGCTGTCAAATGGACACTCACTGGAAGGGCAGAGGTGAGCCTAGATCCTCTGTAGTGCGTGGGCAGCCCGAGCTGGGCAGAGCAGGACAGGGGCGGATCTGGGCATCAGGAAAAGGAGGAGAAAGAATGAGTGGGGTCAGAGCTCCTGGGGATTCAGTGCTGGGAATGAGGATGCCAGATGTAGCCAATAAAAATACAGGACGCTCCATTAAATTTGAATTTCAGGCAAACAACAGGCAATTTTTTTTAGTAAAAGTGTGTCCCATGAAATATTTGGGCTATACTTACACTAAAGTTTTTTTCAAATTTTAAAAAATTGGAATAATTTAAAAATCAAATTAACTGGGCATCCTAGATTTTATCTGGCAACCTTAGCTGAGAAGCTGTGGACATACCTCTTATTGATTCCCTGAGATGACCCAAGTCATCCGGGAGGGGCGCTGAAGCCAAGGCAGGCCTCCTGTGTCCACCCTGCCTCTGACTTAGTTCCAATCTACCTGCCCATGAGAGGGAGTCACCAGTCTCTACCTTCCTCCAGGAGTTCTGCAGGGTGTGCGTTGCAGGAGAAGAGTACAGCCTTTAGAGCCAGAAAAGTCACGTCAAAACTCCCGGCCATCAAGTAGCCTTAAAGCTGAACACAAAACTCCTGAGTTCCAGCTCCAGCATCTGTCAGATGGAGATAGCAACGTTTGTCCACCAGGCTGTCTCGGGGATTAAATGAGATCATGTATGCAAAGCGCCTGGCATACAGTCAGTGCTTAATACAAGTTGATGCCCTTCTCTCCTGTCCACGGCTGCAGCCCACACTCTTGCCCCCGGGGATTACAAATCAAGCATCTCCTGTCATCTCGGGCTTTGACGATTGGCCTTTTTGATCTTTTCCGTGAAGCGGCAGCAGCTCTGAGCTGACACCCTTCATCTGACTTCACCTTTCTCCAAAATCCCAGGCAGCAGTCCAGTTCCTTATCTGCACTTTTCACTCTCCCAAGGAGGGTGGAGGAGGATGAGACTCCCTTTGATAGCAGACTTTCAGGGACGTCAGCCAAGGGGAGCTACCAAGAGCGGGACCCTGATGGCATTTAGAAACAGGTCCTGTGACACCCAGAAGGCTGGACGCGAGGAGGCTGTCCTGACGGGTCAGCCCGGGCTGATGCGGGGCTGGGGGGAGGCGAGTTCTCTAGAGCCTGTCTGTCTGCTTGCTGTCCAGCCCTAGTGACTAAGGTGGGCTCTGCAATGGAAGGAGTGGTCTTTATGGTCTTTTTGACCACTGGATCGCCCCTTCCCCCCAACAGAGGGCCCAGAGAGTTTGAAAAACTCTGCCCAAGGTCACCCAGCTACTCAGTTATAGGCCCAAGAGGCTAGTATTTATCAGTAAATCCCTAAATGTGGGATCATCCTGTGTATTGTTGAGAAGTCCAGCGAGAGAGAGGACCCAGGCCCGCTGTGGATGTCGTCTATCACGTGGTTCATCCACAGCAGTGGCTGCATCTGCTGATCCCCCACCTGCCCTCCTTGCCCCTCCGCTGTGCGTGTCCCAAAAGTCAGTGCGACTCACACTTTTCCAGAGGCACAGATTGCCCCGTGGTCCAGTCCTGAGCCAGATCGTCAGGGTTTGGTGAGAGTCCCAGCCTTGGCTTCCCCGCACCTGCCTCTCCCGTGAGCCATTCTGCCAGGCAGCACAAAGAGCCACGAAGACCACGGAGCTGGCGGAAACCCTGCCCAGGTGACTACAGAGAGAGTCACTCAGCTATAGCGACCTGTTTGCACCATGCAGGGCTTGCCTGGGCCTTGCCTGGAGCCTTTCCCTTCTCAGTGCCGATGACTTAAGAGACCTGACACCATGAAGTGGCTGACGGAGGGTGGGCCCTGCCTTCTGTCCCGTTGGTCCTTCTCCTGTTGGGGCTGCCACCCCCGGGCCAGGCAGCAGGGAGGAGGGACCCACTGGCCTCCACTTTATCTTAATGATTCGTGACCTCATGTGAATCGCAGACCCTTCGTGAATCTGATGGAAGCCCGAGCTCAGCCCCGTCTAGAAGGATTTTCTGCAGTGACGAAGTGTTCTCTGTCTGTGCTGCCCAGTATGGTAGCCACAAGCCACAGGTGGCTACTGAACACCTGACAGAGGCTGGTGCAAGTGAGAAATGAAATTTTAAATTTGACTGAGTTTTTATTAATGTAAATATAAATAGTGGCATGTGGTTAAAGGCTACTCTTATTGGATAGCACAGCTCTAGACCGGGGGTCATCAAACTTTTTCTGTAAAAGGCCAGATAGTAAATATTTTCGATTTTGCAGACCATGTACATGTGCATGTAAAGAGTCACAGACGATGTCAGCAAATGGGCTTGGCTGTGTTCTAATAAAACTTTATTTATAAAAACAAGCCAGGGACTGGATTTGGCCAGGTGGGCCATAGTTTATTGATCCCTGATCTAGACCCTTACACATTCAGAACGTGGCTTCTAATTACAAGGGGTTTGCAGACCTCTGATGCCCTACTGTAGACCTCCCCATGGATTCCAGGCTAGAACCTCTGATTTTACAAGGCTCTATGAATGTACCTTCAGCTCTGCTCTGCCTGATGGAGAAGCACTTGGCATTGTTTCCCAGAGCAGGCAACGTGCTCAGGGATCAACAGGACACTTTTTTCCTAAAACCTCCTAAGAGTCCAGGCCTCAGACAACTATCCACAAAGACTGCTAAATGAGGACACCATTAGGGCCCCGCTGGGTCCCGCTGTGTGTCAGCCCCTCCTGGGATCTCTGCAGCCACCAACTCTAGTGTCAACGACTCATTCCCCCCACCATCCCCAAACACAGCCAGTCCCCCAAGGCCCACATATTGTGGAAGAAGCTTCTGAAGAGGCCTCTCTTACTTAATCAAGAGGTTGTAGCTCAGACTCAAAGAGACTTAGTTTGGGTTCAGACCCAAAGGTCCAGGCTGAGGACAGAACCAGGATGACCAAGATCACAGGCTTGCTTCTGGGAGGAACTGATTGTTTTTTCCAAAGAAATTGGGTTAGCCCAGGAGACTTCACTTTAAAGACAAATAGGTCTTTTCAGAAGCCCTCAGTTAAAGCAATCTGGAGTTATGTCAGAAGCCCCCAGTTAAAGGCATGTGAAACTTTCTCTGGAGCCTTCTTAGTACCTTTAGTTAAAAATAACTGTGACCTTCCCAGGAACTCGCAATCACTTACGTTAAAGCACCGAACACCCCTTACCAACAGGCGTGAATTTTGCCGAGGGAGTTAGGATCTGCCCTCTTTCTGTGGTATACTCCTAGCCAAGACAAAGGTGGTATCTATTTGTATATTGCTATAGCTCCATTCAAGAAAGCATGACTTATTCTTAAAGTTCTTAGAGGCAAGAGGAAGAAAGCTTTCAAATAACTGGCATCCTTTACTAGGGTGTTATGTCATTATTGTTATTAATTATCATTAACAGTCTTAAAATATGCCTACACAAAATAGCAGTGTGGGTCTTAGCCAAGAGCAGCATAATTACCTATTAATGAGATGTAAATTTCCCAGGAAAATGACAGTGATCTAGACGTACCACCTTCTGAACTAACATAATAAAGTTAATAATAATAATAGTGTATAATCTGAAGATATTAGTGTTAATTTGAACGCTAACACCATATTTAAACAGGCTGAGAGAAGCGGCAATTATTTGCATAACTCAAACCAAGAAACCCTCATCTGTGCTATCAAGGAAAAATCGATTTTCTTCTCTGAATGATATAAAGCTGACTCTTTGCAGTCACTACAGTGAGCCCAAAATTTTTTCAGCTACTTATTTTATGTCTTTTACTTAGGGTTTATATCTGCCTCATTTCCAAAACCAAGCCAAGGTACCTTATAATACAGTGAAGCCCAAGAGAAAACAGAATTGAAAAAATAAAAACACAACAAAACCCAGTTAAGGGGAGAGAAGAAGATGTTACCAGGCCCTCAAGATAAACGACTGCAGCTCAGCTCTGATTTCAAGTCTCAGTTTCCTGGAAGCAACACAGCGGGGGCAATTTAAGTAACTGAGTTACTGGTTAGTAACCAGCCTTGTTAGGACAGGCACAAGCTCTGAATCTGAAGAAGCCCTTCCCGGCAGCTAAGAGCAGCGCAGCCCTGCCTGCGGCTATTACAACCTCACACACGTGGCTCCCGAGGCCAGGCCGAGGCACCTACCTTCATAGCTGGCATGGAAGCCCTGTGCGCTGACTGCGTAGTCACTGATGAGGCGTAGAGAGAGGGTGGTGGCCGCGCTGACGACGGCGGCCGGCAGCTGAAAGCCTGTGAGCCTGAAAGACAAAGAGGTGAGATGGAGGGAGGATGACCCCCTTGGGAACTGAACATGCCGTAAGCATTTATTGAGCACCTGCTGGATGCACGGTGCTGATCTAGGCACAGGGAAGGATATGAAAGAAGTCGAACGCCAGGCATATGCAAGGTGTTCAAAGTTAAAGTAATTTCCAGCAAAGGTGATGGAGACCAATCACAGAAATATGGGGGGCTACTCCCCCGAAGCCACGGGCTACCCCCGACCTGGAGGCTCGCTCATTTATGGCTCTTCTCTTTCTCCTCCTCCCGTTTCTTCTCCTGATGTATCCAAGCAGGACCCTATGGGGCCTTCCCCAAACAGACTCACCCCACCCCATGTCCTCCACCTGCCTCTCGTCCGTAGAAAACTGTAGCCTCCTAGGCCTTCTCTGAGTTCCAAAGAGTAAATTTAATCAGAGAAGTGAGAAAGTGAAGAAAGAAAGGAAAACAGTCAAGCTAGACAAAATAATAACAGCTTAGCCATTATACAAAGCCAAGGACCTTTAGTTCCTCCTCAGGGGCTACAGATAATATTCTGAGCCATGTCCTTTGAGCTGTTTTGCAGATGCTGAAAATCCCATCAGGTGAAAGAAGTTAACTGGATGCTGCCCAGAGCACGCAGATCCCCAGACCAGTTGGAACCAGAAGGTTGAGGATGTTGACTCCCGATTACCTCACCACCAAACAATCAGAAGAATGTCCACAAGCCGATCACTTACCCCACAACCCCCCTCCCTCACCCTGTCTTTACAAACCTTTCCCTGAAAGCCTTCAGGGAGTTTGGCATTCTAAGCAGTAGCCAACTGGACTCCTTGCTTGGCACCCTGCAATAAACCACAACCTGCTGTCCGTAGATTGCCTTTATTGCGTGTGGACAAGCGGACCCACATTTCGTTCAGTAACACTGACTCTTCCCCTTCTGGCTAAGGTCCTTCGAGGCTCTGGATAGACTTTGCCACAAATTTACAATGAATAATCGCCAACAGACAGTATTTATTCACACACAGAGGAAAATATATCCAACTCTAAGTAGCAGAATGTGGATGCTTCTTATCATGGACTTTATTCTTTAAAAGGAATAGGTCTACTGCTTTTATAGAAATGATAAGTGCTTATTATTTTTAAAAGATGAAACCAAAAAATAAAAACCCAGTACAGTCTAGAAATAATTGTTCTTGACAGTTGACGTACAAAGAGATGGAAGGATGAGTAGTTCAGATCATATTCAGTGAAATAATTTCATACAAATGGGATCATATTGTATGTGCTTTTAAAATTAAAATGCTTACTTTTTTCCTGCGAGTTAAGTAAAGGAAAAGAAACAGGGGTGAAACAAAAGGAATTGTTGAACCTGAAATAATATGTTTTTAGCACAAGAGAGTCATTTTTAAAAGATTCTTCCAATTTTAAAAGGATAAAATAATGAAGCTTTCACTGAACACTTGGGAACATATTTTAGGAAAGGAGTTGTCCTCTGCTGGGTGTCCACGCATGGTGGCCCCCACAGGTGACGTGATTCCGCACAAAGGTGGTGGCGGGGTGGCCAGGCTCCTGTCCACCTTTGTCGTTTGTCCCCTATCTGAGGCTTATCTACCGTCCCCCACCCCCGGCAGGGCTCAGGGAGGAATTCTAAGTGTACCTTTACCTCCATTTTTAAATTAAAGAAAAACTGTAAAAAAGATAAAGGGAAAAGTGAAAACTGGGAAGATTATGTATAATATATATGACAGGAAGAGGGTTAGTATTCATAATCTATAAAGAACACTTACAAACCAATATGAAAAAGGTAAACAGGGAAGGAGGAAAAGAGCAAAGGATACATATGAACAGAAACAGAAAGACACTCCACCTAATAAATATCAAAAATATGAAAACTCAACCCACGACACTCATTTTTCATCTTTCAGGCTGGCAAATATCCAGAGCTGGCAAAGGTTAGAGAAAACGAAGCCTGTAGTTATCAAAATGATACTAAGGAAATGCCACAAATGACACACATACATTTGACAAACTAGATGAAATGGACCAGCTCCTCGAAAAACACAAACTACCATAAATGTCCCAATATGAAATAAATCATTTGAAGGGCTGTATAGCTATTAAGGAAATTGAATTCATAATTTAAAAACTCCCCCAAAAGAAATACCCAGGCCCAGAAGTTTTCAATAGAGAATTCTACCAAATGTATAAAGAATTTACACCAATTCTTTACAATCTCTTCCAGAAAACAGAGAAAGAAGGAGCACTTCCAAACTCACTTTATGAGGTATTACCCTGATACCAAAACCGAAGGCAGTACAAATAAAGAAGACTAAAGACCAATATCCCACAGAATATACATACAAAATGCCTTAACAAAATATTAGCATAGAGAATTCAGCAAAATAATAATTTTGCTGAATAATTATACACCACAAAAATACATACACCACAAAAATAATTATACGCCATAACCAAGTGGGGTCTAATTCAAAGGATGTAAGGCTGGTTCAATATCTGAAAACCCATCAATGTAATTCACTATATTGACAGGCCAAAAGTAGAAAAATCACATGACCATATCAGCTGATGCAGAAAAAGCACCTGACAAAATTCAACACTCATCCCTGATTTAAACAAAAAAGTTTCACAGACTCACAGACTTAAGAGGGTGGGCTTGTGGTTGCCAAGTGGGAAAGGTGAGGGGGAGGGATGAATTGGGAGGTTGGGATTGACATATACACACTACTATATGTAAAATAGGTAATTAACAAGGACCTGCTGCGTAGCACAGGGAACTCTACTCAACACTGTAAAAACCTGTATGGGAAAAGAATCCGAAAAAGAATAGATACATGAATATGTATAAGTAATCCCCTTTCTGTACACCTGAAACTAACACAACATTGTGAATCAACCATACTCCAATGTAAAATAAAAATAAAACTTTCACAAAGCTAAGAATAGAAGGGAACTTCCTGACTTGATAAAGAGAATCTACAAAAATCCGATAGCTAACCTCACACTTAATGGCGCAAGACTGAATGCTTTTCTCCTAAGACTGAGAACAAGGCAAGGATCTAACAATCCAATTGGAAAACAGGCAAAAAACATGAAAAGACATTTCATTAAGGGGATGTGTGGATGGCAAATAAGCACAAGAAAAATGTTCAACATCATTAGGGAAAGGAAAATTAAGACCATTATGAGATATTACTACACACCATTAGAACAGATAAAAATTAAAATAGTGACAACACCAAAGACTGACAACCATACAGAGCAACTGGGTCTTTCATACGTTGCTGGTAGAATGTAAAATGGTACAGACATTCTGGAAAATGGACAATTTCTTTTTAAAAAATACTACACATGCACTAGTCATACAACTCAGCAATCACACGCCTGGGCATTTGTCCCAGAGAAATGAAAACCGGTGTCCACACAAAAATCTGCACATGACTGTTCAGAGCAGCTTTTCTTGTTTGTTTGTGGAAGAGCCCCAAATTGAAAACAACAAAAATGTCCTAAAATAGGTGAATAATTAAACCAACTGCAGTACATCCATGCCATGGAATACCACTCACCAATAAAAACGAATGGACTATTGATACATATAACAACTGGGATGGATCTCTAGGTTATTATGCTTAGTGAAAAAAAAAAGCTTATCTCAAAAGATAACGTAGCAGATGATTCCATTTATATAACATTCTGGAAATGACAATATTAAAGAGATGGAAAACTGATGAGTGGTTGCCAGGGGTTAGGTTTGGTGAGAGGAAGGGGAGTGGGGTGATTATAAAGGAGTAGCACAAGGGAGAACTTTGTGATGGAACAATTCTGCATCTTGATTGCACTGGTGGTGACATGAATCCACACGTGATAAAATGACATAGACGTAAGCACACACATTGCACCAACATCTATTTCCTGGTTTTGATGTTGTACTGTACTTACATTAGATGTACCCATTGGGGGAATCTGGGAGAAGGGTACATGGAATGTCTCTGTACGATCTTTACAACTTCCTGTGGATCTATAATTATTTCAAAATTAAAAGTTTTGAGAAATCGTATATGTGGCTCACATTATATTTTTATTGGACAGCACCTCGGTCCTCCATTAAATCTGACATAAACTCAGTCTACCTAGATTGAGCCTTGAGCTGCTACTTGGTCCTTGGTGGGTCCCTCTGTTCAGCTGCCTCCTGTTCATTTCAACCCCAACAATGTCCCCACCCACCACCAAACACACACACGTGCTTCCTTGGCTGGGTCCTTGCTGGAAATGGCTGACCACCAGAACCACAACCCTGGCCCCCAGCCCACCGCTCTCTTGTTCACTGGTTTCCCACCAACTTGCCCGTGCACCAGACATCCTTCTCCACCCCCAGTCAGTCATGTGTGATAATGCCAGACTGCCGATCCCAGTGGACCCTGATATCAAAATTCCAAATTATCCCCAAAGGGCTCAGACCTCTATCTGGACCTGAACTTCAGGCCCCATCCCCTTTTGGTCTCTACCCCTAAGCGGGCCCAGTTCACAGCAGCTTCAACTTGCCTCTCACCCATGTGCACCAGCATTATGCCTTGGTGCCCTTCCCAGACACTCAACAACATACAGCTTCACGCAGAAGTTTCACACCTCACCAAGGCATGACCACTTCTCCCCTGAAGTCATCTCTGGAAATGGCATTCTTCCCAATGAGTAAAATTTGTTGATTTTATCCCCCTAGCTAGTTCCACGATATTTTTGAGCTGCCATTAAAGCGTCCTAGACCCTAGTTTCCTGGTACTATATTGACACAAGCTACAAAGAGCTAACGTACACTGTCAACAAACAATTACAGCTTTATCACTTGCAATATACGGAATTGCATCTTACTAGGCATTTTCTCTAACCAGATACTTACCACTGCTCTGCTCTTTCCCAGGCTTGGGAGATAAATTCTAACATGGAGGGTTCCTCAAAGGTGCTAAAGCTGGAGGGGGTGGGCAAGCTTGAGTCCCCCCATCTGGATACTTGAATCACTCCTCTGCCCTGCGGCCTGCTCTTCCCTCACCCACTCCTTATTGCTGAATTGATTTCAGACGACTTGACGACCCCGCAAGCCAGGAGGAGATATCACGTTGCACGTCGGAATAAGCAAATTAAACTTTCAGATTTTCACATCTTTTATCTGACAAGTCTAAATACTATACTGAAAGGAATGAGGCATTGTTCAACAGGGCAATCCAGACTTACTAGAGAAATGGGGTAAAATGATGGCGGGAAAGGCAAGAGGCTCCTATCACTGTTGTCTGTCTTGTTGACTCTAAAATGTGCGGAGAACAGCTTTTGCAAACAGACGGCATGGCCCCAGATGTAAGCTAATACTCTTCTTTCGCTTCACCAAGGCTTCTTGGACTCTCCACTTCCTCAGGAGCCTTGCTTGTCTCCCTGCCCAGGGGAGCCCAGAGTCTTGGAAACGGGTGATGCTCATGACCCCAGATTTCTCACTGTCCCAGTTCAGAATCCATCAATGGCTTCCAACTGTCCTTACGATTAAAACCAAAATCCCTAAGGAGGCCCACAAAGCCTGCCTGGCTCCAGCCCCTCCAGTCTTCTTTGGTCAAGGGTGGGGGCAGCAGTCAGCCCGGAGTGCAGGCAATAAGGGGTGTATTTCCTGTGGCGAACTTGTAAACAATAATAAAGCAGACTTGAAAAGTCTACTTATTATCACCGTGGGTCTGCACCCGGAACAGTGTCAGTGATAAAATCCTCTTCCCCGCCTCTCTCCCACCCTCCTCCTTGATACACTGCTGGTTTCAGTTCCTTCAATTGGCCAAGCCCCCATCCTCAGGGCCTTTGCACATGCTGTTTCCTCTTCAGAACATTTTCTCACATCCCCTCCACCTCTTTGATTAACCCCTTCTCATCATTCAAGTCCCCTCACAAATGTCAACATTATTTTCAGAAAGGTACATTCCTGACCTCCCAGACTAGTCTATTTTGCATTCTTTTTTTTTTTTTTTTTTTTTTGCGGTACGCGGGCCTCTCACTGCCGTGGCCTCTCCCGTTGCGGAGCACAGGCTCCAGACGTGCAGGCTCCGGACGCGCAGGCTCAGCGGCCATGTCTCACGGGCCCAACCGGTCCCCGGCATGTGGGATCTTCCCGGACCGGGGCCCGAACCCGCGTCCCCTGCATCGGCAGGCGGACTCCCAACCACTGCGCCACCAGGGAAGCCCCTATTTTGCATTCTTGAAGGTCCCTGTGGAGGTCACTGCTACTCTTCACGTATCTCCAGCTTTCCTTCCAGACACTGGTGGAACGGTCCCTCGCCGCCTTTGCTGAGCTCGTGCCTGGCCACGGCACTGGCTTTGCCGAGGATGGATGGGTAGCAGCGAAGTGTGCTGTTTCAAGGCGGGAGCCTCGAGGACCCTGGGTTCCTTTCACGAAATTCCCCTCTTCCCTTTTCCCTGCTGCAGTGACCCTGGGTCTCTGTCAGCGGGGGTATCTGAGTGATTTCACTAAGCAGACAACCCCTGCACACCACCTTTGAGCATGTACATGTACTATGGCAAGAAAGAAACTTTTAGTGAGTTAACCCTTGGAGATTTGAGGGTTGTTTGTTACCGTAATGTTTCTAAGTGTAGATTTTTATTACTATTCAGGTATGGTGAGGGCAACAGATGAGGAGGCAATTGCCATTGAAAAGATAGTTTGGGGCTTCCCTGGTGGCGCAGTGGTTGAGAGTCCGCCTGCCGATGCAGGGGACACGGGTTCGTGCCCCGGTCCGGGAAGATCCCACATGCCGTGGAGCGGCTGCGCCCATGAGCCATGGCCGCTGAGCCTGCGCGTCCGGAGCCTGTGCTCCGCAGCGGGAGAGGCCCGCGTACCGCAAAAAAAAAAAAAAAGATAGTCTGTTACAGTTCCCAAAGGTGGGGGAGGGAGCATACCATGCCACACAGGGCCACACGGGGAAGCACCAGGGTTGGTCAGGACGTAGAAGGGATGGGAGGAAAATGTGAGCAAGAGCCCTAACTGGGGCTGCAGTAGGGGAAGGAATGGGCAGGCGACTGCCCTTAGTTGTCTGACATCTGACCCTGGGGTGCTTAGGGCAGGGGGACGGTGGCTTAACAGCTAAGAGCTCAGTAAAGGAGGTAGGTGGGCTCTGAATTGGTTGGTTTGCATATAAAAGGATCACTCCCAGAAGACTAGTTTGCTGTGTCTTAGAATTGCTAACCCTGAGAGGGGCTGCCTCTCCTGGGTCAGCAAAGCCCCAAGATGTCAAAGCATCAGAAAATATTTGTATTATTTGTGTGATTAACACACACAGCCATACACGGCCCATCCTGACAATTACCCTTTTTTTTTCATTGCTAGCGTTTATCACATTTCCTAATACGATGTATTTGGGGGTAAATATTTTTATTATGTTTGTGATTATTCTGTTCAGGTCTCCATGAAAGCAGTGGATATGTTTGCTTTCCCCATCCTTGTCCAGTTCATTGCATACAGTAAGTTCCCTACAATATGAACAAGTTCCGTTCGGGGAGCGCTTTCGTAAGTCCAATTTGTACGTAAGTCCAACACGGTTAGCCTAGGTACCCAACTAACACAATCAGCTATATAGTATTGTACCGTAATACGTTTATAATACTTTTCACACAAATAATACATAAAAAACAAACAAACACAAAAAATAAAGCAAACGTTTTTAATCTTCCAGTCCAGTACCTTGAAAAGTACAGTGGTCCAGTACAACAGCTGGTGTGCAGGGGCTGGCATCGAGTGAACAGGCAAGAAGAGTTACTGACTGGAGGAGGGAGAGGAGGGGGGAGATGGTAGGGCTGAAGGGTCGTCAGCAGTAGGAGACGGAGGGCAAGCTGCAGTTTCACTCACGCCTGACGCTGATGGCACAGGTTCTGGTTCCTTGCTGGATTCAATCCTATCTACTCTCTTGAAAAAACGATCCAGTGATGTCTGGGTAGTAGTTCTTTTTTTCTCATCATAGATGACATGGTAGCACTGGACTGCATTCTGAATGGCTGCTGCAACCTTCATGTACCATTCTACTCTCAGGCGCTGTGCCTCAAAAACTAACAGTGCCTCCCCAAATAAAGAAAATCCCCTTGCCATTTCCTGCGTCGTGAATCTCTTCAGTTCTTCAGTTACTTCTTCCTCTTGTCTGTCTTCGTCCTTTCTCTGGGCCTCCGATTCCTGGCACTTCTTAGCAGTACCAGCTACATCACCGCTGCTTTTACGCTTGCTTCCAGACACCCTGGGCTTGAAATAAAGACACTTCACTACTGTACTCTATACAGTAAAGTACACAAAAGCGCAGCCGCTCGTAGAGGATGCCCGCACGTGACAATGTATGCCAGACACGTGAACTAACTTACGTGATTGGACATGTGAATGCACATTCGCGTCTTTGAAAGTTCACAACTTGAATGTTCGTATGTAGGGGAGTTGTATTTATTTTTGAATGAATGAATGGGGGGTTATCTGTCATTTCCAGGGGCAGCCACACAGTGTCACAGTTCATCGTGATGCTGCCAGGATAGACAACAGGAGGGGGAGACAGCTGGACACGGTATAAGTAACACTTACTGACTCTGGCCATCTCCCTACACCCACGAAACAGGGTGAGATACAAGGAAAAAGCAGACTGTTCTGAACATCTCCAGGAAGAAGAGGGCCTTTTAATGGGGCTCTCAGGAAGAAGGGACAGAGGGAAGTGGAGGGAGGGTGGAGAGGAAGCAGTGAGCCCAGGTGGGAAGGTGAGACTGCCCCAGGCTCAGAACTGCACCCTCCCTGCTTTGTGGAGACTGAGGAAGGGAGAGACCCTTAGAGGGGAATTACTCCATGGGGCACCTGGCAAGGCTGGACTGTCCACAAAAGGGCTGGTACGTCCCCACCCAAGTTTGGCCCAGATGCAGCTGAGTTGGTGCTGCCCACCTGCAAGAAGCACTGAGGCCTTGAGCATATCAGCAGTGGCTAGTGTGGCCTGAAGACCGGGGGGACCCTCCTGAAATGTTGAAGTCTGTGAAAGACTTGCTTGGGGGAACCACAACAACAGCTGAAATGAGACTTCTCACCTTCATGAGTGGGGGCTCTAGGTCAAAAATTTTTTTAAATGCAATGATATGACACTTTTTCCACCCAAGAGAAGCATTTGCATATTCCTACCTGTAAAAATAAAAGGTGGTCATCTGACTCCAGGAGACAGTACCCATGTCTGAGAATTCCAAGGCTCTCAGTTGACTGACTACCATCTGCCCAAGCTGGGGCCTCTGGGCTCTGACGCACAAGGGTTGGGGTGAGACCTTGAAGGAACCCTGTCAGGTGAGGAACATTTGAAGGAAGTGGGCATGGAAAGTAAAAGAGAATTGGTCAGGAGAGAACTGTCTTCAAATCCCTGAAAGTCCATGCCTGACACACCAACGTCCTCATGAAACGATGAGCGAGAACCAGGACTGCAAGGACGGAGGTTCTGGGGAAGCTACTTGGGTCCATCAACATACAGAAGAACATGGGCAGTCACACCTGCTTGAGGAGGGAATAGGCTGCCTCTCAAGGTCAATCCAATTTTAATTCCTCAGTTACTTATTGAGTGCCAGTGGGTGTCAGCTGCTGAACCTCAGAGACGGGTCAGAGCCGTGGGCTGAGCTCACCGGGACATGGCTTTGTCTCCACTAATCAGAGGACCCATGGGAAAGACCAGAATGAAACTCTTATCTCCACGAACTCTGATCTGGAGCCTTAGAGTCCATTAGTACAGTAAAGTGACTCCATTACTGGAGTGTGTGTAAATCCTGATTCCTGATGTCCAGAGAAATAGGAGAATAGGACAGACGGAAGAGTAAGGCTTTATTCGAGCGTCTTCCAGGCACATGGCGGCCTTCTGAGATAGGGACAGAACAATGAGGCGTCCCCGTGTGAGTACTGCTGTGGCTGGTGCTCTAGGCCTCAAGTGAAACCAGAGATCTGGTCAGCTCTAAGGGCGTGATGACTGGGAATGACAGAGACAGACCACCCCTTGGGTGATGTGGCTCAAGGCTTTGCCTTTGCAGTACTTGGCCTGCCTTTCTGCCTCCGCTCACATCTCTCTCCCCTTTGCTCTCTCCCCTGCACACACATGGGCCTTTACACTTCCCTTGAATGTGCCGTGTTTCTTCCCACCCCAGGGCCTTTTCATATGCTGCCCCCAGGGCTGTGTGCACTGCTCTCTGCCTTAGCCACCCAGGCTGCCACCACCTCACCTATCCATCTACCACTAGCTTCTGGGGTCTCAGTTTGAATGTTACTTCCTCTGGGAAAGAGTTTGGAAATCCCTGAAAACCTCCTCCAATAACAGAATATTTCTCCTTTATAATATGCATTCCAATCATAATGAATTGATTTTCTTATCGAATTACTTGTGACGTATCTGTCTTTCCTTCTTGATGGTAAGTCCCTCAAAGGTAAGGACATTTAACTTCTCTGCATCACTAGCACATATAAGATGGAATATTGTTACGGACTGCATATGTCCCCCAAAATTCATATGCTGAAATTCAAACTCTCCCCAGAGTTAATGGTACTAGGAAGTGGGGCCTTTGGGAGGTAATTAGGAATCAAAGAGGAATCAGGAGGGTGGACCCCTGTTGAATGGGATTAGTGCCCTTACGAGAGTCGTGAGAAAGCTTGCTTCCTCTCTCTGCTCTCCATCCACCATATGAGGATATGATAAGAAGGTGGCAGTCTGTGTGCGACCCGGAAGACAGCTCTCACCAGATCCTCACTGTGCTGGCACCCTGATCTTAGACTTTCAGCACCCAAACATGGGAAATAAATCTCTGTTGTTTATAAGCCACCCAGTCTATGGAATTTTTGTTATAGCAGCCCGAGCTGATTAAGACAAATATGTAGAGAATGAATGAATGAATATTCAACCATTAGAGAGTCGACAGAAAACTTGTGCATGGGATGAAGCCCAGGGGGAGAAAGCAGTCACAAGCTTCCAAAAGACAGAAAAAGCCTTGACTGTTGTCCTTTGAAAGGCCAATTTACCAGGTTGGCCCTTGGCTGGAATCTGGGATCATGGATTTCAGGAGGGTCCCCACCATTCCCAGAACTGATAAGAGTGTCCTAAAATATTTGTATAAACACTATGGTTTATACTGAACACCTGCTTTCCCTCTGAATCTGGAACTTTAGTACAGGCCAGGCAGAGGGTGCCCATGCAATCTGCCACCAAGAAAAACTCTGGGCACTGAGTCTCCAATGAGCTTCCTTGGGTGGTAACATTTCACTTGTCACAGTTCACTGCTGCGGGGAGTAAGCGCATTCTGTGTGCCTCAACTGGGAGAAGACTCTTCGAAGCTTGTGACTGGTCTCTCCCCCCCGGACTTCATCCCATGCACAATTTTCCTTTGTTGTTTTGCTCTGTATCCTTTCATTTTAATAAATCATAGCCAGGAGTGCGACTATATGCTGAATCCTGTGGGTCTTCCAGTCAATCACTGAACCTAAGCTAAGAGTGATCTTGGGGACATCCAACACAGAGGGCGACAAATAAACACAACCCAGATTCTTCTGCAAAGTACAAATACTAGATTATTCTCCGAAGGATATTCTAGGTGTTCGGTGGTTAAACAGAAATGGGAAATGCTGGGTTAAACAAAGTGAAGTAAGGATTTTTCGAAAATAAACAAAAAACAAGGTGCTTATGGGAGCTTTTAATAAGCTAACAGGAAACTTCCAAGGCAGGAATAGATTATATAACAGTTCCCCGACACATCTGATTATAAACACTTTTATTCTTAAAGCAGCATATGGGCCAGGGTTGTGTGGAACCCTCTCTAGGAAATGATATGCCCAGAGAAGGCAGTTCACAGCTTGGGCTATTGCTGCGTTGGCCAGGAGGCTGCTGATGATCTGGGTGTCAGAAGCCCTGAGACCCATAGTGACAGCAAAAGGCTGAAGAGTGCCCCCAGATCTAGAGATCCTTGTAAGAAATCCCCATTTCTGAGGGTGATGCATGCATGTCTCTTGCTTGCGCTCTTAAAAGGCCCAACAAATATAGAATCATCCAGGAATAAACAGTAATATAGCAAATTGGGCCTTTATTGAGTGGCTCTCATTTAAGGCTCTTAGCACTTCAAACAGTGATATTTAAAAAAGACATGTCAGTTGACCTTGGGAATAAAAGAGTATATGTAAGCAACATTTGTCACACTGAGAGGCTTGGCAAATAGTGTTTTGCTTTGCCAGCAGCCCTACTCCAGACAGCAGCCACTAGTTAGTTACATAAACCATTAAGCTAAAAACAGAACTATCATCACAGGCATCATCTAGTAATTTTCAGGTAATTGATGGACATCAGTCATAATCACGCACAGTACACAGAGACACCCTTACAGACACATGTGCTCTTTGGTAATTCCCATTTGCATTGAATCAAGAGCTTCTAAAAAAACTGGGAAACTTGGAAAAATCAGGCCTTCTATGCTTTTAAGTATATATGATATACATATCATAAACCCTTTTTTTCTCAGAGCATCCTGTGGGCTGGGGTTCCATGAAACACTCTGGGAAATGAAATGCCCATGGCAGGCAGCTCATGGAGATCATGCAGCTGCTACACTGGATATAAGAGCACTGACACTCCTGGTCTCAGAAGCCCTTGAAACCCACGGTAACCAAAAATCTGTAGCGACGGTTCTTGTGCTACCCCAAGATCTGGGGATCTTTGTAATAAACCCTCATTTCTGAGAGCGACCTGGCATTAGCCAGATATCTGTTGAAAAACCCCAGCTTAAGTCCAAAGGATCTTCTCTCAAATGTTCCAGTCTATCCAGAGAACATTCACTGGCTGTACAAACCTCTCCTTTCAGCTGCCCATGTCCATTTATTTTTCGGAGGCCAGGATATCTTTCCTAAGTATCTGGTTGGATGGGAGCAATGGTAGGCCCCCAAATCACCATATATACTTTCTAGAACGCATGCAGGCTTTAGAAGCAAGGTCTGGTGTCATAGCAGGCCCACCTGCTGAGGTCTAAAAATAGGGGAACGACACTGTATGTTCGAAATGCAAATCCTCTCAACACACTCTGTCCACACCCAGGAGTATTTCCCATAGGACTGTAGCTTCTGGTTCTGCAGCAGGGAGTTCTGGGTATTCCCTCTTTTTGCTCTCTGCCAACAGTTCCCAAAACACAATCCATGGAATACCATCCAGTGTTATGTTAACAGGTTTGCCTAAGAACATGCGTAAATAATTTTGGAAAATGCTACGCTCAAAGTAGCACCATAGTTCCCAAACTGTGCGCTGAGGTACCCTGGGGTGCAGCAGGGAATTTACAAGAGCACTGAGGGATATTTTAAATTTTCAAGGGAAACTGTGATATTCAATATCTACTGGACACACAAAGCATTAGCTAGAAGTAGTTCCAGTTTCAACTTGAAGCTACATTCCATTAAATGACATCATTTCTTTTCAGACCTGGGTGTTTGGTGGTTGGTGTGAAATAAAGTAGGTGCTGTGTGACAACCGGTACAGAACAGGATGTGAGGGTAGTAGTGTCCAATCGGATTCCAAGGTTTGAGAAGCTGTGCAGAGCCCAACAAGTACACATATTCCATTAGTAAGTATTTGTGATTAGTTAAGGATGAAATAAAAATATGATATCTTCTTTCAATTTATATTATTTTTTCAAAGAGCTACAAAGTTGTTATGATATAAGTACTTATTCAGCTAGTCAGCCTTTACTACTTAATAAATGGAGCTGATAGGTATTTCTTTTATCCATGGAGCATGGTGGAAATATTACTGAAGCACTTAATGGTATCTCAAACTAAGAAATGTTGGGATCCTGAGTATTACTGTATTAAAGGCTCTGCGAAGTCCTTCAGCAAGAAAGATAGAGTTTGAGCCTTACACTTCTCGGTTCAGCACACCCATGAACAGCCTTCTTTACAACATCATCTCAGGAAATCTAGGTGGATGTTACCCAGGATTTGCTCTATGATCTGACAGGTTCAAAAAAGAGACTAGAGTCTTACTTATTCCCACAATTAACATTTAAAAATTATTTCTCCTCAATCATCCATTTAAGAAATATTAATTGTGTGCCCTATTATACATCATGTACTATGCTTGGCTCTAAGGATAAAAATTTATAAGACGTGGACCTGGCCTTCAAGGAGTTCACCCTCAGAAGGAGGCATTCACGTTAATTTATCTGAAAATTCAGCCACTTCTCATCACCTTCATTACTGCCATCATCCTTGTTGAGGGCACATCCATCTCTTGCCCCAGTTATTGCAATAACCTTCCAACTGGTCTCCCCATTTCCCCCTTGTCCTCCTACAGATCATTCTCAACAAGGCAGCGGCATGATTATTTTAAGTCCCATCATGTCACTTCTCTGCTTAGAACTCTTCTAAAAGTGCCCTAGTTGATTTCACAACAAGTTAAAGGCCTTGGGCAATCCTCTGACACCACTACCCACTCCCTCTTTCTGTATTAGCAACTTGTCTCCCCCTGCTCACTCTCTCCAGCCATCGTGGCCTCTTGCTGTTCCTTGAACCCATCTGGCAAGTTTCTGCCTCAGGGCCTTTACGCGTGCTGTTCCCTCAGCTTTCCCCAACTACCCCATCTCTTCCCCGACATGTCCATGGCTGGTTCCCTCATCTTCTTCAGGTTTTTGTGCACTTTTACACTGAGGCTTTCCCTGAACACTCCATCTAAAATTGCAACCCTCCCCACCACCACTTCATGGCTTCTGATCTTCATCCAGCATTTTCTCCATAACACGAATCACCATCTGACGTATTATATATTTAATGAGGCCTTATTTATTAAGTCCACCTTTCCACACCAGCATGTGAATTCCACGACAGCAGGGAATTTCATTCATTTGATTCCCTGGACTATGCTCAGCATTAGAGAACAGAGCCAGCTACACAATAGGAGTTAATAACTCATTTTATCATCGCTGAAGACACAATGCTAATGCAACACAGTGAGTGCAGTGATAGAGATGTGCCCGGGGATTTCAACATCACCAGCCTGAGCTGATGGAAAAGATAAATTATTAGTCAGTCATGCAAAGGACACAGAGGGTAGTGGGAGGACAGGGAGGTCATTTGAAGCAAAGAAGATGGCACGAGCGGAGGAAAGGCAACGCCTAACTTTACGTGTAATTTATGAAATTGTTCTCCAACCAGTGTCAGGAGAACAAATGGAGACCACCAGCTGTTCCTCCTTCACATGTTTGCCATGACTGCTTAATTACCAGTCTCCCTGAGAGAGGGGATTTTTCTGGAGGCTGCTCAGGTGCAGACTTTATTTGCTCCTACAGGATCCTGGAAAACCCTAACCCAGCTTGGTCTTCCATGACGGAGGCTGAAGCGCCCTGCACCATGGGTCAGGAGGGCGTGGTGGGATGGCAATGGGGAAGGGGGCCTTTGAGGAAGAGGGGCCACCGTGTTCCAGAAGGCTGCTGCTTCTGTAGCTACCCCCCGCCAAATCGGGCCAGTGACATCCCCCATTTGGGAAGGGAGGCTGTTCTCTCTCCGTCCAGGCTGCCCTTAAAGGGGCTCCATGGAACAGCTGGGACCTACCTAGGCCCTTAGACGGTGCCATCCTAGGATTGGCATTACCCAGAAGAGCTTTGCATTTCCTGTTCCTCACATACCAGGGAGATACAAACAATGGTCCAGATATAAGTGAGTGGTCAGCAGTGTCTGTCCCTGGAGATTCTCCATCCTAAGGACTTGTGCCCACCTAGCCTCTAGCAGCTGCTGACGCCACTCTGGGAAGACAGCAGGTGGGGTCTCTGCGAGCTCTGGGTGGCTCAAGATGCTGAAAATATCTGCAAGAGGGCAGGGAGGCTGTACTGAGAGAACGGGGTGGCCCACCTGACCTGCCCCTGCACCACCATGCCCTTCCTCTTGGCCACCAGAGCCTGTTCTGAGCATGGTACCTGGTATGAATCATCAGGGTCTCCGTGTTAGAGACCGAACTTCCAGTGTGCAGCATCCGTGCCCAGGAATGACAACCATCATCGTCACCAGCTGCGGCAAACCCTCCTCCAGCAGCCGCTGGATAGGAAGCCGAGAGCTCAGGCACCATCCCTGTGACCTGGGCAGTAATGCCCCTTGGACATGGTTGAGGGCAGGACCAGGGCCAGGCCCAGGCCACACAGGGTACCATGCCCACTGTTTTCCCATGCTCCAGGGAACCAGGATGCACAGAAGCTTCCAGAACAATGGCCTTCAGGAGGCACTGTGCAGATTCCCTTCCAAGCAAGATGACTGACTGGGGTTCTGCTCAGTCTGGGTTCCTAGGCCAGGCTAGAATGTGGAAACAGGGCAAGCAGGACCCACAGCTGTGCAACATGAAGCACAGCGCCGAAGGCCAGCTCACAGGTGATGGGTGATGGTGGTGATGAACAGCGGCGGGGGTGGGGGGTCAACCTGACTTATCATATCCGAACAAGAGAGGTGTGTAGTTGATAGTAAAGAGCCCTTCCCTGTGCCCTTACCCGGAGACCTGAGAGGAAGAAGCCACAGGGGCAGTGAGACAGCTTGGTTACCTGGGATTTTTTTGCAGGGGGTTCGGGGAATCTCTCAGGCTCTATCTGCCAGTGTCTGTATGGTTCTCTAACTCCACGTGGCTTCCAGGGCCACCATGGAGCACAACTCCAAGGGGTGCCATTCATATCACAGTCTATGGCCCTGGATTCGGAACTGTTGCCTTATCCCTGAATTTTGTCTCTTTGCCCGGAGGCTCAGACTTAGTCAACTGGCAGCCTAAATTTGGAAATGGGTTTTACCCCCTGGATGCCATCATTTTGGTCATCTTTGGTGTCACACTTCGCAAAGCAGAGACTGATCCAGAGCAATCCCTTAGTCCCCAAGATTCTGCCCAAGTCTACAGCGAGGAGATGATACACAAGAAGGCATCGGTGGGATAGGGAGGGTGGGAGGGAGGGAGACGCATAAGGGAAGGGATATGGGAACATATGTAAATGTATAACTGATTCACTTTGTTATAAAGCAGAAACTAACACACCATTGTAAAGCAATTATACCCCAATAAAGATGTTAAAAAAATAAATAAATAAAAATAAAGAAGGCATGGGAGCCTGGAGACAGCGGCAGGATTTAAGGGAGTGACGTGCAAAAGTGATGGAGGTACCTCGTCCACAGAGAGGTTCCCACTGGCCTCGCCTCCCATGTGATCATCATCTTCCATCAGTCATTCCATCTATTTCCTCATAACCCTGAATGGCTTCTTGATATGTATTTATTTGTTAATTGCCTATCTTCTTCCGCTTGAATGTAAGTTTCATTTAGAGCAAGGATTTTGTCCGTCTTGGTTAACTTTATGTGTTCAGGGCCCAGCACAGCGCCTGGCTCAGAGTAGATGCTCAGTAAATCCATGTGAAATGTAATGAATGGGTGAGGAGTTGGTGGTGTCAGAGAAGCTAGGAAAAGGAAGTGTTCCAAGAAGAACAAGGTCAACAGGCAGCGAACACTTTTGAGGGGTCTGATGAGGGAGGATCAGAGGGTCGATGGATGGGGCAACTAGGGCAGTGGTTCCCAGAGCAGTATGGTGGAGCGGTCAGACTGCACCTGGGTTACTGCAGGGAAGTCGCCCCTAGGAAGGGAGGAAGTGGGGACACTGAATCTAGATGGCTCTCTCAAGCAGTGGGGTTGAAAGGAAGAGGGTCAATCAGAAGCTAGTTTTAAACAAAAGCCTTTTTTGCCCCCTAATCAGAAAATGTTCATTTCCACCTTCCTCTCCTGCCCACCCCTTCCTGTGGCTCCTCTCTGAGCACACACCATTAATCATCTTTCATTACTTTATTTTTTAATAGAATAAGCAAGTTCATGGGCCTTCGTTTCAGTCTAATAGTCATTCTCTTGGCAGGATAATAATTGATACCTTAAGTGACCTCATTAATCAGCAGGGACAATTAGAACGATATAAGGGGAGAATGATTTGCCATGTCGCCTGCCTAGGAAAGACGGAAAGGTCCCCACTACCTCTAGGTAAGAATGGGACACTTCCATGGGTGACTAACTCCTCATTAGTCCACCTTCCTGGGTCCCTCTGAGCAAAGCAGAGACAAGAAATCTCCAAGGAAGGTTAAAATGTAGTGGTACACGTAGGGTCACAATGGGCCCATTTTCATTGCTGGGCTCTGCCACCCTTGAAGCCCTCTTCCGACCTTTCTTCCTTGGGGAAGAAAGGTCTGCCTTGCTCTAGAGATTTCTGAAAAGGCCAATGAAAATACAGCTTTAGTAGATGAACTTCTCAAAGCGTGGCAAGAAAGCATGCCATTTCAAGGCAGCCTTGGATAAACCTTTTGATCAAGTGGCATGCTCTCTCCAAGTTCATGCTCCATCACTTTCATTCCCTTTGGAAAAGAATTACCGGGTGGGACACTCAGGAGAATGTGACAGGTATGGAGTACCTGCCTTTCAATAAGGCACCAATGCATAAGAAGAGGAAAGGTGGGCTAGACATCACCACAGTAATACAGATTCTTTACCTGCTCAACCACCATGCCCAGATGTCAGCTGGGAATAGGGCTTTGTAACAGAGTCCAGCCCTTGGTCCTGCCCTGTCCACCATAAATCATTTTTAAATAAAGTCCTTATATTGGAGTGATTTGAGGTTTATAGAAAAGTTGTAAAGAGAGTACAGAGTGTTCCCGTATACCTTTTATCCACTTTCTCCTCAAGTTAACATCTTCCATAACCATGGAATTGGCCAAAATGAAGAGATGAACGATGGCATTTTACTAGGAATAAACTACAGCCTTTATTTGGGTTTCACCAGCGTTTCCACTTCTTCTGTTCCAAGATCCAATCCACGGTACTACACTGCATTTAGCACCATCATTTTTTTTTTTTTTTTTTTTAGCACCATCATTTTTAACGTCTTGTACGGGAACACAGCTGGCACCCTGGTCAACTTATGACTGGTATGATGGAGACCCAAATCCAAAAGGTCCCCCGAGGCTTAATACAGAGGACTTGCATTGAAGACAGGTAAGGGTAAATTCTTGTCCTTGACCCCTAACCCAAGCTGTAAAAGTAGTTGCCAAACATTCCTGGGGCTCGAAGCTGACTCTGATTGCATGCTCTGGTGCTAAGAAAGCTTATGAGACCTTGGGATGCCTTCCCAGGGCTAGAGTGTCGGAAGGGAGAGGGCGCCGATTCTGGTCCATCCGTGTGGGTTTGTTTACCTCCTAACTGCTTTTATTTTTCTAAATCGTATTTAAAAGTAAGAATCTTTCAGAAACACAAGAAAGTCCAGAGAAGAATATAATAAGCACCTTTGTGTTCAACACCCACTAAGGAAAAGAAGCGCTGTAAACACAGTTGTAGCCCTAGGGAGCTCGCCCTCCCCCTGGCATGGCGACAGGACCCTCCATAATCTGGCTTCTGCCTCTTTTCCCATCAGTCATCGGCCCCCACCGCAAAGAACAATAACAGTAAACAAATATGCAAAGTACCAACTCACCCCCAGCACTCCAGCCATACAGAAGGTCGAGCGATTCCCCAAATACAGCCGTGGTGTATACACGCTGGCCCCTTTGTACCCGCTATCCTCTCTGCCTGGACCCTTCCCGCACATTCATCCCCTGCCATTTCCCAATTCCAATTTCTTCTTTAAGACTTGGCTCAAGTGGCACCTCCTTAGTCATGCCTTCCTGATCCTTCCAGGTGCTCTGCCTCTCAACTCTCCTCGCTCTGGACACATCTCTCCAAACTGCACTGACTTGTCTATTTCCTTTATGTTTCTGCTTTGAGCTCTCCAAGGTCAGGACCCGTGTCCGGTTTGTCTCTAGATCCCACCATCCAAGCCTAAGGCCTGGAATAAAGAGGTGCTTGGGGAATATTTGAGAGGCTTGCAGTTTTGTGTGATAATTAAGAAAATAACCTCTAGTGCTTGGGTTTGCATCCTGGCTCTGCGACTAACTAGCTGTGTGATCATGGTCAGGTGCCTTCACATCTCTGTGCCTCATTTTCCCCTTTGCCAAATGGGGATTAATAATGGTATCTCTCACACAGAGTGTTGAGATGATTCAATGAGTTAATATAGGTACAGTGTTTAGAATAGTGCTCGGCACACTGTAAGTACTCAATAGCTATTATTATAATTATTTCTATCAAAGTTTTTAGCACCTGGTACCTATAGTCACCTGGATCGGGTTTCCACAAAAGCAAGACCTAGCTTAAGGATTCGTGTGCAAGTGAGTTTATTTGTGAGGTGATTCCAGGAAGCACAGTGAAGGAGAGGGGAAGTGAGTTGGAAAGGAGATGCATCCCATAAAAGGGTGCTAGTCACACAAGGTGTCGTTGTGAGTCCCACTGGGGGATGCTGGGAGTAGGTGTAGAACAGGCAACTCAGTAGTCATACCTGAAGGGAGAGGAAGCTGGGGTACTGATCCACCAACTTTGTTGGTTGCTCCTGGAGACTTTAGCTCCAAGCACTGAGCTATGGTCGGGGTCTCTACTGGCTCTGCTGCGTCTCCCTCCACTCCCATTGGATACTTAAGCACATGATCTGTGGGGAGGGTGGGGGGCAAATTCTCGAAAAGGACTTCTGATTGTGCCCCTGGCTGCCTGCCTTCCTGCCCTGCTCAGGTCTGTTGAGTGCTGCTGGCCCCCTGCCCCGTCTCTCCCCCTGACTCCATCCTGATCACAGCTTCCCAAGGGCTGGCACCACAGAGAGGCGACAGCACTGAAAACTGACCAGGGTAATGGGCCAGCGAGCCATGCCATCCTCAGCGCCAGGCTGATGACTAGCAGAAAGCATCCCTTCTCCCTCCCATGGACCCCTCACCCCTGGGCTTCCCTCGTCAGTCCCAGTCTGACAATTTTTTCTGCAGCTTTAGTAGCAGCTCCTGGCATTGGGGCAGGACCCATAGCAACACGTACAGCCCATTATGGTGATTTGTGGCCAGGTCCCCGCCCTCTCCCAGCAGGTGGCTCAGAGGCTGGGCCTGAGAGAGGTGGGCTGAGAGAGGATCCAGCTGCCCCCCCCTGCCTTCCCCCCCCCCCCCCCCCCCCCCCCCCCACCCCCCGCACCTCCTCCTCCCTGGCTGCCAGCTTCTCATTACTCCCTTCCATAACCCCCTCGCTTGTTTGTCCCTGGTGCCTGGTAATTAGGCTGTGTTTATTAAACCACGGGCTCTGGCTCTGCTCACCCGAGCTCTGTTTACCGTAGATTTTCCTGCTAGGACTGCAGAGATCGTAAAAACAACAACCCACCTTGTCTCTCAGGCTTATTTACTAACTTTGCCATAAATAATCAGGGCAATTTGCGTATTACTACTTGGCTTTTTATAGCACCACACATCTGAACACTGGCAGGCAAGCTGGGAGCCGGGCAAGGAGGTGAGCCGTGCTCTAGGTTGGCAGTGACATTGGCCAGAGAGGCCTCTGGCTTCCTCCTTTAACCCAGACTGTAAAGCAGGCTTGGCTTCTCCTGGTCTGAAAGCAGAGGGGGACCCAGTGTAGAGGTGGGAGGAGGGGGGAGAAGGCGAAGCCAGGCATGGTCAGGGGCAGAGGTGGGCACAGCTGTAGTGGGAAGGGAGAACTCCAAGGTGCCCCTTGGCAAAGGATGGCCTTTGTGCTGAGGGCAGAAAGGCCCCCTCCCCAGGGTCCTCCATCACGTAGGAGCTGGTCCAAGCAGAGCACTTGCACACTTGACTCAGACCCTGGCTCTGTCATCTACTCACCGTGTGACCCTAGGCAGGTCACATCCCTTCTCTAATCCTCATTTCCTCACCTGCGAAATGGAGAGAATGATGGCACTTCCCTCAGAAGATCTTTGTGATGACTCAGGGAGTTAATATAGGGAAGGTGCTTAGCAGGACGCTGGCATAGAGGAAGGGGTCGATATGAGGATGATAATGATATAAAAACAAATCCTCTACATTCCTACGGCCATCAAACAGAATTTATGAAGAAAAATAAACCAAGATATGCTCTCAGGAAAGAGAAGGATTTAGCTGTCAGGCTACCGTCTGGATCAGGATGGAAAGATGTAAAGGGCCCGCAGCAGCAGAGGGACTCCCTACCCACCGAGGCCGCCGAGGGGGCGGGGAGAGGCCGGGTTTGGGCTATAACTGAAGACCGGCAGGCATCGGGGTGGGTGTCAGCCCTGAGGGGCCACATATGCCCGCAGGGCCACTCCGCCCTGGTTGCCAAGGCACACAACTGGCCTTCAGCCCTGCTCATCCTGCCGTACTAAGCTCTGATCAGCCCCCTCCCCCGGAAGCCAGGACCCTGCTCCCCACACCCCAGCCCTGAATTGCATTCTTACTTCACCCCCTGCCAGACGGGAAGCGTGTTACAAACTGGACGCTACATCCTTAGATCTTGACATGTTCTGAACCTTGGGAGGGGAACCCCAGCCTTGGACCAGCTTTAGAACCTTCTGCCTCTTGGGCACTGGTCAGTGAACATCCCAAGCAAGGAAACCCAGCTCCCCACCCCCACTGCCACCCCATCCCATATTTGAGGTTCCTGCAAATCTGGAGACTGGGCTCCTGGCTTACGTCCCATGGAACAGAAGCACGAAGGTCAGGCACGACACAAAGAAATGAGCGACAACCAGAGTAATGTGCCTGACTGGGCCCTGCTTGAGTCACGAGGGCTCAAGTACTGGGTGACATTGTGGCCATCAGGTCGCTGCTACTCGTGAAAAAGGACGAAGCTTTCAGTATCACCAGGAGTCAAGGTGCTTCCAACGACCAGCGATGGCTATGCCCCAGTGGCTGGGATGGGCAAGTGGGCCTCTCAGGGCCTTTTGCCGTGTGTGCCTCTGCCTCGCACCCTCTCCCCTCTGCTCTGCCCGCCCTGCCCTTCGGACCCCTGGGGGTCCTTCTGTGAAAACTCACACCAGTGCCGCCCCTCCCCCGCCCAGGCACACTCTCTCTCTGCTAGCATCCTATTTATTTCTACCAGAAAGCTTACTGAAAGCTGTAATCCCTTTGTTTGTTTCTTTGTTTACTTAATAATCTCTGCTCCTACAGGCTAAATTTGAGCAAGATGGGAATCTGTGTGCTTTGTTCCCCCACTGTTTTCCCAATGCCTTGTTCACCCCTGCAGGGTGACCTCATGGCCCATGATAATTAACACATTACTCGGCGCCCTCGGTGCCTGGCCCCAGTAGGTGCTCAGTGACTATTTGGGGAATGAATGAATGAATGAGTGAAGGCAGGCAGCGGGTGCAGTGGAAGCCATTACCGTGGTTACCACGGCACACCCAGGTCTGGGGGGTGTCTCTTAACTGTGTTAGTTCACACGCCCACCCTTCCATCCCTCCGCCGTGCTGCACCATTGGGCATCTTCACATCTTCACCTCTGGGCTGCTAGAAGCTACAGGCATGGCTGGAATGGACCCCTTGGGCTTCACGACCCCTGTGAGATGGAGAAGAGAGGGAAAGAAGAAAGGCAGGAGAGCACAGAGTGCCAGGAGCTGAGGGTGAGGGCCAGACAGGCAGGCCCAACAGACGTGATACCTCAGAGGGCAGGGAGTGTGAGCTAAGAGCCCTGGGTCTGCAAAGAGGCTGTGCAGATGACGGGGTGCAGGGCTCAGAAACAAGACTTCAGGAGATGACACAGACATGGACAAAGAGAACGGAGATTTCCTAGGGGGCTGTTTAGAAGTGGAAGGAGCAGAGAATGAGGACATTGGGGAAGGAAGGGGCAGGTAGGTGTGCAAAAGATGGATTTCTTAATTTGCTTCTGAAGAATGGCAATAACCTAGCCTCTGTGCAGGCTGAAGTGAAGGAGCGGGAAAGGGGCGAATGGGAGTGCAGAGAGACAATCAGTGGGGAACGGTCCAAGTGGGACTGGCCCTGAGAGCCAGGGAGAAGGGTGGCCTCAGAGGAAGAGGGACCCATGGGAACCTGGCAGGTCTCTGAGGCAGAGGGACCTCTAAGAGGACCTCAGTAAAATGAGAAGTGACGCCTTCTACTGAGCGCAGGACCAGTCATGTAACACGTGGGGCCCCAAGCAAAATAAAAATGCAGGCCCTGGTCCAAAACTGATTAGGAGTTTCAAAACAGTGACAACAGAAGGCTAAACCAATTGTGGGCCCTTTCCAAGCCCAGGTCACACACCATGAAGTGGGCGCTGGCTGTGCACCAAGATGAGAAGGGTGGAGGATGTCAAGAGACCAGAGGAGGTTTGGGGAGGCCAGCAAAGACATGTGATCCCGGATGCAGGATGGAGATAACCGAGGCCATCTAGACCATAGGGAGGACCCAGGTAGCCACTGCAAACTGAAATGGAGGTGACCAGACACTGGTCACCAAGGACCCCGGAGGCAGATGGTGGGAGTTATCCAGCAACTGTTCATCCTCAACGTGCTCAGTAGGACAGAGTGCTTATTTCATGTAAGTTCCGAACCTCACTTCTCAAGATCCGTGCAAACCGACTGGGCTGGTCCCTCCCCCCAGCCACTGCTCACACTGTACCCTCTCCCTGGCATGCCCTGCCTTGTCCCGTCCTTCCAGCCAAATCGGATTGATTCTTCGAAGCCCAGCTTGGGTCCCTCCAGGAAGTCTTCAAGATAAGACACTGCCTTCTGACAATGCTCAGGCCATCAGTGGTCCTGTGTCCCTTTCCAGCCTGGGAGGGCTCAGGGGAGTTGGGGTGAGGCCGGGGGTATCTGGGGCGTTCTCATCCCTGTCTGTCCCTGCAGCACTGAGCGCCGTGGAGTTCATCGCTGATAGGATGAGGGCAGGGGGACCCCAGACAGGCTGGATTCCTCCCATTGGTCTAGGACAAATTAAATGGGGAAAAAAGAAAGCAGTTATAAAATAGGATATACAGTATGATCTAATTTTGGTCAACTCAACGTCTAATTGTATGGGGGTGTTATCGGTGGTTCTTTTTGGGGTGGCAACGTGACAGCTGACTTTTTAAAAGTTCTCCTTCATAATAGTCTGCATTTTCCAAGTTTTCTATAATTAGAATTTATTTATATAATGAAAGCCTATGTATCAAAGGAAGGGAAGGAGAAGGGCTGGGAGGCGGAGAATGGGGAGGCCTGGAGGGAGCTCTGACGGGGGGCTCCTGTCCCCTGCTCCCCGGTGGACGGACCCCACCCCTGGGTGCCCCAGAATTCCTTCTCATGGGAAGACACGCTGTTCAGCTCCCAGGCAACGAATGTAGGACTTGTGCAAGTCACAGGCTCCCTGTTTCTATTTTGTTCCTCTCTCTTCCACTCTGTATTTTGTAAGAAGCTAATTTTAAACTCTCCAGATGCCGTATTTTTTATCTTTTCAATTGATTCTTTGCAGAAATGGAGTAACAGAAGTGCCATGCATCTGGCTAAGGGGACAGAAAAAGAAGGCCAGGAAGGCTTGGGAAGCAGTCACTGTCCGGCCCGCATCTCAGCCAGGCCTCACCTTCGTGTCCCCGGCTTCCGCCTCGAAGCTGAGATGCACAGAGGCCCCACCCACCTGCATCCCCAGAGGCCCGAAAAGCGGCTTTTGGCCACGACGGCAGGCAGCTAATTGCACGAGAGACCATAACCTACAGGTATGGAAGAGACCTTGGGACAGAGAGAGAGCTCACTTTCTCTGACCCCTAGAGCAGTGGGCCTCAGCCAGGGGCAATTTTGTCCCCTCCAGGGACATCTGGCAATGTCTGAAGACATTTTTTGGCTTCTCTAATGGGGGAGGGGTGCTCCCAGCACGAGAGGGATGCTGCTAAATACGCTAACACGTGGAGGACAACCCCCCGCAATGAAGAGTTACCCAGCCCCAAACATCGGCGGTGACCCCGTGGAGAAAGGCTCCGTGAAGGCCCTTTCTTGTGCACCTTCTCACCCTGGCAGCAAGGCGGCCTCCGTCTCTGCCCCATCCTTGGGTTATCCAGACACACATCAAGGCTCTCACAGAGGAAGACAAGGCCCTGGGCTCTCCTGGGCACAGAGGGCCACCACTCACAGGTTCTGTGCCACCTCACTGTTAAGAGCGGGGCTCAGGGGCCGCCTGAGTTCAACTCCCGGCACCAGCAGTTATGAGTCACTTAATGTCCCTGTGCGCCAGCTTCCTCATCTATAAAATGGGGACACCTGCTTCCTAGGGTTATTGTAAGATGTGGAGTTAATACAAGCAGAGTGCTTACAGCGGCGCCTGGCACCCAGCAAGTGCTCAGTGAAGGGCAGCCTGGGGTGTAACTCAGGTGAGTGAAACTGATCCCTAGGCACCATAACTCACCATAGCCACAGAGCGTCCCCCTCACCCACACGGGAACACACACTCCGGCTCTGGTTCCCACAGACCTCCTGGAGGCCTTATAACCTGTTACTATGATTGCCATGCATATGCACAGCCCAAGTATTACCCCCATCTTCCCAGTAGGAGATTGTTGGCTCAGCTGGGTGAGGGGGCTTGCTCTAAGCCTCTCCATATCTGGGTGTAGGATCCCCACAGCAGGGGCCAGGATCAGACAAAACCCCCTTCTGGAGAATTTGCTGGCCTCCCTTCCAGTGTGGACTCAAGCAGGACAGATGGACCTCTTAGGACCCTCGACTCCTGACCTTGATGAATCTGAAATCAACCAGAGCACCTTCTAGCACGCCCTTTGACCTCACCGGGACCCAGGAGTTGGCCGTAGCTCAGGACTTGACCCAGAAAGCACCCACCAGGCCCTCCGAGGTTCTGCAATGGCATTTTTAGCCAGTGACATTTGGACCCAGCCTAAAAATACACCCTAAACCCTTCAGCTATTTTTATTAACAAGTAATACGTGTCATTGGCATCTATCAAGGGTGTCTGTGGCACACATGCCTGGTGACAAAAGAGTGGCCTGTACATCTGACACCGTCACCTTAATGTGGGTGCTTTAAAATGTCTAAGCCAGGAAGTCCTGCTGGGGCCATGTTTCAGGATATATGTTTGAGCTGGCCTGAGCTAGCCGTGCGGAAGACAGGGGACACAGAGCACAGGGAAGGTGGAGGAGGGGGCAGAGGGAGGTGGTGGCATGACCATGAGCATGAGAACAGAGAATCAGGACCCATCCCAGAGGGTGGGGCAGTGGGCACAGGAAGACAGCCAAGGGCAACCTCTAAATCTCTGCTTTTGAACCTGCGGCCTGTCCTGCTTGACGGCCCCCAGTCCCACCCTTGCTTCTGCTGGTTTTTAAGACCCTTCTCTGACTCCACAACTGACAGCCAGTGGAAAAGCAAGGCAAAAAAATTGGCTGTAGAAACCAATTCCCCAGCCCTGCTCTGCAAGACGACGTTCCCCGAAACCCTCCCCTTTCCCATGACCTCCCTCTCTCCTCCCTCCTGATTTCCTTCCTCTGAGAGTGTCTTCTCGATTTCCTGAAACAAACTTCCCTCCTCTCTCCCGTGCCCAGTTCTGCCTTGGGGTCCCCCAACTCTTTCCTTCTTTTTCTCCCACCGTCTTCCTGTGCTCAAAGATGGGGGCACTCTGCGGGATGTGCACAGAACCCAGCAGGTCTGTGCTGGGCTCAAAATCTCCAAGAAGCACCTGTTAGAAACCATCCCCCCAAATTTCCATTTCTCTCCTGCGGGTCTAGGTCAGCCTGGGTACAAGGGCACTGCCCAGCCCCCTGCAGGGCGGCTGCAGGGCATACAGGGCACTGGCTTTGGAGTCAGCAGACTTGGGTTTAAGTCCATCTCTGGGGCTTACCAGCTGCTGGAGCTTGGGATGGTGACTCGGCCTCTCTATCTCAGTTTTCTTGACTGCATAATAGGGGTGAAAGTTCTTCCTGGAATTATTATGGAGAGTAAAGCAGATAATTCCCAGAAAGCCTTTAGCACTGTGCCCAAAACATAGTAACTGCTCACAAAGTATCAATTTCTGTTACTATTATTGACATTCATGCCTACAGCCTCTAAAGCAGGAGTTCTGAGCCTGGGGCTCAAAGGTGGGCCCCAAGGGCTTTATGTGTCCATCCATTAAGTTAAATGCACATTGTTAAATGAGTGTGTATGTACCTGGGGGGAGAGGAGAATCCATTGCTATCACCAGGAGTTCAGAGGGGTCCATGACCCCCACCCTGCCAAAGTAGGAACTTGGGACAATATTGCATAGTGGTTAAGACTATGAGCTCTGAAGTCTGACCACCTGGGTCCAAATCCTAGCTCTGTCGCTTACTGACCTACTCCACTACTCCTCACTCCAATCTCCATCCACAATACAGGGATAATAGTAATACCTCCCTCACGGGGCTGGTGAGAGCACGAAATGACATGCTGCTTGTCAGGCCTAGAAGAATGCCAGGCACATCACGTCCATGATCTGTGTGTGTTTTATACAGAATTATACAGATATAATTTTACTGTTATTTTTTACTATCAGGAACCACTGTCCCAAAGCCTGCTTTTGACTTTCCTACTCGCTTCCTTGCTTGTTCCCTCCTGCCTTGGAATTGCCTCTCCCTCCGCATTCCCTTCTTGTTGGCATCATAAAATACGCCCTAAATCAGTAGAGGGTAGGGACAGAGGATGGCAGGGGGTGGGGGAGAATCAAAGCTTGGGGTTCAGCAACCAGCCTGGTAGAGGGGGAAGCGCCGTGAGGCTGGAGGCTCGAGACCTGGGGGCTGGCAGGGCCCTGGGGACCCTGTCTGATGTGGAGTCGGGAGTCCGGAGCAGAGTCCAGCTACTGGGACAAGTGGGCTAGTGAGAGTCAAGTGGAGTCCAGCCCCGGCCTAGGGAGCCAGGGCTCAGGCAGGCTGGGGCCCAGCAGGCATGGACGAGCCAGGGGGCCTGGTGCACCGCAGCAGACCGGAGTGTCTGGGTCCCCAGGTCCTGGGCCCAGGATGCTCAGCCCTGAGTCACCCCCTGGTAAGGATGGGGTCTCTCCACAGTCAGGTTGGGGCAGGACGGGTTGGGGTGTGGGGAACAGCACCACCTGCAGCTGAGCAGGCACGGGGCCGTGGATAATGATACGGAATGATCACGTTACAGACATCACAAATTCCTGGAAGCAGAGTGAAACGACTCCGCTCTGAGGGACCAGTGATCAGTGGTACTGGCAGGCCCATCAAGCCCATGGAGATTCACGGAGAAAGTCATGCTGGCTCCGTCTGCCAGCAACGAAGGCAAAGCTCACCCCCACTGGGCGCATGGTGGGCAGCCAGGGAAGGCTGGCGTGAGGGGACGGGCTCCGGAAACAAGCCTGCCATCAGAGGGGAAAATATTGAGAAATATATGTTTACTCAAATTCTACACTGGATCAGAATGAAACACACATCCTTAGCCATAAAGGCAGGATTAAGACAACAGAGCATTATTTGCAAACACTCAGCAGCCATCGGCACAGACGTAAACATGTGCGGAAGATGTAAATCTGAGCGATGAACGCCTCGTTCTACTGCTGCTGAAACACAGTTCTTACGTCCTGCCTGGATTCATTCACGCCTGGGTCTTCATTCTTTTTCGGTTCCTCTCCATTTAACAGACTCTGTAAGGGATGGGCCAAAGACTCGTATGTAAGCAACTAGTATTCTGCCGCTTCAGGGAGCCAGGGCCCCAGGAGCTGCTGGGAAGGGCTCAGAGACACTCTTGAACAGGCCATGAGCCAGGAGCATTGGCATCACCAGGATCCTCACTGGGAGATGCAGAATCTTGCCCTTCTCCGCCCCCCAGACCTGCAGAAACTGAACAGGCACTTTCCCCCAAACCCCAGTCGACTTGCATGCACATTCATATTTGTGAAGCACCCATCTAAACCACTGTGTGTCAGTCTTTGAAAACCTTGGGGCCCCTTGTGATCCACATAAAATGATCACTTCCTTCTTTAATGGGCTTTAAAATTTCAAAATAAAGTGAATACAAGCAAATCAAAGGAATGGTTATTGAAGATGCTTTTTAAACTGCATGTATACCTCCCCTCCGTCTCCTCTCCAGAATATTAGATGCAACACCACTGCCCCCACTCTAAGGGTCTGGGTTGGGGAGAGGCATGTCCCCAGGTGGAGCATCACTGATCCACAGAACAATGGCCCCCACTGTACAGGTGAGGCATCTGTGGCCCAGAGAGAGGCAGCCCTAGAAGCCTCAGCTTCTGCACTGATTCTTGCAGAAGCTGGAAGTTCAGTGCCCCTTGAGGCAGGGAACCCCACTTCTAGATAGATACCAGCGTTCCGAGTGACCTGAAGTTTGCTCCCCCCGTCCCTTGCATGTCACAGCCTGAGTGCCACCATCTGGTGTCAGCTTTTGATTCCTTTCCCCAGGCCTTTGACAAGAGCCGTCATTTCCCTAAGAGCTTCTTCCTCCAAGTAAACACCTTGGAGTCCTTCAGCTTCCATCTCGCAATATAAATGACATCCCTCTTCATCTTTGGTCATCCTCCTTCGGACCTACTTTGGTTTGTCACCATCCCTCCGTGGGTGTGCATGGAGAGTAATAGAATTGTTTCCTTCTCTTCTACATTGAACTTTGTATTAATTGAAAATGCATTCTTACTATAAAAATAACACTATGTTACAAAAAAAATTAAATAAAGATTATAAAATAATCTATAATCAAGCATCCTAATACCTATATTATTAGCATGCTGTTGTGTTTCCCTCCAATCGTTTTCACCTGTGTATATGTTCTTACACAGTGATATATATAATGCACAAGCAAGTCTAGAGCATGCTTTGCTTTTTGAACTCCAACTTCTTTTTATGCTGCAACAATCGTGATAATCATCCTTAGCATCCCCTCCCAGTGTGTAAAGGAGAAGTAAACTCAGTCTCCCAGCCTGCTTTGGCCAGTTCAGAAGAAAAGAGAACAGTTTCTCTCACTGATGCTCTCCAAAGGCAGCTCCCACCTCACTCTTCATACTGTGTCCAATGGGGACCAAGTCTCCTCAGGGTTTCATGAATGGTGCCCCCTCTCCTACCCTGTACTGGTGTCATCTATTTGTGGGGGGGGACTTAAATACACAGCGTATTCATTCATTCATTTGTCCGCTGGACAGATATTTGTTGAGACCCTCCGTATACAAACAATGCACCAGGGGCTATTTTGCAATGGTGAGCAAGATGGCTCTGGTCTCCTGAGCTCACAGAGCTTCCGTGGTGGTACTTCAAAGAGGCAACAGAGCGCAGGAAGGGGAAGGGTCTGACATTCAGTGACAGCCCATTACAGGCCAGGGCCTAGATATGCATGCGTCAGCTCATCTGTTCTTCTCAACAACTCTCCCGTTTTGCAGATGAGGAAAAAGAAAAGGTACTTACCCAAGGTCACAGGCTAGATTCAAACCCAGGGACTGTCTGACTTCAAAACCCCTTCTGAGTTCCCTAAATTCACACTGAGATTACGAGAGACTGTCTTTCTCTTTCGACCCTCCATGGGCTCCCGCAATCTCAAAAGGCCATGATGAGCCACTCCCAAATATGTGCTTCAATTATTTGACAAAAGCAAGACAAAAATAACAGAATATTGCCTGATCTCAGGGGCGTGATTACATTTGGAGAAAGGAGGGGAAAGGGAACTTTTCTACAGAAGCACATCAGCCAGGAGCACGATTTAGACAAAAATGTAATTTAGAGACCTTATTTTTTATCCAACTGGCTAGCAAACATTTGTGTAATGTAAACCTTTTCAGAATCCACTCTGACAACCAAGTATCCAGGGGTCGACTCAGTCTGCTTCTTATTGCCACCAGACTGAACACTCCACTTCCCCCTTCATAATTACTCCAGGCAATCAGCACCAACTGATCAATCAAACAAAGAAAATTGCAGGTTTGAAGCTTTAATTAAATCTATCTGGCACTACCTAATTAAAGAAAATCTTTACACTTCCACATACTCCAAAATAGAAGGAACCCGCTCCTTTGGGGTTCTACAAATAATTCGTCATGTCGAGGTCTTCACCTAGCTTATGCTGGAGAGAGAAGCACAGCAGAGAGAAGACAGTCATTCCATTCTTCTGTCCTTTTTACCCCAGTGCAGGTAAATTCTAATATCGGTGGGGGGCAGGGAGCTGTGGAAGAGGAATCACATCTCTGGTGGTTTCCCTCTCTTCCATCGAGGCCCTTGAGGATGGATGGCTCTGTGTTCAGGCTGCCTTTCTCCCATTCCCCATTGCATCGCGGTCTAGATGGCTGGAGGACACCCACAAAGAGCAGGGATAAAAAGCTGAGAACTCAGCCACTTCTTGTTAACATGGCACTTATTTGCCATTCGGAACCTCAGCTTTCTCCTCCGCAAAATGGGGCCAAAAAAGACACTTTGGTGATTGTTGAGAGAAGTAAATAACACAATGTGTCTGGGAAGCTTAAACAACCAGCGTTGGGAGAAGCAATACTAGGCACTCAAAGGTGGATGATTCCAAACCTGCCTTGGTTTGCAAGAACTCCTCTGGTCTTCATTCCTCTACCTACTAAGGGCCTTGACAGCCTTCTGGCTTTCTGCATTTATCTGTGGACAGGGATGTATTCCTTTCCCCTTTGCTGTGTAGGGGTTACATAAGCCTAAGATCCACCTTGTCTGTGATGTGTGGCTGCAGGACTTTGAAGAAGAGAGGAGTTGAATTTGCCTCTGCCGATTGGCCAGGGGATCACAAAGCCCCCAGATCACTCATTGAGAGCCCTTTGGGATGAAATAATCAAATTGGAAAGGTGGAGCCAAAGGTATACACTTCCTTCCTTGATAAGGCTGCTTGATAAGACCACCACTGCTCAAGGGATGAGTGGCCATGGTCATGGGGAAGACCAAATCAGGAGAGGACAGGGAAGACCTTCCAAGGCGCAGAGGAGCCTGCTGATATAAACCTTTGGGTGCGATTGAAGACACTGCCCTGCCAGCCTCCATGATGCTCAAGGGCAATGTGAGGTGCTATGACATCACCAGCCAGACCAGTCTACACTGTCTTCACTGTCTTCACTACATTACCCTGGGAGCCTGAGTTAGTGCAGCTCTGGGAGACAGATACCACAATGTGTGCCTGGGTGTCTATCATGTCATCTGAAGCTACCAATGAATCTATGTTTCCACTTCCTTAAATCTCCATAATAAAGCCTGCTGGGCCCTGAGAAAGGAAACACATGTAAGGCACACAACCCAACACAACAGATGTCATAAAGCCAGCTGAAGATAGGTGGAGACACCAAACTCACCTTGTTTCAGGTTTTTTACTCCGAAGTCACCTCCTTAGTGACAGTTTCCTTGGCCATCCTATTGAAACCTCACCCCTTGCCCTTCATTCTTTCCCTGATGTGTATTTTCTTCATACTGCTTATCTAAGTAACTTTCCGGATGAGTGGAAACTGTAAGGCTAAAGGCAAAAACAACTGCACGTGATCACTGCACTCTAGTTGAAAAGTTATTTTCCAAGGGGTACGGGTTAACAATTCTGATACCACTCTACATCCTGGGATTGAACAATTCAGTCAATGGATGGCAGATGGTGGGAGCCAGGTGTCTCACTGTTGGAGTGGGAGTTTCCAGCTAAGTACGGGGAGGAGGCTAGAATGATCCATGTGGTACTGGATTAGAGTCGGAGACTTCAGTATGAACTCGTGTTTAGCTGAACACAGATACACATACAAATATTTATAGATACGTGTATACACATGAGTTAGTATACATACACATATTTCCTTGCTCTGTCAGCTGAGAGGGCCTAGAAGCAATGATACCCCAATAGTAATGAGCACACCCAGGGCCAGATCTTGGTTTCTAACACCATTTCCCAATTAAAGGATGCAAAGCTCATTTCTCCAAAGAGCTCTGGTGAAACAATAACATCAATGACAGAAGCTCACAGTGACGGGGAACCGCCAAAAGAAACAGGAGAAGCCGACTAAGAGTACCCAGTGGCCAACTGAGCAACAAAATAAACAAACTAGTATTGAATTTTAACCCAAAGTATAAAATAAATATCCATGAATCCACTGATATAAATGAATTAATAAGCCGAGGAAAATAGATCTCTCCTACAGAAGAATTCCAAATAATTTATGTAGCTACTCTGCCCTCAGGATGAAGCATGACTCTCTATTCTGTAGGTGTGAGCTACACATAGGGACTTCCTTCCAAAGAGGACAGTATGGAGTGGGCAGTAACTTTACAGTGGAGAAGCCTGACATACGTGAACTCAATCAGGTGCTCAAAGCCAACATCAGCAGAGACAAGTCATGTTGATGGTATGTAACCTTGAGATGATGTGACGAACATGTGACCTTCCTTCAAAGACACATGACTCCAGTCTAATCATGAGAACATCAGACAAATCCCAACCGAAGGACGTTCAACACAACACCTGACCAGTACTCCTCAAAACTGTCCATCATCAAAACCAAGGGAAGCCTGCAAAACTGTCACAGCCAAAAGAGCCTAAGGAGGCAGAAGGACTAAACGTTATGTGGTTTCCTGGACGCGATCCTAGAAGAGAACAAGAACGTTAGGTAAAAACTAATAACTAACTAATGAGGAAATCTGAATAAAATATGGACTTCAGTTAATAATAATAAATCAATATTCATTCATAAATTGTGACAAAAGTAACCATACAAATGTAAGATGTTAAGAATAGGGGAATCTCGGTGGGGGGTATTATATAGGAATTCTCTGTCACATCTTCATAACTTTTCTATAAATATCAAACTAGTTCTATTTATTTATTTTTCAATACGTGGGCCTCTCACTGTTGTGGCCTCTCCCGTTGCGGAGCACAGGCTCCGGACACGCAGGCTCAGCGGCCATGGCTCACGGGCCCAGCCGCTCTGCAGCATGTGGGATCCTCCCGGACCGGGGCACGAACCCGTGTCCCCTGCATCGGCAGGCGGACTCTCAACCACTGCGCCACCAGGGAAGCCCTCTAGTTCTATTTATTTTAAAAGATTATTCTTTAAAAAAACGAAAAAAGAGCAGATCCCTCTTGCTCTGGTATGAAGGACAGACTGAAGGTGACAAAGGCAAGAGCAGGGAAACCAAGAAGGAGGCTGCTGTGATAATCAAGGCAAAAGATGATGGCAGCCTGGACCACAGTCGTGGCAGTGGAGGGAGTTGGAAGGGATGAGCTTTGGAGAGGAAGCAATGACAAGATGACTGACATTTACCCGGTGCTTACTGTGTGTCCAACACCTTCTACACACTTGATGCCTTGTAGGGTAGGTGAATCTTCACGACTTCCCTACAGGGTAGGTACGACTCTAATCCCAAGTTTGTTGACAGAGGAACTGAGACTCAGAGACAAGTGACTCCCTCAGCATCACACGGCAAGCAAGAAGCAGAGGCAGGCTGGCTCCAAAGCCCCTCTCTTAACCACCACCCCACGTGTGTGCTCAGCCGGTGCAGCAGGAGATGTGAGACAGAGAAGGATTACAACCAGAACCACATTTTGGTGCCAAGAAGAATCCACCAAAAGTCAGGAGCACACACACACACAAAAAACGTTGCTTTAAAAAATATTGTACTTTATGGGTCAACGGCCTAATTTTTAGGCACCAGGGCCAGACTGTCCAGGAGCTTCACCTCCCCAAAAGCAAATAAAAACAAGCGCCAAGTCTGGAAAGCTAATGGACTCTGCTATCTGGAATCCTCACCTACATCTAGGTCCTAAATGCCAAGACTCGGAGTTTGCAATAACCAAGGAAGCACTAGCTACAGTGATAGACAAACCCTGGACTCTCAGAGGTCCAAGTGTGTATACAAGTTCAGGTCTCACTTATGTAAAATCCAGGCAATCTGCAGCAGTCGGGGGAGGGGGTGGCTTCTACTTCATATGGCCAACCAGGCAGCCAGGCTTCTTATATCTCCTGTTTCCAGGGAAAGAGATGGAGCAGGTTGCAGGGGAGCTTTTCTGGGCCATGCCTGGGAGGGGTGCACATTACTTCATTCACTTTTTACTGACCACTAAGTCACACAGCTCCGCCTCGATGCAAAGGAGGCTGAGAAATATTAACCCAGGCTGGGCAGCTGCTTCCCACAGACGACGCTGCCCTGCGGAAGAGAAGCAGGAATGATGGTGGACAGTTATCCTTCTCTGACACACTGCTTAACAGGCCACTGGGAGATAAACCCTTATGCCAAAGACAAATGGGGAAATTGTTGAAAAAGCCAAGAGAGGTTCCTGAATATGGCAGAAATAGTCCAAGAAGATCAGGAGTATTTTATAGCCCTTCTACATACACCTCCAGCAACACTTAATCACACAATTTCAGAGCCGGAAGAAGCTTTGGAGTTCTCCTAGATGTAAGTCCTCAATTTATAAATCAGTAAAATTCAGCTGGCCCTGAGAAGGGATGGGACTTGGTGACAGTCACAAGTACACCAGTGGCCACACTGGGCCAGAACCCAGGTCTCCATGCCCCAGTCCTGTTTCCTGGCACCACATCTGGTGGAGCTCAGACCCACCCAAGGAAGCAGTAACTTGGCTCTCTGTTCACTTAAAAGCTGAGGATTGGTTTTCTTTTATACTTACTTAAACTCTAAGGGAACGAGGAGCTCAGTGCTTGGGAGGTGTTTATTTGGGTACCATTTCTGCTGACAAATGGAGTAAATGCTAAAATTACAGGTTCCAAACCTGCCTCTACCCTGAGGACAACATCCCTGGGTTACCAGGGTCCCTTGCACCTTGATTTCTGCTGCTCCAAAGGTTCAGGGAATGAGTTGAGGATAAAGAAGGGGATACACTCCTATCTCAGCAACACACCTGTCAGCCACCACTTGCAAGAAAGGGGCAGATGAGAGTCAAGGGGAAGCCAACTCCATTCTGGGGTAATGTCGCATCTTTGACAACACCGGGTGACACGATGGGCAGGACCGATCATGGGGAGGGATGTAGGCAACACGGCCTTTTGGCGCAAGACTCAGGCTCCGTGGGGCCTTACATGTTGGCCGCTATTAAATGGCAGACTTGGCGAATGAGCGATGTGAGGCTTTGCCACAAAATTTCACTTTGACCTTGAACCACAGGGTCCTACTGTGAAGGGAGAGATTGCTCAGGACCCCGACACTGCTGCCCACCTGGCTTTGTATATCACCGGCTGCCAACCCCTGCCCCACCACGTCTGCCCAAACCCACCCTCTGGCATTAGATGACGGAGCACATGGCCACCCGCGGGTCACCGCAGTTGGCTTCCCGAGCCCCAAGCTGGGCAGACCCTGCTCCCTCCCTTCTGCAGCCCCCTTCAGACCTAGTGTGGTTGGGCCGACCTGTGTGAAAATGGGCGTTTGAATACAGCTCGCCCAAAGTGCGCAGCCTCTTGGAGACTCAGTATTTTCTCACGATAAAGATGGAGGTGATAATTCTTATGTCTGGGAAAACTGTGAAGACTGAATGAGATGTGGGACATCAAACTCTTGGCACACAACAGGTAAATATTTATTCCAACCCCCTGACCCTCCTCTATGTCCATTTAAGTCATCAGAACTCATCGTTCAGGGGATAAACAGAATGGTTCCCCCAAATGTCCTACAGTGTTTCTGGGCCCAGTATTGTCCCCAGATGCTCTGGGCCCACAGTAGGGGTCAGTGATCTCACTGGGGACCTATGCAGGTCTCCCAAAGCTTGCCTGGGGAAAGGTCATGAACAAAGCCGACTACGGCAACCCAGAAAGACAGGCTGCTGCCCTGTCCCTCCAGCCCCGTCCAGCTACATCCGCAGGCCTTGGCCTCTGCACACTTCAGCTGACTCCTTATTAATCAGAGATAAATTTCCCGATTACATATAAAGCTCCTACCAACAGGTTTGCCTCCAGATGGCAAATTTGCCTGCATTTAGGATGAATCAAACGTATTTACTTTTCAGATGTTAGGGGTTTAATAAAATCCATAATGCCTTTGGCCTCAAGCCCTCTTCCTATTAATTATTAAACCCTTGTGTGTTTCGAGGGTAATTGAATCCATGTTTCTAATTAGTTTACACTTAATTCATCAGAACAATTTTTAAAGGGCTGATGGATGTCCCAATAAGCCTCATGGGCAGTTTAATGAATCTTTATTTAGGAAGAAATTGGACGCACACCAAACCGTTAACAGTGGTTACCTCCAGGGAGCGGGATTGGAACAAGGGCCTGGGAAGGAGGCACTTGTGTGTTTTCACTCTACACATTGCTGCACTGCTTGACTTTTTAAAAAAATACAGAGTTCCCATTACTTTTACCATTTTAAAGAAACAGCTTGAAAAGGAAAATGGCATGAATTGTTTTAAAGGCAAATGGAGTGGATGCAAATGAGTCCCAAGCATTCCGAAGGCATTTTGGAGTGGAGAAGGAAGCCTGGTTTCTGGCTCTAGGAGACCCATGGTCTTCTCCTCCACGAGTCACTTAGTATCTAAGAGACCTCAGCCGCTTACTGAACCTCTGCAAAGAAAATTAATCCTACCCGTCTCACGGGGCTGTTGTTGAATTATTACATAACACGTGTTAATGCCTGTTTAGGACCTTTTGCTGTGTCCCCACTTCCCTTAAGATACGTGCGAGCTCCCCAGCATGGCATACAGGGTCCCTGGTGATCCGGCCCAGACGCCCCCATCTCCCCACAGCACTCCACCCCCAGTGAGCCCTCTGCACCTCGCCTTTCTCTCTCTTTTGCCCTGACCTGCGCACACACTATTCTCCTGCCTTGAAACACTCTCCCAGCCCCTCCTTCCACGCCCTATCAGGGATCCCTTCCTCCAGAGAGCATTCATTCATTCCATAAATATTTCGTTGAGCGCCTCCTATGGGCCAGGCCCTGGAGATGCAGTGGAGAATAAGACAGTCAAGGAGCCTACAGTCTTGTGAGGGAGATGGGTAGAAATCCAACAATCACACACACGCACACGTACAGCCACGAAGGACAGATGCACGGTAATCTCAGGGGTATCACAGGAGGGTGTGACCAGGTTGAGAAGCAGGGGTGTCTCAGAGGTTTCCCCGGGTGAGAAAGTGCAAGCGAGTTGACATACGAAAAATGAGGGAGCAGTAACTAAGCAAAGGGGCAGGTGGAGGGACAGCATCCAAGGCCCATAGATCCACATCTACAGATATCTCCCCAAGAATAGGTCAGGTTCCTCAGTCATGCCTCCTGGACTACCTTCACCTGCTTATTTATGCTTCCCTAAAAAGACTGTAAGTTCCTTGAAGGCAGAGGCTGTCTTGTTAACTGCTGCATCCCCAACACTAGGCATTCAATAAACGTTGAACACATGACAATGAGTGAATGAATGAATGAATGAATATGTCTAGTATGGTGGCTGGCCCACAAGAGGTGCTTGGTGTCATCACTTCTTTTTCCTTTCCACTATCCTGCCTCTGTTTCAATCCTAAACAGGAATGCTCCCTCATCCCCATCAGTCCCTCCAGCCACCTCCTGACCACAACAGCACATTCTCAAGGTGCTCTGGGGAGAGGATCCTCCAAGGACAATCCTATCGATGTGGAAGGCACACTTTTTAAGGAATCCAACAAGCAGGCTCTTCAGGGGCCTCTGCTGCAACACATAGTCCTAAGAAGACAGTAGAGTCTTTAGGTAGCCTGTCTGCTGAAGGGTGGTGCTGTGTCCCCACCCAGTCGGTTGTTCGGCCTGAGGCGTCTCGGGCCAGCACCTGCGCCTGGAGGCTGTTGGGTGGGGTCAGGTTTGGGTGCTAAAGGGCCATGGTATCAGCCACCAGGAGTGTCGGCGCAGCTGAATATTCCCCAATATGGCTGCCGCCGGCATCCATGTTTCCCCTCGCCCCGCCCTGAGGTGAGGCACAGCTGCAGATGCTGCCTCCCCAGGAGACCGTCCAAGACCAGTTATACTCCAATAAAGAAGAAAAAAAAAAAAAAAAAAGAAGACAGTAAATCTGACAAATTTGTAGATTTTTTACGGCTTCCAAACAGGTGTCTAATGCCAGTTGAGTGAAATCTGCAACCAGCCCCAAATGACTAAAACTGCATTCCACCTTAGACTGATGACAGAATGTGTGTTGCCAGCAATGGAGGGAACCAGTTGCAGTGTTTCCCATAACTTGAGCCCAAATGTCTCAATTAAGGGATGCTTAGCTGTGCTTAACTGGTGCAGTTATCACCAGTGCCCTATAAACCCTCCAATACACAGTGATGTCGCTTATTAGCAGCATTGCCATAGCTTATGTTTGCTCATGTTCCATTAGAAAACTTCATCCCACATTAAAGTGCAATGCAATAGGATGTTTGCCAGCACGGAAAGGCCACCTAATTGTGCAAAAGCAGAGATGTGGGGATTGTTTCAGTAATTCATCCAGGCAGGTCTGACACTGCATTATCTGGGAGGCTCTTTGTTCTTTTCTGCCTAATTTCCAAACTCCTACAGGCTCCCCAGCCTTCATGACCAGCTCCTACTCCCATTTCCCACCCGGATCTACTATGGGAAGAACCTGATCAGCTTCTATTTGTAAATTTAATTTCAAGCAGCCAGACGCTGCCTTCTGGCACCCTGGGATGTTGCTGCTTATGAACAGCTCTAGATGAAATGCGAGATGCTCTCGAGAAAGTGGCTGTGAACTCCTGGTGGAGAAAGGGAGTTGTTGGGAGATGAATGGCATCTGCATATAGAACAAGCTGTGTGCAGTGTGCCTACGGGTACCTCTTCTTTAACGATGCCAGATGCAGCTGTCAGTACCTAGCATCACTGAGAGCTCCCCATTTTGCAGAGGAGGAAACTGAAGCTCAGATGGGTTGACTCACTTGTCCAAGGTCACCGACACAGAAATAGGATTAGCACACAGGTATGTCTGACGCTAAAGGCCTTCACTCCTCCTTAATCACCTGCCTCGGGATTTCTCAGCCTCAGCATCATTGGCATTTGTTGCAGCTGTCTTGTGCATGGCGGGACACTTAGCAGCATCCCTGGCCTTGATCCACTAGATGCCAGGGCCCCTCTCCAGTTGTGACAACCAAAAATGTCTCCAGACATTGCCAAATGTCCCCTTGGGGTCAAAATCACCTTCAGTTGAAAACCACTGTTCTACCTCATGTCATATAAATGTGTTGGTTGTGTGTGTGTGTGTGTGTGTGGGTGTGGGTGTGGGTGTGTGTGTGTCTTTTTGCTTAACTGTGTTTTCTAATTTTCTTTCTACCAACATACAAGTATTTCTTTTGTTTATATCTCATTACAGTTCAAAGCAGTTTATACACACTGTAATCCTTTCCAACCAACCTATGGGGTAGATACTGATACATCCACTTCATGGATGAAGATACTGAGGATAAGAGTCAAAGTGACCTGTCTACGCCAAGCAGCTAGCGAGGTGCTGGAACTCATGTCTTGCAGGTGCAAGATGTATATTTCACTGCATGGCTCAGGCACAGCCAAACGTGGTAGAAGGCTTGACTCTCAGCCTCAAGGAGCTTAGAATGTAACTAGGAGGGAAGCTTGTTGCTCACAGCATCACCCATGAGCTAGCAGCTGGAGAAAGATGAGTGTAAAGACGGCTGAGGATTGGGGTGGGGAGGTGACTCCAGCCTTTTGCTGGAATGCATCCATAAATAAATTGAAAAGGACTGAAGGTAAAGGGAGAAAAGAGAAATGCATTAAAATGCTCAAAGAGCAGAATTACAAAACTTACGCCTGTCAAGTCTGAGACGAAAGCCCCAAGTGATGCAGAGAGAACCCCACTGCAGGCTTCTTGTCAGTCCGGCCCCACTGCTGGGCTACCGTGGGATGAGCAATGCCACCCACAACGAATGACTTCCCCTGAGCCCAGTCTCTTCTCGGATGTCCGTCCTCCACATCTGCATCTCCCAGATCTAAAAAGTCTAATGGGCAGGCCACAGAGGAAGCGTCAAGACAGGCATAAAAGCGCTCCAGAGCAGTCTGAATTCCTAAGAGCAGAAGGCCAGGGAAGATGCAAATAATGTTTATGGAGCAGCAGGGGATCCTAGGAGGTGGCTCATATACACAACCCTGTGACGTGGGTCAGTATCACCTCCATTTAATAGATGAGTCTCAGAGAAGCCAAACTTTGCGGAGGTCACGGCGCAAATAAATGTAGAAGCCAGCTGGGTATAAATCTTGGCCTGTCACCACCGTACCCTCCTGTCTCATGGGAAAACACTGTGAGAGGAGGTGACCTACCTGTTCTGCTAGACGAATGACGAGGAACATCAGTGCACAAAATACCCTGGGATGCCTCGAGAACACATTTCCCTGGAGACTGGAATTCACGTCAGGCTGACCTAGCTTGTTCTCTGCTTCCAAGCCAGACAGTGTGGGGTCTTCCTCCACCCCCTTCCTTTTTTCACACTCGGACTCTACAATCCCTATAAACCCACCCTTAATTCCAAGTACGGCACTGTCCCATAACATCATACAAACCCACGCCATCTTCTCCCTTCATTATTCTAGCTCAGGTTACCTCCGTCTCTAGCCTGGCCTGGCAGACACCAGTCTGGCCCCTACCCTAACGCATTTTCCATGCTGCAGCCAGACCATGCCAAAATTCTCTGCTTAAACACCTTCATTAGAAGGACATCTACCAAACACCTACAGCCAACATCACACTTAATGGTGAAAGACTGAGTATTTTAAGATTAAGAACAAGGTAAGGATGTCCACCCTCACCATTTCTATTCAATATTATATTGAATATTGAGTATAGTCAATATTCTATCTGCTGCAATTAAGCATAAATAAATAAATGGCATCAAGATTGAAAAAGGGGCTTCCCTGGTGGCGCAGTGGTTGAGGGTCCGCCTGCCGATGCAGGGGACACGGGTTCGTGCCCCGGTCCGGGAAGATCCCACATGCCGCAGAGCGGCTAGGCCCGTGAGCCATGGCCGCTGGGCCTGTGCGTCCGGAGCCTGTGCTCTGCAATGGGAGAGGCCGCAACAGTGAGAGGCCCGCGTACCGCAAAAAAAAAAAAAAAAAAAAAAAAGATTGAAAAAGGACAAAAACTTTATTTATTCCCAGATATTTTTTAAAAACTATCAATTATTAATAAGAAGCTCAGCCAGGTCATGGGATACAAGATCAATATACAAATATCAATTGTATTTCTACATATTAGCAGTGAATCATCGAAAAATAAAATATAATGAAAAATAATTCTATTCATGACAGCAAATCAAAAAAGAACAAAAATCTTAAGAGAGATTTCCAGTTCAAGACGGAGAGCCAAGGCAACATGTTATACTCTCCTTCAACCTGACCTCCCAAGTTGTCATGGAAATAGTCTGAGGTATATAAAAAGAGAGACTATATATATCCATGTGGGAAACTAGGAAAAAGAGACAGACACCTACATGCTACAAACACTAAGGAATTTCTACAAAGATGCAGTGCTGGTGAGACCTGACTAAGAAAAAGGTTCACTAGACAGGATGCTGACAGAGAAATATAGCTTAAAATGTGTTCTCAAGAAGTAACTTTAACCACTAGCAGAATAAAAATCAGAGACGAGGCAAAGAACACTTGTGCTTAAAGACGGAGAAACGGAAATCATAGTAAAGAAGCTTAAAAACAGAAAGTATTAAATATTATACAAGAACAAATACATCAGTTATCACCAAAAATTGTGAGTGAATTAAACCTTTCTGTTAAAGAGTAAAAACTCTCATGAAAGATTTAAAAAAAAAACTCTAAAAGATACATAGAAAACAATAACATAGAAACATTAAAAATAGAGAAATTAGCAAAGATGGGTGATAAATGCAAGCCTAAAAGATAATAAAAGTGGTAAAACTAGTATCAAAGTAGAATTTAAGGCAAAAAAGGGGGATAAATGTAACTTTTACATTGGAAGAATTATAATTCACTCTGAAGATCTGATGTTTACAAATACTGACATACTGAAGAAATAACATCAACATATGTAAAGTAAAAACTTAGAAATAAAGGGAGAAAATGATAAAAATAATAGTGAAAATGTGAAAACAATAAGTTGCTTATCCTTGACAAAAATCACTTAGACAATAAATAAGAAATGAGAAGAATTAAACAATACTAATAACATGAATTTGTTCACCCTTCCAACACAGAATACATGTTCTTTTCAAATACTCAGAACGTTCACCAAAAATGATCTCATACTGAGAAAAAAAGGCAACAACTTCTCCAAAATAGAAATCATAATCTGAACATAATGCTGTACAACTAGATAATAACTTCTTAAGCATAAAAAAATACTACTTGGAAATTTTGAGGGAAAAAACCCTAGAGTCAAGGAAGGAACAAAACTGCAGTTAGAATTATTTATTCTAAAAATAACGACTATCATCAAAATGTATGCAATATGGTCAAGGTTGCACTTAGGGGAAAATGCCTCAATGATTTTAATATCCAACAAGAGGTAATGAAACTAATTCAGTTCATGAAAACAGCAAAAGAACACCACCAGCCCAAGGTAAGTGGGAGGGAAGAATGAATAAAGATAAAAGCAGAAGTCAACAAGTCAGGTAATAGGAAAGGGATAAAACTGATAGCCCTAGAGTTGGGACTCTTAAAAGACCAATAAAATAGGCAAGCTTCTGGCAAGACTAAATAAGTAAAAAGAAAGAAAATGCAAATGCGCGGGAGCAGATACAAGAAAGCGGACGTGATCCCGGATAGCGTGGAGGCAGAAATGCTGTATGGGAAAACTATATAATTCTGAAATGAACCAAAATGGGCACATCAGGCAGATGACGGGCATGAGGAGCCCGAGCAGGGATGACCTTGTGGAGGTGCAAATCCCAGGAGCCTTCTCCTCAAACACGGCTGGTTGGCCAGAGTGGGCTGTGCCCTGGCTGGGAATACATCCAGGGACCCCCTGCCAGGACCACCTCCTTAGGTCCCAGAACTCCCACCCTTCCCGGCCGGAGCCATCCCACCTCTGGGGGTCTTCCACACCTCACTCTCAGAACCAGAGAACTCAAATGGCAGAAGATAGAGCTTTGACCACACGTGCGTGGACCCTGCCTAAAGAGAAAAAAGATCTGGAAGAACTTCAGGACGCAGAATAGGCCTCCAGTCATCTGCACCCCAACTAACCGCCCCACTGGCCTGATCTGACGTTCTGTCTTTCAACATCCCTCAAGGGTCTGCGCCGGTGCCCCACCGATGGGGTCACTGGAACTCGACATCTGATGGTGACCTCGTCCAGTCTCCTGGTTTTAAGCACTAACCAGTCCCAGTCTCCCAGCTTTACATCTCTAGCCCCGATGTCCTTGAACTCTAAACTCACATATTCAAGTCCAGGCCTGCCCCCTTCCCAATGAGCATGTCACGTCCCTGAAGACAGTAGCTTTGTTTTGCTCACTGCTGCGTCCCCAGCACCCAGGCCAGTGTCTGGAACATACTAGGTGCTCATGAAATATTTGTGGAATGAGTAAGTGAAGAGCACTCCAGTCCCTCCACCCAAGTTTCGCTGAACACCTACTGTGTGCCAATCCCTGTGCAATGTCAAGGGCAGATGGACAAGCCAGGTCTTGTCTAAGAGGAACCACGAGTCAGGGGAGCCCCAGATGCCCATCCCAGCTGCAGACATGGCAGCTCACCTCTGCACTGCCCTGAGAGGGCAGGGAGCAAGCAAGAAGAGGGCTGGCTCAGTCCTGGGAATGTTGTCTGTGACTCTGATCCAAGAGCATCTTAAACAAAGCCTTGAGGACCCCGGGGTCCCCAGGGCTTGGCTGGTAAGCCATGAACCCTTTGTCTCCCTGGGAGCTCAAAGCGTATCTTGCAGGACCAGGACAAGTCTTGCAATGGAGGCACGGCAGGCCACCAGGTCAACAAAACCTGGACAGCTATGACCCTGGGGCCTTGATCTTTGCCCCCCCAAAGTCTGCTCTTCCTGCAGAGGTGGGAGCCTTCCTCCCTGTCTCCCTCCTTGATGTGAACTCTCCCCTTGGGAGGTAGCTCAGAAGCACGGGAAAGCAGTCTTGTCCTCTCCATTGTTCCCTCTTCTATCGAGTGCGCTGCGGTTTAAAAAGTAGAAACTTCCCTAAATTCTCAATTCTGTACCCACAGCCAAAGCCATGCAAATGCAAGGCAAAATCCAACAAAGTATTGATGGTTTTCAAGTCGGGGATGTAAGACATAGTTGCTACTAGCCTTCAGTTCATATCTGCTGGGTCCAAGGGATATATTTCTGTGTGTGCAAATATACACCAACAGGTGTGCACACATACACACATATGCATGCGAAATCAGTTGTAATAGAAAGACTTGAATTGCTCTGTGTGTTTTCTATCTAGTCTTCCCAATTGTCCTACAAAACCTCCTGTCTGCTGGGAACTTCTAAGCAGGAGAAAGGAATTGGGAAACGTAAAGAAAGCAGAGGAGTTCAGGGCAGACCTCATAAAAACAGAGGTCTTTCTTGATGACAATTCACCCTGCCTGGTTCTTCCTCTCAGCAAGCTTGGCTCAGGCCCAGCTGTTGGCCACAGGGAGGAGGGGGTGATACCTGGTTCGCAGGTTCTCTGGCTGGGGTGGCCCATCAAACACCGACAGGACGTCAAAGTCCTCCTCCAGGGCGAAGGACTGGAACACAAGCTGGATCCGATGCTGGTCCTCCGCTGTGATGGTCCACGTGCAGTTGGCGTAATTGGGGTAGCCATACGGGAACCCTGGGCTCTCAACGGTGCCATTGGGACCCTGCAGTTGGAACGTGCAGTTCTGGCCTGGGAGAGAGAAAGGGGGCTGTTCAGTACGGCCAGAAGAACTCTGAGAATCTCCCAGAGAGATGGGAGCAGTGTGTTAGAGGCTCATGAACCCCCTCTTCCAAGTGTTTCCACTGGACCAGCCCATGCTCAGTGCAGAGGGAAGGAAGGTGGGTGACTGACACACTGAGTGCCAGCTTGCTTGTGCCGTGAGCTGTCCAGGTGATAAAATGGGTGTCGTTGTACTCAAGCCTTAGAACAACCTTGAGGTAGGAAACAATGCTCAGAGTTTGAACTAAAAGGCCAGCAGACCAGGTGGAACTTCCTCTTTACAACATTAAATGCCAGACTGATGATTTCAAATTTTCCATGGCCTCCTGACCCTCCAGCCTCCTCTTCTCAGCCCCAGCCCCCTCTTCCCATCTCCATAGAGAATAAACGCCATCAGTGGGGATTCCGTTGTCTTCCCAATTCCAAATCCGTCTAGCCTGCCCCACACGGTCTTCCTTCCTCTTGCAGATCAACTAGCCCTCCTGCAATCTAAACATATCCCTTCTATGTGCCCTTTGGATCCCATCCTTGCCTAATATTCAAGAACCTTATATACGTTTCTCTCTTATATACGTTCCAAGTGTTCAATCATTTCCTCTCCACTGGAACTTCCCCATTTTAAATGTGTTCAAGACTCTCCTTAAAAAACCAACTCCCCATTCCACTTCTCTTCTCCCTCCAGCCTCGTCTCTCTCTTCCCCTTCTCAGCCAAAGTGTTAGAAAACACAACCCGTCTGTCCTTTCTGTCTCTATTTCCTTACCCCCAGCCCGTCAGTTCTGCCTCCTGGTCCTGTCAATCCACCCAAACAGGTCTAAGGTCACCGATGGGTCCAGTGGATACTGTTCAGTCCTCATTTTAACAGACCTGTCAGCTGCCTCTAACACTGTTGCCTCCCTTCTGGAATCACCCCTCCCAGGCCAGAGCATCTCAGAATACACTACACTTGCGCAGCGCCTGGGGACCTGGCTGACATTTAGATTCTGATGTACAGCCCCTGGGAGGGGCCAGAGAGCCTGCTTGTTTACCTGGTGCCCTGCAGATGCAATGATGCTTTGAGCAGCCTGGTGCCCGGCTTCCTCCCATACCGCTCACGCTCCCTCCTTCTTCCCATGGCTCTTTCTCTGGCTCCTTTCCAGGCTCAGTGTTGGGGCCTCTCCTCCTCTCCGTCTGGTCTAGAGGACCTCCCCCTGTGCACGGATGACTCACAACTTCACAGTCCAGGCCAGACCTCTCTCTGAGCTCCAGACCTGACACCTCCTTCGGGATGTTCAGGCTCGTGATGTCCTCCACCTACCCTTTCCTGACACTTTCCTCTCCTTCACAACCCCATGGACAACCGATCACCCTGTCTCTGTCTCTACTTCCCTTGACCCCACAGCATCTCTCCCCCAGACTGCCATAAAAACTACCTCCTAACTGGTCAACTGCGTTTACCCTGGTCCTTGCCAACATTACAGCTGGGGGTGTCTTTTCAAAACAGAAATCTGATCAGGTGACCTCCCCTTTCCTCCACCGACATCAAACCTCCCATAGCTCATCACTGCTCTTCAGTAAGGAAAAATCACTTGTAGACCTATGAGGGTCTCTGTATGGTTTGGCCCTTAGTGACCTCTTACCCCTGTGTCCACTAGCTTTCCAGCCAAACCCCACCCTTCTAAAGGACTTGAACAGACATTTTTCCAAAGAACATATATAAAAGGCCAACAGGTACATGAAAAGATGCTCAACATCGCTAGTCATTATGGAAATGCCAATTAAAAACACAATGAGATATAACCTCATGCCAGTTAGAATGGCCATCATCAAAAAGACAAGAGATAACAAATGCTGGCAGGGATGTAGAGAAAATGGGACTCTTGTGCACTGTTGGTGGGATTGTAAATTGGTGCAGCCACTGCTGAAAACAGTATGGAGGATCCTCAAAAAATTAAGAATAGAACTATCACATGATCCAGCAATTCCACTTCTGGGAATATATTCAAATGTAACAAGAACACTAACTCGAAAAGATATCTGCACCTCCACGTTCATAGAAGCATTACTTACAATAAACAAGACATGGAAACAACCTAAGTGTCCATCGATAGATGAATGGATAAATTAGTTGTGAGATACACACACACACACACACACACACACACAAATATTATTCAGCCATAAAAAAAAAAAAAAAGGAAATCTTACCATTTGCAACACCGTGAATGGACCTCGAAGGCATTATGCTAAGTGAAATAAGTCAGAGAAAAAAAGATAAATACTGTATGATATCACTTATACGTGGAACCTGAACAAACAAACAAAAAAACCCCAAAAAAACAAACTCATAGAAAAACAGATCAGACTTGTAGTTATCAGAGGCGGGGGGTGGGGAAGGGGAATTGGAGGAAGGTGGTCAAAAGGTACAAAATTCCACTTGTAAAATAAATAAGTACTAGTGATGTAACACACAACGTGACGACTATCGCTAACACTGCTGTGTGATATCCAGGTAAGCTGTTCGGAGAGTAGATCCTAAGAGTTCTCATCACAAAGAGAACATTTGTTCCTTTCTTCTTTTCTTTTTACTGTTTTTATATGAGATAATGGTTGTTAGCTGAGCCTATTGTGGTAATCATTTCACAATATACATAAATCAAACCATCATGCTGTATGTCTTAAATCTACACGGTGATATGTGTCACAGATGCATATCTGTCAGAAAAAAAAACCCCGCCGTTCTCAGTCCTTTGTACTGGCCACACTCACTGCACAGCCACAGGGCCTTTGGATATGCTGTTCTCTCTTCCAGATGTCTAGTCAGCTGTCTCTCCTTGACTAGTTCAAACCCCCTATTATATGCTCTCATGATACCATCACCTCTCCTTGGTAGCACTTATCACAGAAGCAAATGTCCATGCTTCCATGTGATTAATTCATGAGTATCTGTTTTCTTGCCAGGCTGTAAGCTCCATGAGAAGACAGACCATACTTGAGTTTTCCCGTCTTTGAATCCATAGCCCAAGCTCAGTACCAGACACATGGTAAGTTCTCATTAATTTAATATAGTGCTTGTATTCGGTGAGTGTTTGGCTAGACACTCCTCTGAGAACTTCACATATATTAATTTGTTTAATCCTCACAACAGCCCTAGAAGGTGGATACTATTCATATCACCTTCATTTTACAGATGAAGAACTAAGGCAAAGAGAAAATGAGGAAGGGGTCCAAGCCACCCCGTTACTCAGAGATGGGATTCAAAAGTAAGCAGTCCACTTCAGATCCACCTTAACTATGATGCTGATAAACTGACTCAACACTAATTTTTTTAAAGTCCACTTTAGGGATTAACTGACAAGGACAGTTAATCTCTAAAATGACTTTAATATTGAAAAATCTCTTTTAACAGAAAAGAGGGATAACACAAAGTATCCCATTTAAAGAGGAAAAAAAAGCTAAGGTCTTATGAATAAATGCTAAATGGGCATTTAATAAAATTAGACATGTAACCCTGATTAAAATAAGCATTTGGAAGTAGGAGAAAGAATATTTCCTTAGCATGATAGAGCATCCATTTTAAAACAATAACTTACATCCTACTTACGGTGAAATGCCTGATTAAGATCAGGAATGAGATAGAAATGCTACTATCACCTCTGAGATTTCATGCTTTATTGGAAGAGCTAATCCATGCGATGCAAGAAAAAGAAAGGAGAAAGGAGCAAGCAGAATTATGGTTTGCAGATGATATATTAATACACCCAGAAAACCCAGGAGAATCAATTAGGAAGCTATTAGAACTAATAAATTTCAGTAAAGTAACCAAACACAAAATAAGTATACAAAATCAATGACATTTTCCATATGCAAGTGACAGATAAAAATATAAAGAAAAAAGGTCTTATTTATGATAACTACAAAATGCGTATAATAAATGGAAATAAACTTAATAAGAAACAAGACAGTCACTGTATAAAAATAACATTTAGAGAAGGATAAAAAATTTGAATAATTGGAGAGACATATGTAATCTTGAGTGGAAGACTAACTTCTGAAAGGTTAATTTGGAATATTAACCTTTTGAAAAGTTAATTTATAAGCTTAGTGCAATTCTGATCAAAAGCCCAATAACCTGTTTTAAATTTAGTAAAAGGGTGCCTAAGTTTAACTGGAAGAAATAGACAGTCGCAGACAATGTGTATTTTTTGAAAAGGTAGAAACTGTAGTATTCTCATTCTACAAGATACTAAACAGAATCACCGAATGATGCTTTGAAAATAGTGTGGAGGTGGCCCAAGGGTGGACAGGCAGAACATGACACAGTATTCCAGCAATAGCTTTAAATAGACGTAAAAATTAAAATATATATAAGCATTAAAAATCAGTGAGAAAAGAAAAACATTTTGCAAGGTCAACTAATTAACTGTTTGAGAAAAGAATTAAGTTATCTTGTCAATTCACACCATGTACTAAACTAAGTTTTTCAAAAAGTCAAAAAATAGAAGAACATATACACAAATAATTATCTGACTGTGATTTTCTGAATGTAAAAGCTGTGGAAGAGGGCTTCCCTGGTGGCGCAGTGGTTGAGAGTCCGCCTGCCGACGCGGGGGACACGGGTTCGTGCCCCGGTCCGGGAAGATCCCACATGCCGCGGAGCGGCTGGGCCCGTGAGCCATGGCCGCTGAGCCTGTGCGTCCGGAGCCTGTGCTCCGCAACGGGAGAGGCCACAGCAGTGAGAGGCCCGCGTACCGCAAAAAAAAAAAAAAAAAAAAAGCTGTGGAAGATACTACAAGACTGATAGTTTATACAGAAAGTATGTGCAGGTCAAAAATAGAAACAAAATCAAAAGGCACACAAAATGGTTAGGTAGAAAAGTCTCAATAAAACAGTTAATACAGAAAGAGCTATTAGTAACCAGTAGGAAAGCAACAAGCGCTATCATTAAAAAGCTGGACAGGGTCTTGAATAAGTTAGTTCCTAAAGGAAGACAAAAATGGCTCAGAACCCAGAAAAAATCCTCAACTACAGTAATAATGAAATAAAGCTCCTATCTCCACAACTTTTAAAGGAGCCCCCTGGTTCATGTTCCTGAACTTCATCCCACTGGCACTGGCACCAGATCTACTCAGCTCATGTCTCTGAAATCTGTCTGGTGATGTCATTGCACTATGTCATTCACTCACTCATTCATTCATTCCTCTAGGTTAGACCCTGTGATGGGCCTTGGGGCCTGGATCATAGACCCAGACATAAGCAAATACTTCCACATGGCAATACTGTGCTACAGGGCTGCACAGAATGATCCCAGAGTATAGACCCAACAGGGGTCACACCTTGAGGACCACCCTCATTCGTGTCCTGGTCAACCACTGATACCAACATTCACCACCATCCCCAGCACCCCATCTGTTGTGTGGGTCTCTGCAGTCTCAGAACCTGATTCAGAACTGATTCAGAACCTGGGTATGAACAGCCTTTGCTGCGGAGAAAGAAATCAGGCTGTAAACAGAGACCCTGGGAACACTTTCCGTGTACAGGGACAAGAAAGGTGACAGAGTAGGAGGCAGGAAGGCAGGCATAACGGTGGGAGGAGAGCCAGAGTGCAGCTGCCTACAGAAGAAGGTGACTCAGGGCATTGAGCACCACAGGGAGGCTAAGGTGAGGGTCTGGGATGAGGTCACTCGGTTTGATGTCTAAATGGTCCCTCTGGAGGTAAGGATGCTGAGAGTGGGAGCTCTGTCCTGGTTCCTGTTGCATCCCCAGTGCCGAGAATTCAATAAGTACTTGCAGAATGGATGCATGAACTTCAGCAAAGACAGGTGGCAGGTGACACGGTGGACAGAGGCAAGATTGTAAATAAGTAAAGGCAAGATTGGCTGGTGAGAAGGGAGAGGCCATTATATTTTAAACAATAATGTATATATCTTCCTCCTTGCAGAAAATTTGGAAAATATAGGCAAGAATTGAAAAAAGAGGAAACATTACAATCTCGCCTTCCTCTCAGAGGCAACCGATGTTAATATTTTCTTTTTTTTCTAGATTTTTCCATGCATATTTCACATCGTTGAGATAATACTATATATATAATTTTGTGGGCTCTTTTTTCAGTCAATTATTCTTCAGTTTTAAGTTGTAAAAGGCAATGTTACTTGTAATATACATGGCTATGCATACATGCAACACAAAGATGTGTAAGGACAAACGGGTCGCCAATCTCTCTCCCTTCTACCCACTCCAAAGCTACCAAAGTTAACTGGCAGGTAACTCTCTCCTTTCCAACCTTCTCATCTCTCATGCAAACAAAGACACATTCCGGGAGAATTTTTATTATTTTTTTTAAAAAATGATAAGTGAGTAGTTGCACTCACTTCTCTGCAACCTGCTTTCTCATTTAACACTACATCGGGGACACCTTCCAGGTCAGTAGAGCCATATAGAACTGATTTTTTACATAAATGTGTAATATTCCACAGCCTGGATGTATCTCAATGTATTCAACCACTCCCCTGCTGATGGCCGTTCAGGTCATTTCTCGGTTTTCTTTTGCAACAATTCAGGAAACGTGACAACGTGAGCCCTCTGGCCCCGAGATACTGAACTCATAAACAGCATTGTAAATGGACGTGCCACGTTCTAGTATATGGTTATACTAGAATTTACTCAACCGTTCTCCTTCTGTCAAGCATTTAAATTGTTTCTGCATATTTTTTTCCGTTGTAAGTAAGACCTGGCCTCTTAGTAAAGTCTGGTGACAGCATGCTGGTGAGTGCGGTGGAAAATGCTTTTCCATGGCCAGAGTCCCAGACCGAGTGTTCACTTAAGTGGTAACTGTATCCAGCTTTGGTTTCTGGGGGGGTGTGCTGTCCATAGGAGGCTGGCTGATCTCTGTGGCAGGCGCTGCTGGTGATGGTTAGACAGGGCTGGAACCCCGACTCATTTGGAAGTCTCCCGGGAATCAAACGTTGGTTAGTGAGTTGAGAAGGTTATAACCCAGTATGGAGGTTCCTTAAAAAACTACAAATAGAATTACCATATGATCCAGCAATCCCACTACTGGGCATATACCCGGAGAAAACCATAATTCAAAAAGACACATGCACCCCAATGTTCACTGCAGCACTATTTACAATAGCCAGGTCATGGAAGCAACCTAAATGCCCATCGACAGATGCATGGATAAAGAAGATGCCCTCAATAATTTTAATTCCTCCCTTGAGGAACTATCTGATGAAATTCTGGTCTCATTTTCCACTGTGGTGTTTATTTTTTCTCACTGAGTTACATATTTATATCTTCTATGCATCACATGTGCTACATATACATTCGTAGTCATTTTGGCCTTTTAATTTTATGATGACATACAAAGGTATCTAAACTTTATGTTCTTAAATATTCCATGAGTTCTTACTATTTTTCTTATTAATTTGTGCTAACTCTTTAGAGAATCAGGATTTCACTCTTTTGTCACATTTGCTGAAAAGATTGCTTTTCACCTGTTGTGTGCTTTTTGTTTCACTTAGTTTTTTCATGTAGAATGAAATGTTTGGTTTTTACAGGCAGCCATCTTTACCTGTCTTTTTCTTGGTAATATTTTTTTCCCTTTATGTACGTTTAGGAAGATTTCTCTCTGGCTTCTCATCCTACTCAACACAGCAGCCGAAGTCCTTGCCACAGCTCAGAAGCCCTACTTGAACGGACACCTCGCTGCCCCTGACCTTCTCTCCTGTCGTTCATCCCTTCATACCTGTGATGGGCCATGATACCTAAGCCCATCCCATGCCCGCCTTGGGACCCTGCACTTGCTCGACCTCCAGCCCAGAAAGCTCTTCCCCAAGAGCTGTGTGACCCGATCCCTCACTTCCTTCAGCCTGAGTCAAGTAATATCACCTCACAGCCCACCCTAAATGAAATCCAAGCCTCCCTCCTCTCACGTCAGCCCTCCAGGTTCCTGCTTTATTTTTTCCACAGCACTCAGCATCCTCTGACATCTATTTTCTTGTTTATTTTCAGTGCCCCCCTACCCCGATACAATGCCATCTCCATAAGAGCAGGGGAGCTATTTTGTTTCTACTCTCTCTCCAGCTCCCAGACCTGTACCTGGCACACAGCAGACGCTCCCACAAGAGCTGTTGGTTGAATGAATGATTCATGCATATTCATTGCCTACCCAGCTCTCTGTGCTTGGAATGCTCTCTCTCTAGTTCCCTCATCCAGCTGACTCCAGGCACACTAAGACTCGTTACCTCCTCCAGGGAGCCCTCTTGGAACCCTCGAGATAAATGGCAAGTATTCTTCCTTGGTTTGCTAATCCTTAGCGAATGAATTAGTGAACCAGTGAATATCACTGCTTTCGCCAATGGTGACATAATGATACGTTTACGTGGCTTCTCTAGCCATAGACTCCTTGAGATTTCATTCATAGTTTTATCTCTAGCACCTAGCTCAATACTTGCCCATAGTAGTCACTCCACAGATATTTTTGGAATGAATGGATGAGTGAAATGAATCAATCTTTTCATGATACCCAGAAGACACCTACCAACCTACCATTTGTGTATGTATGGCGTATTCTGAAGGTGGCTTCGTGAAAAGGTTAAAAGCTTGGGTTTTGGAAACAAAAAGCCTTCGGTTCAAATTTCAGTTTTGCCACTTAATACTTTGTGGGCAATTTATGTAAACTCTTTCAACTCTCATTTCAACATCTTTAAAATTAACAACCACTTCTAGGATGGTTGTACAGATTAATGTGATAATATCTTCTATACTGCTAAATACTCAGTACAGTGCCTGACACACTATAAGTAATCAATAAATACCAGCTAATCTTTCAGTAAAGGCTTGTACTTTTCTTTATATAGGTCTCAGTCACATCTTGTTAAGGTTATTCCTAGACATTTTATGCCCTTTTTCTTGCTCTAGTGAATGACATTTTTTCCCATTATTTTTTTTCTAGCTGGTTATTCCTGATATACAGAAAACCTATTGATTTTTATATATTCATCTGGCATCCAACTGGGTCTCTGAACTCTTATTAATTCTAAAGATTTCTCAGTTGATTCCCTTGGGTGTTTTAGGTATACAATCATGTCTACAAATAATGATAATTTTGAGGAGGTAACTCTTTTGAGAAGTTTGGCAGGAAAATTCAATTCAATTCTGCAAATACTTATTGACTGATATGGTCAGTTCTGGACAAATTTTGTTGGAGAAGCCTGTGGGACATCCAGACAGAGATGGCCAGAAAGCAATTAGGGCCGTAGACTGGAATGCGGGAGTGCAATCTGGGTTGGAGAGATGGATTTGTGGAAATCGTGCAATTAATGAGACTGCCCTAAGAGGAAACACAGAGGAGTGTGGTAGATGCCAGGTAAGCCATGCCCACTAGACATCTCACCTGCACACAGGGAGTCCACTGTACATCTCAATTCTACAATGGGACTCTGGCTTATCTCTGTGCCTGTCTTCTGCAGGGGCACCTTGTCTAGACAGGTGCGAGAAGCAGGGGCCAAACAGTATCTTTGGCCTCTGCAGTCACTTTAGTTGTGAACCAGAAGCCAGGGTCATAGAGATGCTGGCACTGGGCCTCATCTTAGCCCCTCTCCCCTGCACATTATGCTGGTCACACCAAATAGCTCATCATCTACAAACACCCCACGATCTTTCAGGCCGTACAATGCTTGGCCCATCGCCTGGAATGCCTTTCCCTTACCTTCTCGACCTAGGAAACCTTACTCACTGTTCCAGATTCAGTTCATACAGCACCTCCTCTGAGGAGCCTCTCCTCGTTTCCTGGGCAGTGACTAGGTTTTCTCTCTCTCTTTCTCCCTCTCTCTCTCTGTCACTGCAACAGCCATCCACCAAATTCCATGCCTCTTCCCTCCCAATCTATCCCTTTCAAAAAAACAAACATACAAACAAAAATTGGCCTGCCGTTCTTGCTTAAAAATCCTTCAATGGCTCCTCTGGGAAAAGCGCACAGCCCTAAACGTGGCACACAAGACGCCCCCTTGAGCCACCCACTGCTCCTATCCCAGGCTTTGCTTCTTGCCACTCTTTGCCTTAAGTGACACTCCAGCCCAAGCCAGGCTCTCTCTGTTTGGTTCCTTTGATGCTCTGTGCTCTTTTGCTCCCTCTGTCTTCAAACTTGCTATTCCCTCTGATTGAAGCATCCTTTCTTCATCCTCTGATCTTGCCAACTCCTATTCATCTCTTAGGCCTCAACTGAAACTTCAGCACCCCCAGGAGACCTTCCTGACCACTGCACTAAGGTGTACTCCCCTCACCCCAACGTACACCCAAGCACACACCTCGCTGTGTGTCCCCACAGAGCCCTGCACCTCTGTCATCACTCACAGCACACATCATGGCATCACCTACTGTCTGTGTTCCCTGGGAGACGTGGATTCTGTCACATTCGCACTGATCCGCAGCACCCAGCACGTTGCTTGGACAACAGGTGCCCCGTAGAGATCTGCACAACGGCTGCACCTTGCACGCAACTCTACTGGGTCACACATCCTACTGAACTGCAGACCCAGAGCTCCTCCAGGGTCGTACTCCTCCCTGTAACCTTAGTGCCCAGTGCCTGGTATATGTTGTAGATATGCACACAGTGTTGGATGAGAGAATTATCACAGGTATTTCTAATGACGACATGCATTGTTTTTTTTTCCCTAGAAGTCTTAACAATCCAAGAAATTTCCATTACTGTGTCCAGGGTTTCTCAACTCGGCGCTATTGACATTTGGGGCAGGACAGTTCTTTGTTGGGAGGGCTGTCCTGTGCATTAGGATGTTTAGCGGCATCCCAGGCCTCTACCCCTGGGTACCGAGTAGCACCTCTCAGTTGTGACAACCAAAAATGTCTTCAGACATTGCCAAATGTTCACTAAGAAGGAAAGTCACATATACATAAGAACCTAGCCTCCCACCTTTTTTCATTCATTTTAGGGGACTTGCAGGCCAAAGAAGCCCACCCATGGACCTCCTAGACCAGGGGTTCTTCACCTTTGTTGTGCCGTGGCCCCTTTTGGCAGCCTGGTGGAGCCGTCTCAAATGATCTTTTTAAATGCATACAACAAAATACATAGAATTACAAAGGAAGCCAATTATACTGAAATATAGTTTTCAAAATATTTCAAAAGTTTGTCATATAGTATTATAGGTGTTCCTTTATTAATGCATTATGAACAAGATCTAGCAGTGGGCCTGAAAAATACTGTAGTTCAAAGCACAAATGTTCTAGATAGCTGCAACTACTGTAATGTTCTATGAAAATACCTGTGATCTTATCAGTGACAAATTCACAGGTACTGCTAGTACTGCTGTCCTTTGTTGCTTATATATTCATGATTAATAGAAATGCTAGGTTTCAGTAGAAGATTAGTGAAAATAAAGATGCAACTTTCTCCATCCAAGTTAGAGATGCCCTGGATTCTACCCAGAACCTCAGAGGTCCAAGCCAAATTCAAGCTTTCATTCAGCAAGTCTGGGGAGGGCTGCTTAGTTCCAGGCTCTACGTATGTGGGCGTGGGTGTGTGCGGGTCTCAGGGGGTGGGATTGGGGGTTGGGAAATGGGAGGGGTGGATTGTGTATAATACGATCCATGCCCTCAAGGAGTTCACAGTGGAGTATAGAAGACAGACAGACATGGCCCATCTTACTAACCGTGTCTCCACTTACTGAGTGGTTTGAGGACACCTCACTGTTGGATCCCAGGGGCACAGCAGAGAGCACATACAAACACACCCAGAAAGACGGGTGCTTTTGGGCAGGTCTAAGAAGGGGACCAACATTTATCCACGTGCTTCCCTAACGTCATCCCCCTGAATTTAGCAATGACCCTTTGAAATGGCTGTCATGCCCCCACCTCCACCACTTTATAGGCGAAGAAGCAAAGCTCCTCAAGGCTTAAGAACGTGCTCAAGGTCAAACAGGTAGCAGCGGAAGAGCTGGGATTCAAACACAGATCTGTGTGAAAGCAAAGCTCAGGCCCCTCCCTCTGCCAGGCTACAAGATTCACACACCACCTGGGGACACACTTCCAAAGCTATGGTGCTGTTTCCACTCTGCACCCAGCTCTAGCGGCAAAGCCCGGGATTCGCTGAAAAGAGCTTAGCACGGTTGCTGTGCCGCAGGGACAAAGAAACAAAGCAGTGTCTCCTTCTTCCTCTCAAGCTGGGGATGCGTGCAGCAAAGGCACAAAACAATGCATAACAGACGGGGTAAGGCAGCAAACCTGTCCCTGTGCCACGTCCAATTGCTCTGTGGGAATAATCCCGTGCTGTTCAGCTTCCTAACTCCAGGCTCTCTGATCCTCCAGGACATGCTGAACACAGAAGCCTCCACAGTGGACCGAATATGATTTTCCCTGCCTGGCGATACAGATGCAGCTCTTTTGTCATCATTTTGAGCCAGTACCAGCCAGGGGTTGTTTATCACGTTGACAGGGAATCCTGGACCAGCAGAGGTATCTTTGCATTGCTGATGGCAGAGCTTCTCACTCTTCGGGTTGTGCTACATCCCTGGATCAGCACCAAGAGAAGAGGCCAGTTGTGTCTGGGAACAGGTGCCTCTGCCGGGCTGGTCGTGCTCCTGGCTGGGTCTTTCAGAGCAAATATAGGGAGATATCACTGAGTTCTCCTCAGCTGAGAAGACACTTGAGCTGCGGCTTTGGTTCAAGGCACGGGGCTGAGTACAGGGAATGACACACAGAAGTTCAGGTCTTAGCAAATTCATTCATTTATTCATTTAAGAAACAGTACTGAGCACTCACTATGTCCCAGGCACTATCCCTGCCCTTATGGACTTAGTCTAATGACAATAGATCATTAAACATCGTTTCCTCTGCCAAGGGCTGTCTTATGTACTTTACATCTAATAACTCATTCCATCCCCACAACTGTATTAGATAGGTACTATTAAGATTCCCATATCACAGGCAAGAAAACTGAGGCCCAGGAAGGTTAAGTAACCTGCCCAAGGTCAGACAGCTGCTAAATGGTGGAAACAGGATTCGACCCCAGGCAATCTTGTGTCATATCCCGTCTTCTTAACCACTACTCCATGGATGGG
>NW_020175208.1:1190226-1238584 GCF_003031525.2 Neophocaena asiaeorientalis asiaeorientalis | reverse complement strand
TTTGGGGGGGGGGGGGTGAGGGGAGTGGCTAAATGCCTATTTTGGCCAACGTGATAAGCCATTTCTCTTTCTAGACCACTCTGATAGACAAAGAATGTTGCCTTGGGGAGCCCTTTTCTTAAGTATCAATCATCTCAGCTCAAACTCCTAGGCTTCTGCCCTATTGTCTGCCTTCTGGGGGTTAAGCCCACTATGGTGAGGCTCAGTGTGGCATCAGAAGAGAGGACACATGGGAAATTCTGTACACATTGGACTTCCCAGAAGGAAAAAAAAATAACTTAGGAAATGGGAGTGAATTGTCAAAACCAAGCCTGCATTGTGAAATTGAGAAACCAAGCTTATGTCTCTGTCTCTACCACCAGAGCACCTCATGATGGCAAGGACCACATCTAATTCACTATTAAATCTCCAGCACAGAATTTTGCATTTCATAGACACTCAGTTAATATTTGTTGAGTAAATAGATTAGCTTGTCCCTTTGTCATCTGTGCTGCTTTTGTTTTGTTTTGTTTTTCATTTGTTTCTTTATCCATCAAAAGCTCATGGCTGCTATTTCTTCTAATACACACACCCATGGTGGAACTGGCCTCATCTCTAAGGGACAGAGGTAACTTCCAGCCCTTTGGTCTCATGTGACCCAGATGTGAAAATTAATTTAAAAATGTGGGACAGGGGGAACCTAACATGGTGAAATGGGAAGAATCTGAAAACCTGGGTTCTTAATTCTGCTTTGCCACTTCATAGCAAGGAATATGGTCAAGTCCCTTAGTCACTAAGGCTCCAACCCCTCCATCTTATAAAGGGGGTCTCAAGGTCACCTTCACATAGATGCCCTGAGTCAGGTGACCCAAGTGAATGATTGGTGCTGCCTAGAGCAGAAGAGCCCTATCCATGGTCCTGAACCATTAATGTCCTCAGGGACTGTTGTTTCTCCTGACCCTGGGCCACTGAGATGCCTGTCCAACCTCTCCCAGGATTTCTGCCCAAGATGAGAAAGGAAGAAAGGAGTTGGTGAGATGAAGAAGCAGAGGGAGACAGGGACAGCTGGGGTAAGGGGCTGACGGGGCAGAGGTGAGGGCAGAGAGCACTGGGGCTCCACTCAGGTCCTGAATGACTGACACAACGTCCTCCAGCCTTAGGCCAGACAGAGCCAGAGGCCACACTAGAGATGGTCTGCCACAGGAGGCCTGGGGTGAGGGAAAGGGAGGTGGTCCCTTAGGAGTGTGTTCCTGAGATGTTCCTAACACTTAATCCTCAGCAACCAATAAGTAGGACAGGTGGGAGACTACCTTTCTGGAGATGAGGGGTGGGGAGACTTGAGCTACAGAGTAAGAAACAAAATCAGACACCCTAAAAGCCAGAGTAAGGGAAGATGTGACATGTGGTCACCAGCAGTTGGGTACAGCCTCTTCTTCCTCTGTAGATGGCCTACCCCCCTCATTCCTCTGGCAGCTTCAGAATGGACATCTGCTGGGGATCCAAAAGGCTCACTCATGGAGAATTTCGCAGCAGACTTTCCGTTAAATTAGGCTTTCAAAGGTCATCTGTAATTTCATTTTGTTTTTTCCCACTCTTCAGCAGATGTCCTGTTCTTTGTACATGCTAAGGAAAGGCCTTTGTGTTTTGATGCCCCCAACTGCACATTTGAATTTTATATGAGCTCTGTTTGGTGATTTGAAAATTGTTCCTATCCGAGAGCTTAAGTCAGCCCTCTCTATTCAAGAAAATTAGCGATGGGTTAGTTCTGGCCTGGCACAGCTTGGACCAGCCTAGATGCCAGTAAAATTTCATTCATTCAACCAATACTCACTGTGCTCCTACCATCTGCCAGGCACAGGGTGGACACAATCTCTGTTCTCATAGAGATTCGCTGTCTTACTCACCCCGTCCCAACCATGCTTGCTTCCTTCCTGTTCCTCCCACAAGCTGCCATGCATTTGCTTTTATTTCTTCTTGCAAAGTTCTTCACCCCAGATAGGGCAAACCCCTTCTCTTCCTTTAAGTCTTTGCTGAACATTCGCTTCTCAATGAGTCTACCCTGACTACTCTTTAGAAACTCATATCCCACTTCCCCACCTCCGTCCCTAGCACCTCCAAGCTCCCTCACCTGTTCATATAATCTTTCTCCCATAGCATGTATCACTCTGTACCATCCTACTAGTTTACTTATATGCTGTGTTTATTGCTTATTGTCTATTTCCTCTTGCTAAAACATACACTTCACAAGAGCAAAGTCCCTGTTTTATTCACTGATGCATCCTAAGTGCCCAGAACGGTGCCTGGCACAGAGTAAGGCAATGAATGTTCAATGAATGAATGAACTACAATCCAGTGCACTCACAAATGTACAGCTCATATAAACCCAACTCCCTAAAGGCTCAGGAAGCCAAACCAGCTGGTGTGGCTCTGTCTGAAAGCCGTTTGGGGTGGAAGAGCCCACAGATCCAGCCCACAGTGGAATTAGAGCTGGGCATGGGATGCCATTGGCCTCCCAGGGGCCACTGCCCACTGCTGCCATGGTCACCTCCCCACCAGACTGAGCTCCTTGAGGGCAGAGAGCATAGTCTGCCTTTCTCACCAACACATTCTTGAGGGCCCAGCCCAGGGCTGCCAAAGGAAGCAAATATCAGTAAGCACAAGGCTGAAGGAATTTCAGCCATCGTTTATCAAGCACCGCCTACGTGCCCCACACAATGCTGAGCTCCTTACTCACATTATTTCTTTCAAACCTCACCACATACCAAAGAGGTGGGTATTATTTTTTACCTTGTTTAGCAAATGAGGTTTAGGTTAAGTAACTCACCCAAGTTCACATATACAGTAAGAGATGACTAAGCGGGTTTTCAAACGTGGGTTTGTCTGATTCCTGAGGTTGAGATCTGAAAGTATATGCTCTACCACTGCACTGGGATGAAAGAGAGGGAGCAAGAGAGAGAATGAGGAAGGGAGAGAGGGATGGAAGGAGGAAGGAAAGAAGAGGGAAAGATGGTGGGGCAGGCCATATGTCATATGCAGCATGGAAGTCTAAAAGTGCTGACCAGAGCTAAGGAGTGGCTGGACATGACTCCATTACAGCCCTGTACCCCGTCCCCACCCCAGAGGAAGTACAGAGATGACACACCTTGTCCTAGAAGAGACTTTATTTTAATTAATTCTTTTATATCTTCTCTCTGTTTCTCTGAGCTTGAATAAATTGAGGGAAAAATATATCTGACTGGGAGACAGATAATGTAAAAATTGTGTCAGGGAGTAATAGAGAAATGTACTTCCTCTTAAAATCTCTATAAATGGGGGCTTCCCTGGTCGCGCAGTGGTCATGAGTCTGCCTGCCGATGCAGGGGACACAGGTTCGTGCCCCGGTCTGGGAAGATCCCACATGCCGCGGAGCGGCTGGGCCCGTGAGCCATGGCCCCTAAGCCTGTGCATCTGGAGCCTGTGCTCCGCAACGGGAGAGGCCACAACAGTGAGAGGCCCGCGTACCGCAAAAAAAAAAAAAAAAAAAATCTCTATAAAAGGAAATCACAGCTCCACTGTTGGTCCTCACCCATACACATGCAAACCATGGTGAGCAGGATGATGAGGCTGGTCATGTGGAAGCATCTGATTCAGAACCCACCCCAGTGACCTCAGACTTCTGCTTAGAAGACATGGCTGTGGCTGTTTCCCCAGATGCCCAGTGCTGGCCTTAGAGGTCTTCATTCACCCGGGGCCTCCTCCAACCTGGTCAGCCACAGCCCCGGCCTATATACCTGCCTGCTGTCCCAGTCGCATCCATGCTCCAGTGAAAGCCCCATCCACAGACACTCAGCACCTGAGGTCACTCAAAGAGTGTCCCGGAGGACTGCTCTGCAGAGTTCTGTGGATGAGAGTCCTGGAGACAGTTTAGGGCCTCCAGAAATCCTGCCAGTGCTGTATCCCTTCTCCTGTGGACACACCAAAATGATATCAGGAATTTCCAGGGCCATCGGCTGGGTGGCCTTGATAAAAATCAAAAGTGTATGTTGAGTGAATGGATCGGCCTTCTAATAGGAGAATCTGTAAGGCCCCTAGGAGATTCTAGAGTCCCCTATCTGTAGGTAGGGGCCTCCAGAATCTACTTGGTCCCAGTGCTGGGGATTTGTGGCAGGAAACACACGGGCCTATGCGAAGAACAGAAGTCAAGCCAATTCAATGGATATTTACTAGCGCCTTATATAAGACAGCCTGACCCTTCCGACAATACTCTTGGTTGAGTGGCAGCTGGCAAGCAGATGTGTAACAGGGAAGGACAGAGAATTTATAGAAAGGAGAAAGAGAGGGACCTGGAGGTGGAGGTGCAGGCCAGCTTTATCCTTACTGCTGTGAGCTAAGCTCTGCTCTGGCGGGGCCACCCCTTAGCTCCAGTCTCTTAGCAGAGGCTGGAGAACCTGTTCTGCCCCTGTTTCCTGTACCCTCCTGGTGACACTTTCCCTGTGGATTCTTAGGATCTAGAGGTACCCATCTCCTTGTGCCTCCCAAGAGGAACGTGTGACTCTGATCATGCATGACTAGAAAGAAACCAGAAGTGTCACATCGATTGGGGGTGGCGGAGCTGAGACCCAGGACCTCTGACTCCTGACAGCTCCCACCGATACAACATCCTCTCAAGACACATCTGTCCCTGAAAAAGCTAAGAGCACATGTTCACCTGCAGTATGAAGACCATGCACACTGCACTTGGTCAGGAAAAGCAGCGACACACGTGTGTGTATTCAACCATCACATGCCCCGTGGTCAACTGCTGGGTGGGAGAGCATTTACTGTGGTACAGTGTGGCCTTTACAGGAGAAAGGTCCTGGTGCCCCCACACCCCTTACAGTCCAGTGGCCTTTGCTGGGGGCAGTGGGGAAGGGTGCCTGGAAGAGGTGCCATTAAAAAGAGGCTTAAGGAATGACATCAGCGAGACGGCAAAATAAGAAGCTCCGGACTTCACTTCCCCACAGAGATGCCAACTTAACAGCATGTGACCCAAAAACGCTTTATGAGAATTCCAGGAACCTGTTAAGAAATCACAGTACCCCAGGCAAGTTCAAACTCAAGAACAGTCACATTGAAACAGGTGAGAAAAGCCATTTCACACCAACCACAACAGCCCCAAGCCAGCACAGCTCAGCAAGACTAAGATGAATAGCCCGACCAGCAGCTTTTCCCTTGGGAGGAAAGAGAAGAAGGGAACATAAGTCCAATGCTCCAGACTTTCAGAGAACTGCCCGAGGAACTGGTTTCTGTCTTGTCTGACCTGGAGTGCAAACAGGGAATCAGCATACTTTAGGTGCCTGGGAGCCACAGGGAACAAGAGAGCTTGGTGCTTGTTGCAGCACCAGGGAAACTGCAGAGACACAGACAGACACCAGAGGGAGCAAGAAATTACAAGCTCTTGCAAAAGAAAATGGCAAGCCTCTCTGAGAAGCTACACGCACAAGCCCAGAGAAGACACATCCCTGGAGAAGGTTTGAATTGCCTCCAGAGGCTCTAGCCAGGCTAGTTGGAGGTCTTCCCCTGTATGAAGTCAGTCCATAAAGATGAGGATAGGTGACTATTTTTTCAAATGCACAAATCACAGCAAAAAATAAACAGGCACAGGGAGAAACAGGGAAACATGGCTCAGTCAAAGGAACAAAATAAATCTCCAGAAACTGAACTTGAAGAAATGGAGATCCATGTACTACCGACAAAGAATTCAAAATAATCTTCTTAAAGAAGTCCAATGCACTACAAAAGAACACAGACATGCAACTAAACGAACTCAGGAAAATGATGCATAAATGAAATAATATCAGCAAAGAGACAGAAAGTATTTTTTTTAAAAAAGAACCAAAATTTCTGTAGTAAGAAGCTAAAGAATACAATAACTGAATTGAAAAATATACTAGAGGGTTTCAACAACAGACTTGGTCAAGCAGAAGAAATAATCAGTGAACTCAAAGACAGGTCATTTGCAATTATCAAGTCAGAGGAACAAAAAAGAAAAAAATCAAGTGAAGAAGGCTGAAGGGACTTAGGGGACATCATCAACTGGACCAATATATGCATTATAGAAGTCCTAGAAGGAGAAGAGAGAAAGGGGGCAGGCAGCTTATTTGAAGAAATAATGGCTACAAATTCCCATTTGTAGGAGGTGGACATCCAAATTCAAGAAGCTCAAAAGACTCCAACTAGAATGAACCCAGAAAGGCCCACACTGAGATAGATTATAATCAAATTGTCAAAAGTCAAAGACAAAGAAAGAGAAAATCCTGAAAGCAACAAGACAAAATTCAACTTGTCACATACAATGGAGCTCATAAGATTATCAGTGGATTTCTCAGCAGAAACTTTGCAGGCCAGAAAGGAGTGGGAAGGTATAATCGAAGTGCTAAAAGAAAAAAAAAAACCTGCCAACTAAGAATACTATATCTGACAGAACTGTCTTTCAAAAATGAAGAAGAAATAAGAACCTTCCCAGATTAAAAAAAAAAAAAGCTGAAGGAGATCATCACCACTGCCTTACAAGAATTGCTAAAGGGAGTACTTCAGGTTGAAATGAAAGGACACTACACAGTAAATACACACACAAAAAGGACACTACAAAGCAACACTACACAGCAGTGCAAAATTATAAAGCTCCAGACAAAGGTAAATATATAGAAAGTAAAGAATCCTGTAATACTGTAGTGGTGGTACAAAAATTCACTTTAAATTCTAGTATAGAATTTAAAAGATAAACATAAAAAAACTAAGTTAATGGATACAAAATGTAAATAAATATAACTTGTGACATTGATAACATAAAGCTGAAGAGAGAGATGTAAAGCAGTAGAGTTTTTGTATGTGACTGAAGTTAAGTTATCAGTTTAAAATAAATTGTATTAATTATAAGATATTTTATGCTATACCCATGGTAACTACCTATAAAAGATTCACAAAAGAAAATGAGAAAGGAATGAAAGCATATCACTGCAAATGAATTAATGAAACACAAGTAAGGCAGTGAGAGAGGAAAAGAGGGACAAAATAACTGCAGGACATACAGAAAACAATTAACAAAATGGTAATAGTAAGTCCTTCTCTATCAGCAATTACTTTAAAAGTAAATGGATTAAACTCCCCAGTCAAAAGATATAGAGTGGCTGAGAAGAAAACAACAAGATCCAACTATATGCTGTCTAGGAGACTCACTTTAGATATAAGGACACACATATGCTGAAAATGAAACTATGGAAAAAGATATTCTATGCAAATGGTAACCAAAAAGAGCAGAAGTGATCATACTTACATCAGACAAAATAACCTTTAAGTGAAAGACTGTCACAAGACACACAAAAAAGGATATTATATAATGACAAAAGGGTCAATTCACCAGGAAGATATAATAATTATAAATATATATGCACCTACCAGCAGAGCACCCAAATACATGAAACAAACATTGAAAGAACTGAAGGGAGAAATAGACAATAATACAGTAATAGTAGGAGATTTCAATACCTCACTTTCAATAAAGGATAGATCAACCAGAAAGAAGTTCAATAAGGAAAGTGTTCAATTACAACACTATAGACCAATTAAGCCTAACAAACATATACTGAACACCACACCCAACAACAGCAGAATAAATATTCTTTGCAAGCACACACAGAACATTCTCCAGGACAGATCACATGTTAGGCACAAAACAAGTCTTAACAAATTTAAGAAAACTGAAATCGTACTGAGTACCTTTTCTGGCCACAGTGAAGTGAAACTAGAAATCAACAGCAAGAGGAAAATTGGAAAATTCACAAATGTATGGAAATTAAACAACACACCACTGAACAACCAATGGGTCAAAGAAGAATCACAAGGGAAATTAGAAAGCATCTTGAAACAAATGAGAATGAAAACACAACACACCAAAACTATGGGATGCAGCAAAAGCAGTATTAAGGCGAGAGGGAAGTTTTTAGGAGTAAATGACTACGTTAAAAAAGAAGATGTCAAATCAACAAAATAACTTATATCCCAAGGCAATAGAAAAAGAATAACAAGTTAAACCCAAGGTTAGCAGAAGGAGGAAATAATAAAGATTAAAACAAAATAGGGAATAGAAAAAATTGACAAAACTAAGAGGTTTTTTTTGAAAAGGTCAACAAAATTGTCAAACCTTTAGCTAGACTAAGAAAAAAGGGAGAAGACTCAAATAATAAAAATCAGAAATGAAAGAGGAGACATTACAACTGATGCCACAGAAATAAAAAGGATCATAAGAAACTTCTATTAACAATTATATGTCAGCAAATTGGGTAACCTAGAAAAAAAAGGAATAAATTTCTACAAACATACAGCTACCAAGACTGAATCATAAAGAAGTAAAAAGTCTAAACAGACCTATAACTAGTAAGGAGATTGAATCAGTAATCAACAAACCTCTCAACAAAGAGAAGCCCAGACCCAGTGGCTTCACTGGAGAATTCTACTAAACACTCTTATCTACCAAATAAGAATTAACACCAATCCTCCTCAAATTCTTCCAAAAAGAAGAGGGAATACTTCCAAACTCATTTTATGAGGCCTTATTATGATTTTGATCTGATATAAAAATCAGACAAATATACTACAGGAAAACTATAGACCTATATTCTTGCTAAATATTGATGCAAAATGCTCAACAAAATACTAGCAAGCTGAATTCAACAACACATTAAAAGGTTTATATATCATGACCAAGTGGGATTTATTTCTGGAAAACAAGGGTGGTTGAACATGCAAAAATTGATCAAGGTAATACACCACATTAAGAGAACAAAGGTTATAAAAAACCTGATCATCTCAATTAATGCAGAAAAAGCATGGACAAAATTCAATATTTCATAATAAAAACACACACGTAACTAGGATTACATCAACACAATAAAAGGCATATATGAAAAACCAACAGCTAACACCATACTCAATGGAGAAAAACTGAAAACTTTCCTTCCAAGATCAGGAACAAGGCAAGGTACCCTCTCTTACCATTTGTATTCAACGTAGTACTGGAAATCCTAGCCAGAGCAATTAGGCAAGAAAATGAAATAAAAGGCATCCAAATTGGAAAGGAAGAAGTAAAATTATCTCTGTTCACAGATGACATAATCTTACATGTACCAAAGCCTAAAGACTTCACACACACACACACACACACACACACACACACACACACAAACACATACACAAGTTAGAACTAATAAACAAATTCAGCAAAGTTGCAGGATACAAAATCAACACACGAAAATTGTTTCTATACATTAAAAATAACAATTCAAAAAGGAAATTAAGAAAATAATTTATTTACAATAACTCCAAAAAATAAAATACTTAGGAATACACTTAACCAAAGAGGCAAAAGACTTACACGTTGAAAACTATAAAATATTGCTGAAAGAAATTAAAGAAAACACAATAAACAGAAAGACATCCTATGTTCATGAATTAGAGACTTAATATTGTTAAAATGGCCACACTACTCAAAGCAATCCAGATTCAATTCAATTCAATTCAAAGTCCCAGTGTTTGTTGTTATTTTTGTTTTTGCCAAAAATAGGGGAAAAAATCCTTAAACATATAGTATCTCAAAGGACTCCAAATACCCGCCCCCGAAATTGTGAGAAGTAAAAATAAAACTGGAAGTTTCACATCTCCTGATTTCAAACCTATTTCAAAGTTACAGTACTCAAATCAGTATGGTACTAGCATAAAGGCAGACAAATAGACCAATGGAATAGAATAGGGAGCCCAAAAATCAACCCTCACATATACAGTCAAATGATTTTCAACAGGGGTGCCAAGGATACACAATGGTGAAAGGACAGTCTCTTCGACAAAAGGGTGCTGGGAAAACAGGATATCCTCACGTAAAAGATGATTTGGGATCCTAACCTTACACCATATACAAAAATTAACTCAATATGAATTAAAGATATAATGTAAGACCTGAAACTATAAAACTCCCAGAAGAAAATGCAGGGGGAAAGCTTTATGACACTGGATTTGGCTGTGATTTACTGGACATAACAAAAGCAAAAATAGACAAATGGGACAACATCAAATGTTAAAACTCCTGAACACCAAGGGAAACAATCAACAGAGTGAAATGGCAACCTACAGAATGGGAGAAAATACCTGCGAACCATGTATTTGACAAGGAATGAATATCCACAATATATAAAGAACTCCTACAACTCAGCAACCTAAAACCAAATAATCTCATTTAAAAAATGAGCAAAAGACTGGAATAGCCATTTCTCCAAAGATATACAAATTACCAATAAACATATGAAAAGATGCTTAACAGCACTTATCATCAGGGAAGTACAAATCAGAAGCACAGTAAGATAGCACCTCACACCATCAGCATGGCCACTAGGAAAAAAAAAAAGATAATAAGTGTTGGTGATGGTATGGAGAAACTGGAACTCTTGTGCAGTGTTGGTGAGAACACAAAGTGGTGCGGCTGCTATGGAAAACAGTATGGAGGTTCCTCAAAAAATTAAAAATAGAATTACCATATGACCCGGCAATCCTACTTTTGGGTAAGAACTGAAACCAGAATCTCAAAGAGATATTTGCACACCTATGCTCATTGGAGCACTATTCACAATAGCCAAGAAATGTAATCAACCTAAATGTCCAGCAAGAGACGAATGGATAAATAAAATGTGGTATATACATATAATGAAATATTATGCAGCCTTAAAAAGGAATTCCTGTAATATGCTACAATATGAATGAACCTTGAGAAAATTATACTAAGTGAAATAAGCCAGTCGCAAAAAGACAAATATTGCAAGACTTCACTTATATGAGGTATCTAAATTAGTCAAACTCTTAAAAATAGTGGTTGCCAGGGGCTGGGGGAAGGGGGGAAAAGGGAGTTGCTGTTCAATGTGTACAGAGCTTCAGCTTTGGAAGATGAACAAGTTCAGAGATCTCTGCATAACAAGGTGGTTAACACTATGTACTGAACATTTTCCAAATGGTTAAGAGGGTAAATTTTATGCTATATGTTTTTTTACCATAATATAGAAAAGGTGGGGTGCTTGGGAGTTTGGGTAAGATTTATATGGACAGTGAGGAAGGCAGGACAGCCATTGATCAGTGACTAATTTCACCCCTTCCAACTAGAGAAAAAAAGGCAATGTCCTCCTCCTTCCATATGCTCAGAGAGGCCTTTCCAACCACCCTTCCCCTGCTTTATTTTTCTTCAGAGAGCTTATCCCCACTCAACCTAATGTTATATATTTACTTACTTGTCTGTTTATCGCCTGCAAATAACCAGACAGGCAAGCTCCCTGTGGGCAGGAATTTTTTTCTTTCTTTCTTGTTTATCACTGAATCCTCAGAGTCTAGAAGAGTGTGTGGTTTATGGTAGATGCACGATGGATATTTGATGGATGGATGAATGAAAGAATGTGGAGATGGGGCCAGTGAGATGGGGCATCTGAAGTCTGAGACATCTGTTCTGCATCCATCAATCTTCTTGGTAAAGAGAGAAAAAGAGAAGGAAGACAAGAACAGACTGGGATGAGAGGAATTCTTTTGCTTGGGCTTGTGGAGGCAGCCAGACCAGCTTCCAGTGTATGAGAGATGGGGAATACACATCCACTAAAAGGTCTGCTGCCCCTGGTCCCTTCTGGGGACTACGCCCACTAGCTCTTGCCAGTTTGATGTAACTGTTTTTCCTTAAAGGTGCTCAATCAACAGACTCCACCTGCCAGGCTGAAATGTCCTCATTTTTCCCACTTTTCATACCCCAGTTCGGTGCTTCTCAAATTTTCATGTGTGTACGAACCACTCGGGCAATCAATAGGGCTGGGTGGGGCCTGAGGATCTGCATTTCTAACAAGCTTCCAGGTGATTCTGATGCAAAGCCTAGCTTACAGTGGCTTGTTCTCAACCTTGTGGCACTTGAGAAACTTTGTAGACTCCTAATGAATGCCCAGGCCCCCCACCCAGACCATGTAAATTAGAACATCTGCAAGTGGGACCCCAGCAATGCGCAGCCAAGGCTGAGAACCAGAGCTCAAGGACCCTCCAAGGGCACTAACTCACATGGAAGCAGAGCCACTGCCCCGGACCCTGCAGTCCTCACCCAGCTGCTGTGCCCTCCCTTGACTGCCTTGGGGGCCACTGAAACTTCACTACTGCTGCTGAGGGTCTGCTGAGAGCCATGTGTTGACACTGGCCCACTCTGCTCTGGGACGTGCAAGAGCATATGAACACTCGTAGGCAGCTGGAAGGAACCTTTCTATTTTTCCCACCTCCTGACTTCCCCTTCTCACTTCTCTTTCCAGCTAGGAGGGAGCTGTCATCCTCTAAAGGTCTAGTAAAACAGCGGTTCTCAGATGCTTGTGATTTTGCCTCCCAGGGGACATTTCGCAATGTCTGGAGACGTATTTGATTGTCCTTGATCCAGAACCCCTGCTTTCTCTTGACCCTCAAGCTATGGGTCCCTGTCTGGTCCCTTACTCATTCACAGTGAGTCTTCTCTCTGGTACCACTTTATCTAACCCAGCACTTTAATATTCATGGAGCTCCCCACTTCCCACTGGACTGGGGTCTACATATCTCTAAACCCCATCTGCGCTCAGGACTCAACTTCTTCCTCATGAAATTCCTAAACCCCACACAAACCAGAGTGTGGCCAGTCACCCTAAAAGCTCCATGAGATGTAAGGAGACATCTGAGCAGGGGACAGAGAGCCCCACTAGAAAGGGTATAGCCTGATTCCTAAATGCTTTTATATCTGAATCTCAGCTATGACTCAGCCAAGATGCTCTATCACACATGTCCTGGGCACTTGCTGTATGCCGGGCCCTGCTTTAAATGCTTTGCCTCATATAATCTTCCCAACGTCCCTGAGAAGTAGGTACCCCTGTTACCCCATGTGCACAGATGGGCAGGCTGAGGCACACAAACTAAGCTGCCCAAGGTCACACAGCTAGGAAGTAGCTGAGTGAGGATGTGAACGCAGGCAGTTTGAGTCCAGAGCCTATGAGTTTAACCACTACACGCTATATGGCCCCTCGTGCATTTCACCTCAACAACAACCCAGGCAAGCTTGGATTCTGTTCTTGATATTATAGATGGAAACCAGCTTCTCAAAGGCAAAAGAACCTTCCAAAATCACTCAGCCAGTGTGCAGGGGACCTAGGATTCAAATCTAAGACAGACTCAACATTCCGTGCTCAGGTCAGGGAAGGAAACAACGTGCTATAGAAGACAGAACCACTCATTCATTCATTCACCCATTCACCCATCCATCCATTCACCCATCCATCCATTCATCATGCACTCAGTACACATGTATTGATGCTTTTTGTGGTCACATGTTGCATGTCAAGGATCCAGAGAAAAATCAGCCATGAGCACTCTGTTTGAAAGCTCATGTCAAGTTTGGAAGACACACTGCAGACTCGTGGGTGGATTGGGGAGGAAGGAGCGGGTACAGGAGGGCAGGGGAGTCCTCTGGGAGACTAAGCAGCTGTGGGGAGGAGGTCTGGGGAAGTCCAGGTGGGCACTGCTCATGTCCTCCGATGCAACCTGCGTCAGACGATCTGTGTGACACCCCTCCCCCAGCACACAGTCACCCACACACATTCACATGGCCTTATATCCTCCCCATCCATCCTCCCCTGGCTTGCTCAGAACTCCAAATTCATAAGCACAGAATGGGGAGAAACCCAAAGGGGCTATATGCTCCCTCAATGGATCAATGCAGGCTTGGCATCCCAACTTATCATCCTGAGGTCCCAGAGAGAAACCAAATTGTAACTGTCAGGAACATGACAGAACTGTCAAAAGCAGACAAAATCAGCCCCGTAAATTGTGAAACCGAAGTCACAGTTCTATTTGTTCTGCGAGAGTGAACGCCTCACGTTTTTATTTTTTTGTCAGGATGGAAAATAAAAACAAAGACTAGGAGCCTTGCAAGTGTTTCATCTTTGTGGAAAAACCCACCACTACTACCTCTCAGTTTCCAGCCGTACCCCTCTCCCCATAAACCTGAATTCACTTCCATTCAGTGAACACTCAGGGAGCCTTGCTACGGGAGTGGGTGGGTACATCATCAGAAATGGTTATGACCCAATCCCTGCCTTTAACTAAATTATGGTCTGTTGCTCAAAGGACAATTCTATCTTCAGCTAACAAACCTGAATATAGTGCCAGACCAGACTCAGTAAAGCAGGAGAGGTCAGGGGGTGATTAATGCCACTACGGTGGAATCAGAGATGGCTTCTCGGAGGAGGTAACATCAGCTGGGCCTTAAGGGATGAATACAATTTCACCTGGAGGAAAAGGGAGGGAAGAAGACTCCAGAGGCAGGGGAAGGAAGATATGAACGCACAGAGGCTGCAGCAGGGTAGGGAAAGGGACAGAGAATCAGGAGATCCTTTGGAAGCTGAATCTCTGCTCTGTGGCAACGAGGCTAGGAAGAGTCATTCTTGCCTGGGATTGTTGGGCCATCAGGCATCCAGGACTCCCTGGTTTGGAGAGGGGGTGCAGCCTTCCCAGGCACCCCCGGGCACATGCATGTAGGCTGTGCCCAGGCAGGGCACGCACACTTCCCATCAGCCCCAGGCATGCACACACATGTGTGCATGTGTGTGTAGGTGCTGGTGGCGATCTGGCAGGCCATGCTGCAAGAAGCCCTGCAGCACCATTGCTGCTTACCAAAACAGCATCGAGCAATTTAGGTCAGCAAGTAAGGACTGTGCTATTATTACTAGTTACTGGTGAAGTTATTTAATAAGAATGTCACGTCCAATTGAGACCATGGTGGGAACTGTCGGCAGGAAGAATGTAATTACGCTAAATGGAAGTACCCCAGGCCCCCGCCGTTTGCACACCCCCACAGAGCCACACAGAGATGGACTCTCTCCTGGCCCCATTGCTGCCTGGAGGGCACTGCCTCCAGGAGGGCCACCGTGTCAGGCCCCAGAACAGCCAGACCTATGTTGCTCCTGTCCAGGCCCCAGGAGAGGCTCTTGAGGGGGGCATCTCAGGACCCACTGGGATCCCCTTCATCTGTGGCCCGACACCCTAGTGAAAGGTAGAAAGACAGAAAGATAATGACAAAGAAAACCAGAGACTCAAAGGGAAAACGGGCAGATGGAAAAAAAGACGCAAAGGCAGACCCAGCAAGGGAGCGCGAGAAAGAGGGAGACAGAAGAGGAGAGAAAAAAACAAGAAAGGATGGAAGTGACAGAGACAGACAACGCACAGGGAGACCAAGTCAGGGGCAGAAAAGGCAACAATAAAGACGGGGATGTTGGGCTTCCCTGGTGGCGCAGTGGTTGAGAGTCCGCCTGCCGATGCAGGGGACACGGGTTCGTGCCCTGGTCCAGGAGGATCCCACATGCCGCGGAGCGGCTGGGCCCGTGAGCCATGGCCGCTGCGCCTGTGCGTCCGGAGCCTGTGCTCTGCAACGGGAGAGGCCGCAACAGTGAGAGGCCCGCGTACCGCCAAAAAAAATAATAATAATAACATACCAGGCTTCCCTGGTGGCGCAGTGATTGAGAGTCCGCCTGCCGATGCAGGGGACACGGGTTCGTGCCCCGGTCCGGGAAGATCCCACATGCCGCGGAGGGGCTAGGCCCGTGAGCCGTGGCCGCTGAGCCTGCGCGTCCGGAGCCTGTGCTCCGCAACGGGAGAGGCCGCAACAGTGAGAGGCCCGCGTACCGCAAAAGAAAAAAAAAAAGAGAGGGATGTGGACTGGGAACCAAGAGGACCCACGGGTCCCCAGCCTCGTGACAAAGGCTGTCAGCGTCACCAAACAGGCAGGCCCGGCGCGAGGTAATTGGGAAGAGCTGGAGACTGACTGTGGCCACTGGGAGCAGCTTGGCCTTCCATGGGAGAAGGAGAGGGCAGTAGCCAGACGAGTTCAGGGCCCAGAGACAGCCCCCTTTTCATTTTGAACATATTTTAAAGAGTAAAGTCAGTGCAGAAGAAAAATAAAATGGGAGCGGTGAAGGGGAGAGAAGAGCCGACTCCCAGAGGTGAGAGAGAGAGAAGGGTGGGATCACAGGTCTGGGAACTGGAGAAGGCAGGAGCGACGCCCCTCTTCCCCAGGGAGTGGGGGGAGTGGGGGAGTGGCCGCAGGTGCAGCGGACAGGCAGGAAGGGTGGCAGGACTTGGGAGAAGCCCATCCTCGATGGTCTGTATGTTCTCAGCAGGGTACTGGCCGGGTCATCTGGTGTTGGAGCCGGGAATTTGTGTCTTGGAACATCCACTCTCAGGACTCAGTCAGGAGCTCGTAGGGCAGCCAGAAGAAGGAGGGCTAAGCCGGGCTGGGCTTAGGGCTTGGATGCAGTAGCAGCAGGATTTACAGTCCGAGAACTGAAGTGTGCAAGTCAGCCCGGGCCGAGCGTGTGCAGCAGGGGCAGCAGAGGACTCAAGGTTGAGGGTCTCGGGGGACCGTCGTTCAAGGGCTGCACATGGAATGAAAGGGGCTGCTGCAGGGCGGGAGGTCTCCAGCTTCTAAAGAGGCCTCGCACGGCTGAGCGTTGCCATCGTTCCACCCACCCGCTGTGCCTCTGGTTCCCAGGCTCTCCTCTGCCCAGCCCTGGCTGGCCGGCCGCTACCTCAGTTTGCCCTTGGCTGCGGTTCTTGGTTCGTCCCTCTGGGGAGGCGGCATGTTGTACCACCTTCTCAGCAGCCGACCTCAGCCGCTCCCTGGCTTCACTTCCGCTCCACGCCAGGCTGTGGACATCCTTTCTCCCACACTGTCTTTGGATTCGGAGCTCACATGTTTCTACCACGTGCACGCAGCTCTTCAGTATACAGGTGCACACCCCACACCCTCAGGCTGTCTATCCACCATCTCAGATGGAGGGCTCAGGGGGCCCCTCCCTCCACCAGAACACCCGCAACCTTCTGGAAGAATCTGTGTGTCTCTTCCACCTGGTGCCGTGTTTGTGAGTGGCAGAGGGCTGTGTGTGTCTGGTGAAATTGTGTTTACACACATAGATGAGAGTACATGGATGGGGGAATTTAAAAGAGCCCACGGCAGTTACAATTTTATCTGCACTGCCCCCGCACTACCGCAGACACACACACTTTCCAAGGCCACTCGAGCCCACTCCCTGCTCCCAGCACGCACACACCAAGCATCCCACAGCACAGTGGTGAGGGTGAGCTCAGCCTACGGGGTCAGACAGACCTGAATTCACAGCCCCACTCTATCACTTGCTGGCTGTGTGACACTGGGCACCCTGCTCAACCTCTCTGAGCCTCAGCTCCCTCACCTGTAAGGGAAGGATAATAACCGCTCCCTCATGGGCCTGCTGGGAAGATTAAATGAGATTATGGATGTGAAACACCAGGCACAGGGAGCTCAATAAACATTAATTACCACTCACTTTTTCCCTTCCACCCACCCTTGTGCCTTTCATTCACGCAATTGATAAGTATTTATTGAGCGCCGTGTGTCAAGCCCGCTGTCAGCACTGGCGGTGCAAATTCCCCATGCGCGTCCTCACGCAGGATGGAAGCAAGTAAACAGTGAGCAAATGATAGAGCGAGCGTGATCAGAGCTATGAAGAAGGTGGTGGGGCGGAGCTTCATCTGCAGTGGTCCACCTCCGAGGGCATCACTCGGGGAGCAGGGACCCGAAGGCGGAGTAAGAGTGAGCCACAGCAGATCTGGGGGGAGAGCATTCCAGGCAGAAGGAAGAGCAGGCAGAAATGCCTGAAGACAGGAACAAGCTTGTTGTTTTCAACGTAACAGCACTCCTGTGTGGAGAGAAGGCAGCAGGAGTGGTGGGAGATGAGATGGGGTAGATCAAGGCGAGACCAAATCAGGACGGGTTTAACCATGCGCAGGTGGCGGGAGGGGTGACCTAGTCTGATCCGCATGTTTGCGGATGCTGTGTGAAGAATGAACACAGGTGTGCACAGTGGGGAAGCAGGCAGAGCAGCCAGGGAGCTATTTTCCCCGGGCAGATACAAAAAGGTTTTAAGGACTCACGCTGCCCCACTTCTACCCCCAAAGCCCTCCCTGCCTCTGGACTATCTCCTACCTTCCCAGCCATTCACAGGATCCTCTCTCAAGAGGCCTTCTCTGATGATTCCAGACTACAGAGGCCACATTCCAACTCTTAGTGAGCAATGTTTGCAAAGGCCACATCCCCAGGAGACCCACCCTGGGCCCCACCTCTGCATATCCACAGCGCTTGGTTCCTGGTGTAAAAGACAAACAAGTGTCATCCTACCTCAGACTCAAGAACAGGCATGGTTTGATTCTCCTTTATGTACCTACCCACTAGATACAGCACATAGTAGGTGCTCAATAGATGCATATCTGAAATACGGCACCTGTCCTTTTCTGCCCAGAGTTTGGCACCCCTCCCCCAGTGTCCCCCTACCTCCGACCTCACCAGTGGACGCTCCACTTTTGTTAACCCTGTAAGCACTTGGACGTGCTGAGTCTCCCCAAGCTCACGTTCTCATTTCACCTTCCCAACCGTCCTACGAGACAGGGGCTATGATAACCCCACTTTACAGATGAGGAAACTGAGGTGCAGAGAGTAAATAACTTGCCCTAGGTGACACAGCCAGCTGTGTGGTAGTGGCAATACTTGACCCAGAATCAAAGTTCTGCCTGCTCCACTGGGGCAGTGGAGGGGGATGGGGGATGGTGGAGGTCATGTCTTAAATTTTTTTTAAATAAACAAACGAGTGACTATATCTTGCAAGTTATTTACACAGGTCAGCCTGGCCTGGGGATGTCTCCATCCTGCCCTCTCCAGGACTGCGCCTAGACTAGGCTTGGCCTCAGCATCCTGAACCTTCTCCCTCCACTCCACCTCCAGCACCCAGCTTGGAGGGGCCTGCCCACCACCCGGAACGGCAGAAAGTGAAGAGCAGGTGAAATCACAGACTCACTCTGCCCTCACCCCTAGCTGCCCGGCCCAGGCCTCCCTGTGTGCGAGCACAGCGCAGGGAAAAGTGGGTCCAGGAAGCCCACCGTCGCCAAGCTGCTCGTTCCCTTTCAGGCCTAAACTGTCCTTCTGATTTTCAGGTGGGCCAGGGCGCACCTCTCAGTCTTTGCACAAGCTCTCTCTCAGCCCAGAATGCAATGCCCTTCCCCGATGTGACACAAGCATCAGGATTTTCTGACAACATCTCTGGGTGCTCACTTGGGGTCCCCTGAACCATGAGCTAGGTGGGACCAGGAGCACCCAAGCTCAGCTTCCCAAGGGACAAGGGGGACTCCAACTTCCCACAGGTTGCACATTTCCCAGGTGCTGGACAGCAGGCCTTCCTAGACAAATCTTATAAACAGCCCACTCCCAAGCAGCTTGTCCCTTCACCGATAAGGGGCTCACGTGCTTGACCTGCAAGGAGGAAGAGCAACAGACAAGGGTGGCCCCCTCCCCTGGAACACAGACCCCCACTGATGTCAGCCACAGCACTGTGGCCCCTCTTGCTGACCCTGACTCTGTCAACATTCCCTTTCCCCAAAAAAGCCTATACCTTCACCCCTGCCACGTGACATTACAGAATTCACCCTGAGCCCTGCTGAGCAGGGGGCCGCACCCACAGAGACCCACCTTGCTTGTTACCCACTTCCTTCTGCAACACTTCCTCCTGTTAAGACTCAAATATCTCCTCCTTTGTTACCTCCCCGGGCAGTTCTTTGCTCACTCCTCTCTGCCCCCAAACTTATTCATTCAGTCATCAAACATTGGTTGAGCCCCTACGTGTCGGGTGCTGTGCTAGGTCCTGGGACAGAATGATAGATAAGATGTGGTTCCTGCCTTTGTACAAGCTAGCACCTTCCATTAGCACCTCTCTCCCTTTTTACAAGTATCACTTGTGACCATGTCTAGCTGTCCACTAGGCTGCCAGTTCCTCTGAAGCTGGTACGGTGGCTGGCTAAGGATGTTGTCTCAGCATCCAGGACCTTGTTCCAAAACCCTGCATGTGAAGTTGTGTGAATAATAGAAAAGGCAATTCTTTCCAAATCACGATGGTTCCCTTACTTCAGTCAGCCCACGATTATCGATGCATACATTATTACAGGTTGTATAAAAGGCTGTTTCACAATCCCTCATTCCCGATCCTCTTTTCCAATGGAAAGCCTTGCAGCTCAGTGGAAGAAGGCATGCCCGGGGACAGGAGTGTTTCACAGGAAAGCAGCCAGACTGTCAGAAGGGGAGGGAGATTTTGTTTGCTCTGCTACCTCATGCTTGCGGCCTCCATGGTTTTCTCTGTGCCTCCATCACTTTAGAAACATTTGTTTGTCTGAAAACAGCCTACACACTTTGCCCTCAAACTTCAAACTTTTTTTTTTTAATCTCATCTCATCACAGCAATAGCCAAAAGAGGAGGATATCATCAAATGGGAGTTTCTTTTCTCTCTTACAAACCCAAGGAACGAAGAGGCTGAAGAGATCCCTTCAGGTTAATTCAGAAATGTGAAGACTTCACATTTTCATTTTTAATTAAGTAATTACTATACTGCCATAGTAACACTTGCTGCCCTATTTTAGATTAGAAGAAAACAAGCATTAACACATATTCATTGTTAACTTTTATATAATCTTTAAGTGAGAAAGATCTTTCTCTAAGTATAACACAAAAGTAGAAAGCCAGAACATTGACAATCTGAGTGCATAAAAATGTAGAACCTCTATATGTACAAGGAAAGAAAGAAAAGAGAGGAAGGAGGAAAGGAAGGAGGGAGGGAAGGAAGGAAGGAAGGAAGGAAGGAAGGAAGGAAGGAAGGAAAGAATCACAGAACCTAAAAACAAACTCCAAACTGGGGAAAAGACTTGCTATATATCAGATTGGCAAGTTTTTAAAAGCTGTTGGAAAGGAACAGAGCAGTAGTTCCTGGACCAGCATATTAGCATCACCTGGGAACTTGTTGGAAATGCAAATTCTCAGCACTGTACCAGACATACTCCATCTCAGATCTACTGAATCAGAAAACTCTTGGGCCCAGAAATCTGTACTTTTACAAGCCCTCTAGCTGATTCTGATGCACTCTAAGATGTAGAGAAACCAAGAACTCTCCAATACTATTTGTAGTATTTAAATTAATGTCATTTAGCAGTTGTTTTATCAGCATAAATTCATATATCTATTGAGGCACTAAATCCATTCTATAGACTAGTTCATTCATGTTGAAATCACTCTCTCTCTCTCTCACACACACACACACACACACACACACAACTATTTTATTGTGGTGTTATTTGGGGGAGCCAAAAACTAGAAAAAGCCTAAATAATAAGGGACTGATTTAGTCATTTATGGTAATTTGTGAAATACTGTGCAATCATTAATAAGAATGAGATGAATTAATATATGCCTACCCAGAAAGATGTACGAGAGATATTGTCGAGAGAAAAAGCATGTTATAGGATAGTATATTTGCTATACCTAGAATGAACCCATTTGTTTGTGTCATAAATGGGTTCTCACAAAAGAGTTTGTGTCATATTTCTACTTATGAATTTGAAAATCTCTAGAATAAGTGGTACTAGGGGACCTGTGGTGGGGAGAAGACCTTTTTCACCAAATGCCCTTCTATGCTGTTTGAATTTTGGCCCTGAGGATACACTACTTTTATAGTGATTGAAAAGTAGTTATAACTAATTAAATTACAACAAAGAGAAAGAGCAGGTAAGCAGCATGGCTGGGAGAATAGGAAAAGTAGATTATCTGGGTAACTGTATCCTAGAGACTATTCAGACCCCCAACTGAGAACCTGGGAGATCTCTTCTGTGTTTTATCTTTAGCCACCCAGCTTGTTTTGGTAAAGAACAACTAAAAACTCTGTTGCGCTGAACGGGTGGCCTTCGAAATAAATTACTTGTTTAACAAAGAATAAAACCCCACATCCATTGAACAAGGCAAGGGCCCCTGGGCCACTTGATTTTCCTTCTTTAACAAAGAATAAAACCCCACATCCATTGAACAAGGCAAGGGCCCCTGGGCCACTTGATTTTCCTTCTTCTTGGCCCATCCCACCCAACTGGGTGTGCTGTGGACTGTTAGCCATTGAATCTCATTTGGTTTCCAGCAGAGAACAAACAGACCATCTCCATTACAAATTACATATGAGAGTAAACGCCAGTGTGGACATATCTCGTATTTGCATGTCAGAGTCAATAAAACTCTGTGTGTGCATTAGAAGAGACACAGAGGTATGTGAACATAGTCTGTGTTGGTGTTCTAGGCCTGATACAGAGTTTTCACTAAGGACGTCATGGGAATTGATAAGAGAGTGATGCAGAGGAGTCCAGATTCCTATCCCCAGGCAGTCCCTCTAAGAAGCCAAGATATTTTATTCTACCATCAGCCTTTATCTCCACCTTCAACCAGACAGTCCCCGAACAGGTTTGCTTGAACAATAAATAACAAAAACCCTGATCCAACCATTATCCAATCATCCTTCCATTCACACATCCTTGGGTCCTTTCTTTTATCCATTCATCTATCCAAACACTCATAAATCTACCCATCCCATGAATCTACTCGTCATCCATTCCCTCAATCTTTTCATTCAACCATCACATTTCATCTGTATAATCTGTCAAGTCAGTCCTTCCATGTAGTCATTCATCTTTCCATTTATTCATCCAATCCATTCACCCAGCCCATCTATCCCATCTATCCTTCCACCTTCCACTTTACCAGCCTATCAGTCAATCCTCATCTTTCCATCCTAGCCATCTATGCATTCATCCACCACCCCCATATAATAGCCCATCTCTCTGTTCATCCATCCCATCTAGCTATCCATCTCATCCACCCATCCACCTACTATCACCTACTATCCTATTCATCCATCCATTCATCCATCCACTCATCCATTCATCAACTGCATCTCTTCATTCCACTCCATAGCCTGGACCTGGTTATGCCTCTGGAGGTGTAGAGAATGGGTCAACCAAAGTCAAATGACTTTACAAGAAAAAAAAGTGATTGAAACCGTGCTACTTTCCTCAAGGCCTGATAAGTTCTTTTCACCCAGGATATATCCGAGCAACTCTCAACTCTCTTTCATGCCAGACTCTCTCACTGGTCTTTTAACAGCTGTGACCTCTAGGTACCGACAAAAGCAAAAATGTCAGACTCAAAACCTGCCTGCAACCTCTAGTGCCCATCCTGAGCCCAGGTAAACACATGTTCCTTTCCCTGCTACCCTGCACGTCGCTTTGAACTCTAGCCTGGGGTTCTAGAGCTCCAGCCATAATGTTTGTACCCCTGGCCCAGCTTACATCTTGCTCTGGCCTGGTCCAACCTGGCCTAAAACCATTCACAAAGCAGTGCCACTCAGCAAGGTTTCAGCTGAAGAACATAACTTCCAATTGGAAAGGCAAGTATCCTAACATTTAATAAACATCCTCTACAAGGCAGGAACTGTGTTAGGCACTTGCTATTTGACATCTAATTTCATCTTCAGTGCAATTCTCTGAGTCAGGCAAAGAGGATCAGAGGAGAAACTGAGGCTCAGAGAGGTTAAATAATTTGTCCGGAATCACACAGCTGCTGAGAGGCAACACCAGAATTCAGACCCAGATCTGACTCCAAAGCTTTGACTATTTACACTCCCATGGGCTGCCACTAAGAGGACAATTTCCAAACTAACCCAGAGAGAAGAAATTAGAATGACAAGGAAGAAGAAGACCTAGTTTCCTAACTGCCTCTCTAACCAAGGAAAAATGACATGAATTACAAGTTAGAGTTTATAATGAGTGCTAACTCTGCGTCAGGTGCTGACCAAAGACTTCCTGTATCTTATCTCGTTAAAAAGAAAGTGAAGGACTTCCCTGGTGGTGCAGTGGTTAAGAATCCACCTGCCAATACAGAGGACACGGGTTCGAGCCCTGGTCCGGGAAGATCCCACATGCCATGAAGCAACTAAGCCGGTGTGCCACAACTACTGAGCCCGCATGCCACAACTACTAAAAAGCCTGTGCGCCTAGAGCCCGTGCTCTGCAACAAAGAGAAGCCACCACAATGAGAAGCCCGCGCACCGCATCAAAGAGCAGTCCCTGCTCACCGCAAACAGAGAAACCTGCTTGCAGCAACGAAGACCCAACGTGGCCAAAAATAAATAATAAATAAATTTAAAAAAAGAAAGTGAAGTCACTTTGATGATCCTTCTGGGAGTCCCTCTACACGTTATGGTTGAACAGGTCCCAGCTCAAGATGTCAAGCGTTTGGAGCAATGAACTGTACAATTTCCTCCAGGGGAAGGACTTGAACAGCAGATATGCACCTTGTTGGCAAGCCTACCCATAAGGCAGGAATTCTCACGTTTTTGCAAATGCATAGGGGTTCAAATCCTGCTGCACCACGTACTGGCCGGTGACTAAGGCCAACTTGCTTCCCCTTCCTGAGCCTCTGTTTCTTCCACCTGTAAAATGGAGATGCTAAGAGTCGTCCTGTCTACAGGACTGTCATAAGACTGTAATTTCGTTTTTGACATAACATTTTGTTTCACCTTTCTCTTATTGTTGGCTATTTAGTTCATTCCCATTTTTCCCTCTCTTACCAAGAATGCTATATGCTTTTTACACATAAATGGTTGACCGCAACTCCGATTGTTTCTTCAGGGTAAATTCTTGGAAGTCAAATACTGAGTCCAAACATATAAATATTTTTAAGGCTGTTGCTAATATATTGCCCAGTTGCTTTCCAGAAAGTTTGTAACAATTTACACTCCCACCAGCAGTTTATGAAAGTGCCCACCATACTGTACCCTTGCCAGCATCTAGTACTGTTTTCTTTCCGGAACAATTTTTCTATTTCTTTTTACATATGCATTCATATACAATCTTGCATGAATACCTAAGTACGATCTTATTATGCATACTGAGTCTTTAAGTGCAATTTTACTTTCTACTTTCCCTTTTTTCACTTGGCTTTTTCTCCCTCACTCGCCCACCTCACCCACTCAAACTACCCACTAGCCAAAACACACCCCTAGGTAACCCATATTAACAATTCAGTTTGCATTTTTCCATATTTTTACTCTTGTTCATAAAACCATGTGCAAACATAAAATTACATACTCCTGTATACACATTTACATGTAGAGTGGGGGATTGACATTGTTTATCTTTTTTAAATTGGATCACATTATACACACTTCTCGGCATCTTGCTTTTCTCGATAATAATGGCGTTTCGATTAAATGAAGTAATGTCTACAGAGTACTTAGCATAGCGACTAGGGCGCTGAGTGTGTGTTATTTAATAAATAAGTTAATAAATAATTATTTATTATTAAAAGAACCGGGATCCCTCCTAATGCTGCGAGGTTCACGGCTAAGGTGCCTCCCTCAGTCTTTCCAGTCTTGTTTGGGGAAGAACAGGATAAGAATAAGACAAGGTCGCTACAGTTATGTGTGCCCCTTTTACCTTCCCTGAGTCATTCCTCATCTGAACCGAGAACCTACTACTTGCTAGGGACTGTCCGTAGTCCAGAGATAAGCCAGACACAGCCCCTGCCCTCCTGAAGCCTACGGTCTATGAGGAGAGCGATAATAGTAAATTAATGACTATGATCAATGTATAATCATTACCTAAGATAAGCTGTCCAAGGGCAAGGAACACACTTCTATGAAAATGAGCCACATGGAGGGTCCGGGAGGAGGAAGTGAACCTTGAGCCAAGATGAGCCTCGGTTAGGACTTCCCTGGTGGCCTGCTAATGCAGGGGACATGGGTTTGAGCCCCGGTCCGGGAGGATCCCACATGCCGCGGAGCAACCAAGCCCATGTGCCACAACTACTGAGCCTGCGCGTCTGGAGCCTGTGCTCCACGACGAGAGAGGCCGCAATAGTGAGAGGCCCGTCCACCACGATGAAGAGTGGCCCCCGCTTGCCGCAACTAGAGAAAGCCCTCGCACAGAAACGAAGACCCAACACAGCAAAAATAAATTAATTAATTAATAAACTCCTACCCCCAACATCTTCTTTAAAACAAAAAGATGAGCCTCGGTTAATGAGGTGAAAGGGGGCAGGAAGAGTCCAGACAGAGGAGTCAGTCTGTGCAAAGGCCCAAAGGCAGGAGGGGGCATGAAGGGAGGAGCGGGCTGGAGGACAGGGTCTCTGAGCGAAGGCGTGGGCCCTCACAGGTGAGCAAGTATCTGGAGAACACCTGAGGCCCACCAAGAGCTTAAAGAGCAAGTTTTCTCCCAACGCTCCTGATCCCACTGGATTCAGCAGGCTCGTTGCCTTGGCAACCATGACCAAGTACCAGGCCAGGCCTAGGTAAGTGCTTCACATACATCATCTCACCGCATCGTTACAAAGGTTTTGTGAATTAGGGACTATTGTTCTCATTTTAGAGATGGGAACTGAGGCCAAAAGAGACTATTCAGTCTCTTATGCAGGCTAGGACCAGGCAGGGCCAGGATTGAAGCCTAGGTCTCTCTGAAGCTCCAACTTGTGCTTCTGAGAACACCCCAGCACTGTGCTCTGAGATCCTGCGAGATGATTTAATAGCACCTCAAATGGTGATTTAAGAGATGTCCCTGCAGGGCTGGGATGTGAACCCAGCCAGACTGGCTCCAGAGTCCGGGCTCATAATCACTTCACAGGCAGCGGCCCCACTCCCCCCTCCTCTGCCACCTGCCCCGCTCCCGGCTCCCAGCTGGATGCGTGGCCTCAGCCACAGCACAAAGCGTCCTCCCTCCACAGGAACTTCTCCTCCGCTCCTGTCAACAGCCAGCCCCTTGAGGTCTGGGGGCTTTTCCTGGGGTCGCATCCCCTCTTTCTTCCCCTGATGACTGCCTGCTCCTCCTATATGTCCCACCTCCCATGTCACCTCACCCAATGACCCCCATCCACTCACCCATTGATGCCCCTACCAACCCACCCACACATGTTCCATCTTCTGGGCTTCTTTCAGCCTTGATTCTCTCTATATATATTCATTCATTCAATACCCAATAGTCACTGAGCCCTGACTATGTTTAAGACACTATTCTAGAGTTGGACAAAGCCGACAAGCTCCTTGATCTCATGGAACTTACTTGTGGAGACTGACACTAAGTGAGGGGGAAATGCATATACAATATGTCAGGCAATTAAAAGGACTATGAAGAATCCTAAGGCAGCCGTAAGTAAAGGCTAAGGGAATCAGGGAGGCCTCTCCAAGGAGGTGACATCTGAGCAGGAGTTGATGAAAGCGACGGGCTGAGCCCTGTGGCTATCTGGGGATGTTGAGCCCAAGACCACTGAACCACGGCCAGTTTGTCTAACAAACAGCAGGAGAGCCACTGGCCAGAGCAGAGTAAGCCGGGCAAGTGTCAGGGGAGATGAGGTCAGGGAGGAAGCCGGGGCAAGAATGTGGGAAGGACCTTGACTTATTTCTGACCGTGATGGGAGCCACTGGAGCGTTCAGCACAGAGGAATGAATGATCCGATGACACTGTTCAAAGCGTCCCAGCTGTTGGGCTGGCAAGAGTGGAAGGAGGGAACCCGCAGAGGGGGCGCCTGCAGGAGTTCAGGCAAAGGAGAGGCCAGCTCGGACTCTGGGCTGTAATGGAAATGGTAGGAGCGGGTGGATCCTGGATGTATTTTGAAGGTGCAGCCAGCAGGGTTGGCTCGTGGCTTGACTGTGGGGGGAAGGAAACAAGAAAGGGAGGCGTGGAGGACGCCTGCCGGGTTTCCGGGCATCACGCTGCACTGTGTGCTCCACGCGTGCCTCCCCACAGCGATGTGAGCTCCTCAAGGCTGGAACGGCATCCGACCACCTTGGTAACGCTGCGCAGAGCCAGGCCCATTACTGTGAGCCCTGAAGTGTCCCCGAGCAGCCTCTCTGCACCTTCCTTGTGCTGCCGTGGCCTTTGGGGAAGAGACAGGGGTCATCCTGTCCCACCTGCCCCATCTGCCTCCAAAGATGTTCTTATCCTTCCACATCTGGTGTCCACGTCCAAGAAACGAGGGATCTGAACAATCAGATCAGATCAGATCAGAGAACTCATCCCGGGGGCTGAGGCCCACAAGTGGCTCCTCTCGACGCCCCCAGTCTCTCCCCAGACAGACACCCAGCCCTCAGGAGATGAGAGCCCTGAACTTCAGCTACAAGCGTCTTACAGGTCCAATGAAACAGGCCTTTACAAGGCCCTGGTGAGCCTGCCACCGTCTCTGTTCAAGGCAGGCAGGAATGACTGTCCCCTTAATACAGATGAGGAAACTGAGGCTTGGAAAGTGGCAGGAACATGCGCAGGGAGTGAAAATACGACAAGAACGGCCCCTTGCCTCCATTCTTGTGTGAAATTGCAGAGGGAGAAGCGAATAATGGGCTGCTCGACACCGTGTATCACCTTGAGCCATTAGTAACGTCACCGAGCCTCAGTTTGCCCATCTGCAAATGGGGGTAATAATGTCATTTATCTTACAAGCCTGCTGTTAGATGTATATTAGATGGTGTAAATAAAATGATTGGTGCAGTGGCTCACAGGAGAAACTGCAGACATGAAGATAATGTTATCACCACTATTATAACAAAAACAGTTTGTGATTCGTGCCAGTGTAGGACTCTCTCCAGGGATCCTGGGTTGTGTGCTGTGGTGGAAACAGCTGTAGAAACACTGTCAAGAGACTCCGCATGGGTGGCACTATGCGGCAGCAATGGTCGCAGCTCCATCTTCTACCCCCTGTGTGATCTTTGGACAAGTAATTTCATTCCTCCAAACTTCAGTTTCTATTTCTATAAAATGGGAATAACTATACGACCTAGCTCAGTGGGGTCTTGCTGCCCAGTGACTGTGTACAGCGACGTGCCCAACACAGCATCAGAATCACACAGACATCCCACCCAGGCGACACACTATCGCCCCCAAGAAGTGGCCTCCGGCCCATTACCACCATCGCTACCAGGTCAAGAAGCCACAGGTTACTCTTCTCTGTCTTCCCTAGACCAACTCCCACTGGACCCTCTCGGCTCTACCTTCAAAGTCTATCCAGGAAGTTATCCCTAGTGGTCCCTGGTTGGATTCCTGCCCTTCCTCTGTCCTCCCATTACCCCCATCCCAGTCCCATGCTAAACTCTATTGTGGTACTCATCACGTCACATTTAAGTTACGCTTAGTTATCTGTCCACCCCAGTGGTGATACGTTAGAAAGAATGAAAACTTAGGGGGTGGGGCTGGGGGGACAGAAACTATACATGTCATCACCTCTAGGTACCAGAACCCCACACAGAGTCCAGAACAGTGTGGGAGCTCAACACAACATGGCTGAATGGATACACAGATAGCTGGATGCATAGAAGGAAGGGGAAAAGACGGAAGGGAAGGGAAGGGGAGGAGAGGGGAGGGGAAGGGAGGATGAGAAAAGGAAAAAGTCTTGGTATTTCTACTGTTAGGCTAGTAACTTCCCCCGTCATACCCCAACTGCTCCTCTTGCCTTGGACCTATTATTCCACTCAATTGTGGTCCTTCATCTGCAAAGCAAATGTATGGTGCCTGGCCCTAATCTGACATCAGTTTCTATCAAGAAGTTAACCAAGGAGAATCAGGTCTGACTGCAGAGCAGAGGCATTTTAAACAGCAGTCCCATTTCCTAAACTTCACCTGGATGAAGCACATTCTCCATCTACTCTTCCAGGAGACGACGAAAGGAAAAGAAAAAAGAACAATATATTTTCTTATTTAAATATGTCACAGAGACAAGCGGGCCAGACGATCAATCTTAGTCAACATCTCCTCCAGGCCTGGTAAGGGCTCTGAGAAATCTCCAAGGTTGGCTGGCATCCGTAGCTGCACCCAAAGTGGATGGGGCTCCAACCATCCCTCCAGGGTGGGAGGGACAGGCATGTTTGCTACCCCAAGCTGCAGGCGATGCTGACCTGCTCTGGCCCAGATCCAACACGGCCAGGTAGGAGAGTACGTGCTCACCCAAGCCCCAACTCCACAGAGGCGAGAACGTTCCCACTCCATGCCCCAGAGGACAAAGTACCGCACACGCATATTTCTCTGGTCTCCCTGACCCCTCACTCTCGCCCCCTGCAGGAGGGGAGTGACCTGTCTAAATAGTGAGTTGCGGGGGGAGAACTTGGCGAGCTCAGCTCAGCCCCACCCGCCTCGCACCACCCTAAACTTAGTCCAGCAGGCTTGGCCCCTATGAGGGAGGCCCCAGGTTGCCCCCTTTTGCCCCTGAATGGGTGGGTAAGTCTCTCCCATTCAAGAGTGATGTATTGACAAGCCACTTTGGCCGCATATCCAAAGCCACAGTCTCCAACCAGCTCCATCAGTAATGAGCTGACATCGTGATCCCTCCATCTGACTCCTCTTGTTGTTTTTCACTCTGTCTGGTTCCAGATTTGAGAGGGGAAGAAAGGCGTGGCAGGGAGGGTGCAGAGGAGGTACTGGACAAGATCACGGCCCTGCCTGGGGTTCCCAGACCCCTACGTGTCTTCAAAGGCAGTGATGAGAGTGTGTGAGCTACTTTCAATACTTCAAAGAGCCTAACAGAAACTGCATTTATCCACCATCAAAATGCACAGGCAAATAAATGCCAAGTGTCTGCTTCGGGCTGGAACCCGTCCCAGTCAGTGAGGTCACGCTGCCCTTTGTCCATTCTGATTGGTGGGATGGAGCCCACAGGCTTGACAATTAAGGGGTGTTGTTTTCCCCAGCCTCTCTGCCTAGGGCCTCCTGAGAAACCTTAGCCCCTTGGCAGGACTGTCTGCTGCTTTGAAAGGAGAAATGCAATGAGGTGCATTCGGGAATGAATGGGAGCGTCTCAACCATAGATAAAGGGAGTAAGAGTGAGTTCCCAAGAAGATGCCTTTTCCCAGGGCGGAAGATCAGAACCACCCATGTTAGAAATCAGGGTGTCAACTCAGACAGCGTGCGAGAAATGAAGGAAGACTGAGGCCACAAGAAGGTGGGAAGGAGCCTGGGGCTCTGGGACAGAGAGCTGAAAGGTAGGAAGGAGGGGCTTTCCACAGGTTGGATGTGGCTTTGCCCACCTCCGTGTGAGGGCAGAACGGAAACGAAGCCTGGGCCTCCTGCACTCGTTCTAACCCCATGGCACAGTTTCCCTGTAACTGTTTCGGGGTGGGTGGGATGTGGGGAGAGAGCCGATCAGGGCCAACGGACCCGAAACAACTGGCAGTTACATATTTCTTTAGGAATAAAAATGGGGAAAAGAATCCATGCCCCTTTCGATAAATGCAGACTGCTGGAAACAGTGCCTTGATACACAAGTTTCTTGGTAGGAACTTGGAGAACAGGAGCGTGTCCTCAGTCATAACAAAGTTGGGCTGTGTTGGGAGAGGGAGGCGTTTAGGAGCCTGGTCCCCCGCCTCTCAGCACGCAGCCTCAGCCCGCAGAGGAGGGGGGATCTCCCTTTCCCCCAGGGGGCAGGGGCACTGGTCTAAAAGGCAAAGCATGTCCACCAGATGGCCCCCGTCCTACCTAAAACCCCTGCGTAGAGCAAGCCCATCATTCTCGTGCTGAAAGCCGGCTGAGAAAGGGGGCGCTGAGTGTACGCTGTAGACCCTTTCCCAGTCCTGATTCTGTCAAGGATCCCGAGTGCTCAGTTCCCAAGATTTACCCTCACAGTGGGACGTGAAAAGCACCACGGTGGGGGGGGCTTCTGTGGTGGCGCAGTGGTTGAGAATCTGCCTGCTAATGCAGGGGACACGGGTTCAAGCCCTGGTCTGGGAGGACCCCACATGCCGTGGAGCAACTAGGCCCGTGAGCCACAACTACTGAGCCTGCGCGTCTGGAGCCTGTGCTCTGCAACAAGAGAGGCCGCGATAGTAAAAAAAAAAAAAAAAAAAAAAAGCACCACAGGGCTCAGGCCTGAGCCATGCTCTCCAACATGATGGACCAAAAGCCAGTGCCTCGAGGGGTGTCAGGCACATGCCCAGCTATTAATAAATGAATCAGTACTTTCCCTTCCTCTCAACTGACACTCTTTGTCCTTACACCCCATCAGTCAGAACCCTGGAAGGGAGGGGGTGATAGGAACAGCTGTCCATGGCACATCAGCTTAAACTCCTCCCAAGACCCACTCTTATCCCAAGAGCTTCAGAGTCTTTGCTACTTCTTCAAGGGGCGCCAACTTCTCACTGACCTTTGTCTCGTCCTTCCCCTTCCATCCAGAGAGTAAAGCCGCTCTTCTGTGTGTCTCTTACCAAACCATGCACCATCAACTGGAGGAAGACAAGAATGACTGTGGGAGACCAAATGGCTGCCACTGTCAAGGCCAGAATGCTGGGTCCCAAGTGTCCAGGAACAAAGACTGAGGCCTGCACCTCAGAAGCACTAGTGAGACTGTGGGGAAGCTGGAGAGCTATTGGGGAGGTAGAATCCACAAGATTGGATTAGTGAAAGGGAATGGGTAGGGGTGGAATTCAAGGACGATGCCCAGGCTTCTGGCTTAGGAAGATGCATGGAGGTGAGACACAAAAGAATATGGGATGGTGAGACTGCTGGGGGTAAGGGGCGTGACACAGGTGACAACAGAAAGGAAGAATTCAGTAGATGGCATGCTGAGTGCGGGGCCATGGATTGGCCGGGTGGTATGTGGCTCTGGAGTTCAGAGGCAAGGTCTGCACCTAAATGTGGGATGTGGAGATTATCAGCAGTTGGACAGTGGCACAAAGCCACAGGAAGAAATGAATGTAGAATAAAAAGAGAGGTCAGCTAAGGCCTGGGAACAATAATAATGACAGCAAATTTTAAATGGGAGGAAATGATGAGCAGTGTCAGATGCTGAAGAGGGGAGAAGGCGGATGGAAGGGCAAGAGGCAGGCTGTGGAAGGACTGAGAAAGGTCTAGAAGTGGAGAGAGAGGCTTGGATTTGGAAAATACGAAGTCATGTGGTGCCCTGGACGGGAGCACTTCCGCCGGAGTGGGGCGTGTGGAAACCAGATGACAGGGGTTGAGAAGTACCTTGGCAGACACTCTCTCAGGAAGCCAGACCAGGAAAGGAAGGAGAGAGACAGGGTGACAGTCAAAAGCAGGTGCAGAGTCAAGGGAGGGGTGGTGTTTAGTGTGTTTTTAAGATGAAAACAAAGTGTGTTTCTGGGCTAATGGAAAGGAAACAGAGGAGAGAGGGGTTAGAGAAATGGGAAGCAGGAACGCCAATTAGCCAATTACAGCAGCAACATTCCTGGGTAGCGCAGGGCACAGCATCCTGGGGGCTTTCCTACCCAAGTTCAGCAGCAAGGTTCATGCAGTTGTTTCCTTTAGTGTCAATTTTTGTGTGATGTAGGAAACAAGGTTGTTCAGGGGGATGAGTGGGTGAGGCTGCCCCAGAGATGAGAACAGTCCCAGATGGAGCCTGTGGTTCAGGGTGGCACAGAGCCAGAGGAAGGACACACCAGGACTGAGCTGAGTGGGAGAGGCCAAGAAGAGCCGGATCAAGAGAAAAGAGAGGGGGCTTCCCTGGTGGCGCAGTGGTTGAGAGTCCGCCTGCCGGTGCAGGGGACGTGGGTTCGTGCCCTGGTCCGGGAGGATCCCACATGCCGTGGAGCGGCTGGGCCCATGAGCCATGGCCGCTGAGCCTGCGCGTCCGGAGCCTGTGCTCCGTGGCCGGCGGGAGAGGCCACAACAGTGAGAGGCCCGCGTACCGCAAAAAAAAAAAAAAAAAAAAAAGAGAGGAACAAGGTTGGGTCAGATTGACTCCTAGGTTCGAAATCTGAGGCCTGGGGACATTGGGTGGGTCCCGATACACACAAATTTACCCTTTACCACCTTATCTGACTCTAATCGCTCCAGACTGATCAGTTCATTTTTTTTACTAAGGTGTTAATAGCTAACTCTTCTCAAAACATTGACTTTTAACAATGGCTTCCAGCTCAAAGATTCCAGCCACATCAGGATCGTCCTGAAACACAGGCTGGCACAAAGCAGCTATCCCACTGCTCTGCATCAAAAATCTCCACCAACCCCTCGCCCAAGCCTCTCAGCAATTCTTCACCTTAGGACGTCAGCTGTATCTGATACAGCAAAAGAAAACAGAAAGGAAATCTGCACTGTGTCTCTGCTGCTCAGAAAACAGCTTCCAGGGTGTTCACTTGGACCTGACAATCACCTGGTGAGAATTCAATCAATATTGACTGAGCGTCTCCCCTGCTCCAGGCACGGTCCTAGGTGCTAGGGACACAGCGGTGAATAAAAGAACCCAAATGCTTGTCAGTGGGGCACAGATTTATATGGACATGGGGTAGGAAAGCTGCATGCTGAGAGTCAGGCAAACATACACCTTTACAGGCAGGACAGTGAAGCTGCAATTCTATGAAGCTTCCTGGCAAAGCCTTGGACCACACATTGGAAACCAGAGGTCTAGTGATTCCCAAATTCATCTGATCATGAAATCTTTCTCTCTCAGGGCACTCATTTAATAGTCCCTACCCGACTTCCTGAAACCCAAGAAACACTTGGCCAAATGAATGAATGAATGAATGACCCCCTCTACCCCCTTCCCCCCGACCCCCTGGCCTCCCAGAGTCTCTGTACTTCTGTACTTCCTGTCTTAGCATCCCTATTTGCATAACTGGCCCTTTGCCTAGGTTTCTCTGCAGAGTCTCCGGCTCCTCACAGGGACAACAGACTCCCTAAATGTCCATCCACTGGGCTAGAGCCCCTCCCCTGGCAGCTGTGTCCTGCTCCAGCCAGGAACAAACCTGGACGCCTTGGCCTCACCCTTGGGAGCCTTCCCCGTCTGCCCTGACCCTGACCACGACTGGCCACCCCGCCTTAGCCTGCCTGTTTCGCCTCTGTCCGAAAATACAGCTGGCTCCCAGCAACAGGCCCCAGGAAAATGGCCCTTCAGTGCTTTGTGTCCGCTCTTCAAGTATTAAACCTGGAATAATAGGAGTTAGTACACAAGGAAGTTGAGGATAAGACTCCCCTGAGCATCCTGCTTTCTCACCTAACAAACCAGGGGCTGGTGGAAGGACGTGGTAAATCAGGAGCTCAGAGCTGTCAGGCCCACCCGGACCAACAGGCCTTCTGTTAGGTGCGCTAAGCAGTTCGGGTATGGGATGCAGGCCTGTGGGGCTGGTATGCTTCCCCAGCCTCTTCTTGGGGGCCACCGAATCTCAGCAGCACTAATCTGGTCACCTCTGGGGTCCCAGGTCCACCAGGGCAGAGCTGAGAGGAAAGCAGTGGGGAGGGGAAGCAGGAAGCCCTTCCTCTGTTGACTCCTGGGTGCGGTCAAGGCCACGGTCATTGCAGAGGAGTGGACGGCTGAAGGTCCATCTCCTCTGGGCTCCACCTTCAGGCGTCGGGAGCTGTTTGCCTAAGAGGTTCCTAGACAGACTTAATGCGCATAATAGTAACACCAGGAATTTATTAAGGATGTAGCTTCCACACCCTGCTCCCAGATACTCCGATTCAGAAGATCCAGGGAGGGCCTGGGAATCTACATTTGTGACTGAGAAACCTGGGTACGACAGTGGTTGTTAAGCCTGTGGGTGCCAGAATCAGACCAGGTTTAAATCCAGGCTCTCTCCCTCCCTGTTGTCTAGTCTTGGGCGAGTAACTTAATCTCCTTAAATCTCAGTTTCCTCAACTGCAAAATCATCACCTTCTTAGGAGTGCCACAGGGTTTAGGGAGGGGAAAGTACAGCTCTCAGCATCTCCCGAGTGTTCCCTGAAAGACCGATTCCAGCTTCCACGATAATGATGCTGATGGAGGGGCATGCAAACTTGACATCTCCCGACACAGCTTCCTGCCTCAAGCCTTCGTCCAGGCCACTCCCTCTACCTAGGACCTCCTACCCCCATATTATTCTCCTCCGAAGGACGCCTGTTCACTCCCCTAGGTGAAGCTTGCCCTGCTGCCCCTCCCCCTCCTCTATTCTCACAGTTCCCTGGGCCTTTAGGAGCCTGTAACTGTCCTTGAGGAAGGCACTTGGTTTTAAATGGTATTTGTATCCCTGACCCCCAGGCCAGGGCCACTGCACCGTGAGCTCAGTGAACGTCCAAAGGACCCAGCCCCACTGGTCCTAAGCAGATGGGAGCAGCTAAAAGCATTGAAAATCCTCCTTGCTGACAGAGCTGGTGGGCTGAAGCCTGGCTAAAGGAAAGGCCATGGAGAGGGCAGGTCCTAGGTGAGGAAGGGGTGGAGGCAACAAGGTCAAAGGTCAGAAGGAGGCTCAAATTGATGGTGAGGCTGGGGGTGGGAGGATGACTCTAAAATGAGAATGAAGACTTTTGGTGTCAGGAAAATAACAGGACTGGGAAAAGGAGGGAGCAGGAAAGGGGCAGGAGATAACTAGAGAGGTCAGAAGAGGAGAGGAGGTGGACCACGGGGTGCAGACTGACCAAAATGTGGAGGGGCACACGCGACCTGGACAAGATAAGAGTACGGCAGGTCTCCGCAGGAGATGGGATGTTGAAACGGCCTGTGGAGTCATCCCCGAGCAGGTAGACTAACTATTTTACCTTTCTTTCTTGCAGAAAGTTGTGGGATGTTCTCACTGAGGCAGGATTAACAGAACTGTGACTTACAATCCACAAGTTATTACGTGGATTTCATGGACTTTTGACAGTTCTGTTTTACCCTCTCTGGGAAGGTGGGGAACAGGGTAAAAAAAATGCGGAAGGAAGAGGATGCCCTCATATCCTCCTTGCTGACCTCTCCCCAAGGGGCACCAAGACCTGCCTTCCCCAGCAGTGCCCTGGTCCACACCCTGCCCTCATCATCACCGCATTCCTTCAAGACCTGCACCAGCAAACCAAGCTGATGGGGCCACACCCCTGCTCTAAACCCTCTCGACTCTTCATGGCCCTTATTTGTCACACTGAGCTACTTCCAGACCTTGAACATGCCTCACTTCCACCCAACCATGAGCCTGTACAAGTATGTTTCCATTGTTGGAATCCATCCCCCTGCTGCCTCTCTTCATCTGCTCTCTGCTATCTATCCTGCGAGTCTCAGCCTAAACATCACTTGCTCTAGGAGACCTTCCTGACCCCTGGAGTCTGGAGAGTTACCCCTCTTTTTTTCTAACTGTGGCAAAATATATATAACCTAAAAGTGACCACGTTAACCATTTTTAAGTGCACAGTTCAGTGGCGTTAAGGTGACTCACGTTGCTGTGCAACCATCAGCACCATGCATCTCCAGAACTCCTTCCATCTTGCAAAACTGAAACTCTATTCATTAAGAAAACAACCCCCCATTCCCTTCAAGCCCCCAACCCCAGCCCCAGCGACCAGCATTCTACTTTCTGTCTCCGTGGATCTGACTACTCTGAGTACTTCATATAACTGGAACCATATGGTATTTGTTCTTTTGTGACTGGCTTAGTTCACTTAACATAATGTCTTCAAGGCTTATCCAAGTTGTAGAATGTAGAATCTCCTTCCTTTTTTTTTTTTTTCCCCCGGTACGCGGGCCTCTCACTGCTGTGGCCTCTCCCGCTGCGGAGCACAGGCTATGGACGCGCAGGCTCAGCGGACATGGCTCACGGGCCCAGCCGCTCCACGGCATGTGGGATCCTCTCGGACCGGGGCACGAACCCGTGTCCCCTGCATCGGCAGGCAGACTCTCAACCACTGCGCCACCAGGGAAGCCCTCTTCTTCCTTTTTAAGGGTGAATAATATTACACTGTATGTAGATGCCACATTTTGTTTATCCATTTATCCATCAGTAGACACTTGGGTTATTTCCACCTTTTGGATATCATGACTAATGCTGCTATGAATATGCAGGCAGTTGTCTCTCTTATGTACCCTTATCTTTGAAACTTGTCCATGGTCCCCAATGCATCTGAGAGCTCAGGCCCAGCACAGGCGCTCTATAAATGCCTGCTGAAGGGCTAAGTAATCCCTCACATTCTCTAAGTGTGGCACCCATCCAGTAATTTATTTGTAGTTTAACTGGCACCTTCTAAAACACAGTGCCTTGAACCAGAAGAAAGACCTCCTATAGGAATTGGGGCCCCAGTATGGACAGGAAGGCTCTGGGACTGCTCAAAGCCCTCCATACAGAGAGCCATCCCTGTAGAAGGATGGACTCAGGTGGGCCTGGGAGCCCACCCTGCCCCTTAGCTCATCAGTGCAGCTGCGTATCCCAACTTCTGCCTTCCACAAAACATTGATGAATCTGACTACCTCAAAATGAAGCATCTCTGTCCAAAGAAAGACATCATAAACAAAATAGATGAAAGATTGGGAGAAGTTGTCTGTAATCTCTAAAACTGACAGAGGGCAATATCTGGAATATAAAAGGAACTCCTGAAAATCAAACCCAGATTTTTCTAAATTAAGACAGGAAATCCAATTTAAAAATAGGAAAAGAGGGCTTCCCTGGTGGTGCAGTGGTTGAGAGTCCGCCTGCCGATGCAGGGGACGCGGGTTCGTGCCCCGGTCCAGGAGGATCGCACATGCCACGGAGCGTCCGGGCCCGTGAGCCATGGCCGCTGAGCCTGCACGTCCGGAGCCTGTGCTCCGCAACGGGAGAGGCCACAACAGTGAGAGGCCCGCGTACCGCAAAAAAAAAAAAAAAAAGGAAAAGAATATGACTAGGCGATTCACAAAAAGAGAAGCTCAAATAGCTAACAAGCATATAAGAGCTATTCAAACTTACTAGTCATCAGAGAAATGCAAAATAAAACAAAACGAGATGGCGCTTTAAACTTATCAGAATGGAAAAAAATTAGAAAGGTGGACAATGTTAGTATTGGTAACGACATGGGGAGACAGAAACTCTAGTGCACTCTTGGTGGAAATGAGCCCTAGCTCAGCTGCTCTGGAAAATATTATGGCATATCATACAAAATCAACATGTTAACTCAGGGATCCCAATCGTCCACTCTGTATAGCCCAGAGTTATTCTTACACGGGGTCCCAAGAGAGAATGTACAAGGATGTTCTCCAGAGCTTCATGTTAGTCAGGAGGAGTTACAGACAAGCCAGGGGTTTATTCCCAGGGGGAGTGGATATATACAATGTGATGGATGCACAACTCATAATGCAGTGAAGGACTAGACACACACAAGGAGCAGGGCTAGATCTATAAAATATAGTGCTAAGTCAATAAAGCAATTCACTTGATTAAATTTATAGCTCACTATCATTTATGTAAATTTACATATGCACACAAAACAACCTTACATATTTTATAAGGATCCATGCATATTTCAAGATATATATAAAATATATTAGAGTGCGTACTGATGGGAGAAGGCAACAATTGCCTTGGGATTGGGGATAAAGGAAGGAAATTTTTTTAAATAAAACAAGAAAGGAGCCTTTCATAGATAGATGATCATAAAGTGTCATGATCTGAGGGTAGGTTAATTCCACGTCACGCTCAAAGAAAAAAAGAAAAAAGCAGAAACCAAAAAACACCCAGCAGTGCCTTCCACATGACCAGGAAAACTATCCTTGTTACATTTTCCTCTTTCCGTGTTTCTTGGAACAAAATGTCACAGGAGATGTGAGCCCCAGTGGTCCTCAAACACAGGGAATTTCCATCTTGCTAGAGTTAAAAGGCCTCGGGGCAAATCTTGTCCCCTGGATGGATGTCTTAGTGAATATGAAGCCCTAGCAATCACCTCTCCCAGCCCAAGTTCAGTGATGCTGCCCCGGGGTACGTGGGTGGGTGGGAAGGGAGGAGGCTGCAGCAGATACCTGATGGGCGGTGGATGGGAACTGTTCGTGTCCTCCCTTTCAACTTCTCAGGATCAGCCACTTGGAGGGTAAGAATGGATAAGGGCCAGGAAGCTGAATGAGTTCACCCTCCTTCATCCACTACCCCTGCGCCCTGAAGCATAGCCAAGCAGGCTGTCTGCAAAGGTAGCGAGATTCACATCCCTGGCATGCCAAGCCAGCCTGGCCACTGGGCAGGATCTCCCATTGGATGGGGCTTACACTGGTGACCTACTCTAAAATCTCTGGATCCTTTTTGTTTTGTTGATTAAATAATGCCAAGTTCAGCATTACATAGACAAGGTGGGTACTATTATCTCCACTTTACAGGCAAGGAAGTCAGACCCAGGAAGAAGAAATGAGATGTAGAGGCATGACCAAGGCTGGAAGACTAGTTTCCTGACTCTCAGGCCAAAGTTCAAGAAACATATCAAATATATCAGAACGTGTTTCTTTCAGCTATGAATCTGCCATGGCTCAACCCTTCTAGGACTGCACAAATGACAAAGGCCAGGAGAGCAGGGCAACACAGGTCCCTGAGGGGAGGGATGCCATCCTTGAAGGGGCAGTTTTCATGCTAGGAATATTTTATTTTATTTTTTCATTTTTATTTTATATTGGAGTAAAGTTGATTTACAATGTTGTGTTAGTTTCAGGTGTACAGCAAAGTGATTCAGTTATACATGTATCTATTCTTTTTCAAGTTCTTTTCCCATTTAGGTTATTATAGAATATTGAGCACAGTTCCTTGTGCTATACAGTAGGTCCTTGTTGGTCATGGATTGAAAATAAATCATTAAACTTTCACCTCCTTTTTGTTGCCAAGTAATGTGCCAGAAATCCCATGCACCATCACCAAGCCTCACCCAGTCTCTGAGCCTCTCTCCACCTTTGACTCCTACCCCTGACATGGTGATGGAGGAGTGATGAGGGCAGGAGGTGGTAAGACTCAGGCTGGGGTGGGGAGTTAGGCAGCAACCCGCAGACAAACCTCCCGGGGCCTGAGTCGACTCTACCACACTTGCTCATCTCAGAAAGGGTTATCAATCACTCTGCACAAAATGCCTAGGCAATCTCTGATAATTCGCTTGTATCTCAAATGGTCTATTTCAAAGTTTCTGCCTTCTCCCAAGTTGCAACTGTCACACCTGCTTACTTTCAATCAATAAATAGATGTAGCTACTTAATAATGGACCTTATTCTATTGCCTATTTGAAAAGCAAGAAGATGGACACATAATTTTTTGGGTTTCTGGATTATAATTGCACTTGAGTATAAATGAGACATGGGCAGGGAGGAAGGCTATTTGTGCCACAATATGAGCCCTTATTTTCTGCTCCAGACCACGTGGGAGATTCTCAAATAAGTTTCTAAGAGTTATCTTGGTGCTTGCTGTCAGTGATTTAACTACACAGACATTATTTTTAGAATCACAAGAGTGTCTTATAACGATGATTTTCAAGGGCAGAATTGACATCTCCTTAGAGCTCAATTCAGTTTAAAATTTTCCAACAATAAGAAACAAATAGGTAGAAACTGAAAGGCAGTTTCCAGTGGGGAAACTCCTCAAAAGAGGGGACCACAGAGGTGAACCCCTACACTACCCAGAACTTTGCTTTCCGTGGGTACAGCCACCCCGCTAGCTCCAGGGTGGGCACAGTGCCCTTCTCTGATGTTGGGCTTGACAAGGGCTGCACTGGGGCTCCTGCCTTGTGCCTGGCATATTTCTCTGCTAGGGTTCACGGTGGTGGCCACACAGGACTTCCAATTTCTCCCTGAAGACCCCTAGTAGCGGAGAGTGGAGCCATCAGCATTTTAGAATCGACACCAGTGTGGAACCAAGGGCTGATGGGGACTTTCTATCTGCTAGAAATTTTACAGTTCAGGCAAATGAGGAACTGAGGAGTTCTGGGGAGGAAGATGAAGATGCTACAATAAGGTGAAGCAGGTTAGGTTGTTTCTGGTACCCTCCTTAATTTCCCATTTCCTCACAGTGCCCACTCAATTGGTTATATAATCCCACTACATCTCCCGTATCCCCTCCCAATTCACCCAACCTAAGCCACCCCAATACATCCTAACTCATCCCCATCTCACCCCATCCCACCACAACTCATTCACTCCACTCTACCATATCCCGATCGTCCCACTCTACCCCAACTCAACTCCACCCATCCCATGTTATCCCGCCCCATCCCATCCCATCCCAATCCATTCTGACCCAATCCTATCCCACTTCACTCCGTCCTATCCCAGTCAATCCCCCGAACACTCTGTATCTCCCAATTCCACCTCAAACCATCATATTTTACTCAATCCTATTCCATTTCATTCCACCACCCATCTCAGTCCGTCCCAATTCATTCTATCTGTTCCATCCCAATATACATCCCAACCCATGCTTGATCCTACCCCAACTCACTCCTTCCTACTTCACCTCAGTCCATCTCAAATTATCCTGTTTCTCCAATCCCACCCCATCATATTCCATTCCATCCACTCCCATCCCATCTCCCGCCTGCTCCCCTCCCGTCTCCTGCTTGGCCAAAGTTCTTTTTTAATGTATACAGGGCATGACCATTCTTCATGTCATGCGAAACTACATGAGAAAGCCAAAGGACCCCAGAGATCTAAGAGTTAAGTGTGTATTGGGGTGGAAGAGGAGGGAAAAAAAGATACAGAATCTCATCTTTATTTTTTTTCAAACAACTTCCAAAATGCTTAATCTATTGATAGGGAATCAAAAGCATGCTCTAAAAAGAGTATGTAATTCTTATTATGTCTTGAATTTGTACAGGTCCCCCCAAAAAAGAATCTCATCTTTAAAGGTGGGGTATGAAAAGATAGCCCAGGGGGTTGAGCTCCCACATCCAGAAAGAAAATAAATATGAGTTTCATGTTTCTCTTAACTTACAAGAACCAGGAAAGAGCTCTAAGAACCACACCACTATTTTCAAGTTGAGAAACCCACACTGCATAGCCTACCCTTTGCTTTCTGTGGGCCCAACGGGAAGCCGAATTCTATTCAAAGCCGCTGAATCCTGAGACAGTGTCTCTGTGAGGTGGAAAACTCTGAGGTAACCCTCCATTTTCAGGTTCACCCAGATGTTCCCCTGTTGTCGTGGAAAATCTCTGTAGCGGACGGAGAGGAGGGATTGGGAGGCCATATCCCACTCAGAGTGAAACCCAAGGAAGGCAGTGTCAGTGACATTCTCCAACCTCTAGGGGGAGCTAGAGGGTCTGCCCTCTTCACCCCTCCAGGAAGGGGTGTACTAACAAGGCCTGATAGGTGGGTGAGTCCGCCAGGTTCTAAGGAGTGTGCTTTCAGTGGGAGGAGCAGAGGAAAGACTTGCTGATGCATCTGGTGGCATCTTAGAGTGGCATAGGATGAGAACTGTTTCTCTTATAATTCCAAGAGGCTGGTGCATGTGGACATGCGGACAACAGTAGCAGCAGTAGAGGTAGTGGCAGCATTTAACATACACTGAATGCTAACAACAGGTCCGGCACTGTGTCGGATGCTTTCCACGAATTAAAAGGATGGGCCCTAGAGTCAGGAAGCCCTGAGGTTCAATCCTGTCTCCTCTCCTATCTGCTCTATAATCTTGGCCAAATTGTTTAATTTCTGAGTCTCAGTCTCTTCAAATGTGATATTATAGTACCTGAACTGTTGTGAGAATTGAATAGGAATGTCTATAAAGCACTAAGCCAGTACTCAGTAAAGGAGAGCTATTGTTGGTAATACGTAGAAGGACACAGGGCCGCCTCCCACCTGGGGATGCCCCTTCATCACATCCCACTCCTCCAAGCCCCTTGCCTTGGGAATGTCCAAAAGGACAGTCATAGAGAAAGGGAACCCTGGGCTCCAGAGGACCTGCCTCTGATCCTTTCACCAGGTGTTTATTGAGTGTCTGCTATGTGCTGTGATCTGGGCTACACTGCTCGCCTGAGTTCATGGAGCCTTAGGGAAAGGCAGACGTTGTCTCATTAAACAAGAAATCCCGATATGTCCTGATGCGTTTTACAATACGAGGAGTTTTACAACCTCGGTTGTGAGAGTTCACAGCAGAGTTCAGTCGAGACTGGTGCCTGGGACTAGAAGCAAATCAAGGACGGCTTTGTAGTCACCCTCCAGGAGCTGTGGTGGAGATGGATAGACCATGGCTGCTTGAGGAGTTGGAAGGTTGAGATCCAGGCTCAAGTGCTAAAAGCATCACAGCGTAACTGATGGGCACAGCCCAGTGGGAAAAGCAGGACAGAGATAGGCAGCCTGTGTGGAAGGAGTCCAGGGGTAGCACCAGCTGGGTCTCCTTAGAAATCAGATAACAGGGTGGGTACCAGTAAAGGATTTGGAGTCAGGCAGGCCTGGGTTCAATCTCTGGCTGACTAGTGGTGTGGTTAAGTTATGTGTCCTCTCTGAACCTATTTCTTTGTGGATAAAATGGGGAGAATAATATTACTGGCCTCACTGGGTTGCTGTGAGGGTCGAATTAATACATGCAAGTGCTTGGGTTGCCATCAGCACATGGTGAGGACTCAACAGACATCAGCTGTTAGTGTCACTCCCCTGGGTACAGCTTTCTGAGCAGCGGAGGAGGATATCGGGAGGGTGCACAGACTTCCTGGCCGAGTCCTCTGTCCTCAGTGTTCCTGTTCCAACCCCATCTTGCATTCAACGGGCACAATCAATATGTATGTGCTGGGCCTGTTGCATCTCTGATTTCTAATCCCTTCCAAAACACAGGGATGCCTTGTCCCTTTTGCAGGCAGGCAGCCTGAGCCTTGGGGAGGTCTGAAGATCAGCTAGTTCTCCAACAACGAACATCTGGCTCTGCTGAGCCATCAGAGTCCCTAAATCCTGCTGGCATGACAATGATGATGAAACAGAGACACATGAGGCAAGTTGGTGTCGCTGAAGCCACCTGCTGGACTCTTCTGGACACACCCAAACCTTGCAGTGTCCGAGCCCTGGCAATCTGGTTCTCCAGTGCCTTTCCACATCATTCTAGCCTCACCTTCAACAGAGCTACACTGTCACCAGTCCAAGATACGGTCAACACTCTCTGCTGTGGTCAGTTTCTTTTTTAAAACCATAAACGCACAGCTCAATTGCAAATGGAAGTTCAAATCCATACGTTGATGCCTTTCCTGGGGGGGTGGGGGGGTGGGTAATGCTTAGGGCTTGTTCTTGCATTGGTTCTAGAACTTAAAGAGCTATCTTACCAATCTGTGACATTTGGTTCTGGAGGGAAAGCAACTGGGGATCAGGTGGCTTTGTTGTCGCATTACCTCTGCAAACCAACTGGCTTCTTTGATCCCTAAAACTCTTTATTTTAGGCTTATCAGCCCCTAGTGAACTGTCCAAGAAAAAAATATTTTAAAAAATCATCTGCTGATTTAACAACCATCTATCAGCCACCAAGTCTATGCCAGGTCCTGAGCTGGGTGCTGGGGATGCCAAGAGAAATAACGCACTGTCCCTGCCCTCAGGAAGCTCACAGTTCAATACGTGAGGCAGATAAATAACTACTTTGAATACAATTCAGTTAGTAGTGTCATCAAACACTGGGTATGGTCAATGCTCCAGTTTTTAAGAGGCCTCTGAAAACAAGCAAAGCAGGGAGAATTTTTTTTTAAATAATTCGATATTTGATTTCTTTTAAAGCAATGAAGTGGTTAGCATGGGAAAAATCAGAACTTTAAACTGTAAGTATAAAAACCCTTACACTTACAGTTTAATATTGCCTTTATTTTAAATTACTTATTAAGGAAATGGGAAGCATAACAGTCTTTTCAATGCTCAGAGCTGCTTAATTCGGAGAAAAGTAGCCAGGTTTGAGAACATTTGAGAGCATGAAACTGACAGAACTTGATGGCCACCTGATAAGGAAGGAGTTGAGGATGATCCTAAGGTTCCAGGCTAGGTAACTGGGAAGCTGCCAGTACCACCAGCCTGCATGGAGGATACTGGAGGTTAGGTGCAGAGCTAATGAGTTTGCTTTGGAAGGGAAACATCTACGCGAAGATGTCCAAGAGTCAGCCGGTTCTACGGGCTGTCTAGATCCAGAGCTTCCGTGCGCTAGGAAGCCAATAGACATATATCGGGAGAAGCATCTTGGCAGGAGAGATCTGTCTGGAAGCGTCAGAGTGTGGTAGTGGAAGAAATGGGCCTGGATGAGCTCACCCAGGGAGGAGTGAAAGGAAATGAGGAAAAGCATAAGGAATGGAACACTGCAGGAAGCCAGACTTTCAAGAGGGGAATAAGTGCTACTATTAGAAACTGGGAAGGAACAGCCAAGAGGTAGGAGAAAAAATCAGCCAAGCACAGTGTGCCGGAAGCCCAACGAAGAGAAATTTTAAAAGAAGTAATCCAAAGTGTTCACAGTTTCAGAGAAGTAAAGAAAGAGAAAGCAGATGGGTTTGGCGATTAAGGGGGTCACCAGTGATCTTTCCTAGAGAGTTCCAGTCCTGGGGACAGAAGCCAGTCAGCAGGGATTGAATGGTCGCAGAGAAAGTGAGTTCAGGACTCGTCTGAAGAGAGTTACCTTGTAAATGAGAAGGAAAGATGGGATGGGAGCTACAAGGTCAATGGCGCCAAGAAGTCTGGTTGGCTTGTTTTATGTTAGAGATTAAGTTGTTTATGGAAAACAAAAGACAGGAGAGTGATTGATCTATCATCCAGGGGGAGGAGGTAACTGCTGGAAGGTCTCTAGGGAGGCTGGGGGTAGGGGAAGTGTGAGGGCACAGATGGAAGGGGTGAGTGTCCAAGTTGAAGGCAGGTTCAAATCCTACATTCATTTTATCCAGTCATCACCGGGCCAAGGAAGGGAGACAGAGACGGCGCAGTCCTGAGCATCTTTTAAAGTCAACGGCATGAAGAGAACACAAAATAAATGTGTTTCCCCCTCTAATGTGCCAAATCCTGCCATCATCTGTCACCAAGTCCACTTCCAAATCTCTGCTGCTGGCAAGGTCAAACACCACATGTAAATGCGGGATGGGAAGGCAGAGCGCGCCCACCAGAGAGCAAGCACCCCCTCCCCCAAGCCGTTCAGCGCTCCCACCCCCAACTTCTCTGCCAACCAAAGAGCTGCAAGCCAACCGATCTCTCCAAGGCAGGATTCCAACACAGCCCAGCAGTGTGCAAGCTCCGGTAGTCGGCCTTCTTCTTTCCCTGGGGGCATGACATGCCCAAGGGGCAGGGACAAATCGAGCCAGAAACCCAGCTGGATCATATTAGGGGTAATCTCAGGTCTGCTAAGCCAGAGCAGGGGCCGCTCCTGGACACACGTCTGAGAGGCCTGACAGCCGGTACCGCCGGTACCAGCGGTACCCCCACCTCTCATGTGGCAAGTCTGGTGACCAGCGGCGTCGTTGTGAACTGTGCAGCCACCCAGTGGGTGTGGGTGTGCGCGAGGCCTGAGCTCCTAGGCGCGCGCACCGCGGGCGCCCCTCTCTGGGTGTTGGCCGCTATGACTCTTAGGGGAACCTGAGAAAGTCCGGTCAAGTAGGGATGGGAGAGCCAGGGCTGGCTCGGGGCGCCCTTCCCGACCAGCAGCCCTAACATTCCCGGCTAAGGAGCTGGCGACACGGTCTGCGGGCACTGGCTCACAAGATGCTGGAGCCCAGAGTGGACAGAAGAGCTCGCCAGGGAAGTGTCGCAGTTTCCAAAAAGGGACCACCTAGAGGCTCGGATGGTTGAGGCCAAGCCTTCAAAGGTTCAATCGGTGGTTTTAAAAAAAACAAAATAAATAAGTAAATAAAAAACCCAACACAGCTCCAGGCCGGAGGTGCTCTCAGTCAAAGCCTGGGCAGCAGGTGTTACGGGTTTTCTCCCCCTGTGGGCGTCAGCTTCCATGCTAAATAAAAATGCGGCCCCAGGCATCGCCCGTCGGACCCGTCCCCACCCGGGGACACAGAACTTTCTAGGCTGTGGCTAGAGCTGAGCCTCGGAGGGGTGCAGGGGGTAAAGCGGAAGGGCAGCAGTCGAGGCCAGTGGTTCCCAGTGGGGACTGGGTTCTCTCCAAGGTCCGCGTGCCTTCCCGGTCCGCAAGCTGCGGCCACACATCGGCGAAGTTCCGGGACTCGCCACACCCGCCAGGTCTTTCAGCCTCCCCGAGTCGGTCGCCGGGAGCAGGTCCCGCCGCCCGCGCCGCCGCTGCCGCCGCTGCCGCAGACCCGGCGCTCGGCTGCAGCAGGGCGCGGGAAAGGGCACTTTGGCGCGGAGTGGAAACCGAAGGCAATGTGGCGACGCGGAGCCTGGCGGCGACACTCCCTCCCCTGCCCCCGGGCGCAACCCCCGCCCCCGCCTGCCCGTCGCTCAGCACCCTCCAGCCCCCACCTAAGTCCTCCAGCTCGGCGTGCTCTGGACCCCCGCCCAGCTGACCCCCCTCCCAGCCCAGAGCGCCCAGGGAGGGGGACACTTGGGGAGGCGGGTGGCGGCCGCAGTCTCCGGGCGGCTCCGGCGGGGGCGCGGGCTTCAGTTGCGAGAGAAATGGGCGGGGGCAGGGAAGGGCAGACCCTGCAGACGAGCAAATGGGGAGGGGGCGCGCCGTTCCGCTCCAGCCCCCAGGACGGGCGTGCCAACGAGGATCTGGAGGCGGGGAGGGATCCAGGAAAGTTTATCTGGGAAAAGCCTAGCACCTTGGGGGCTGGGAGGCTGAAGAAACTGAAGCCACGGTCCGGGAGCCCCGCAACCCCGGGCGGGGATGGTCTGTCTCCCAGGCCCCCTGGCCGGATCCGGCCAAGCT
>NW_020175208.1:1178375-1189886 GCF_003031525.2 Neophocaena asiaeorientalis asiaeorientalis | reverse complement strand
AAGCACCGAAATCCCGGCTTCGGCGCGAGCCCTCCCCGCGGGGCAGCCGCAGCGCCCCTGCTTCCGTCCCCGCGAGCGCGGCATGGCGCGACCGGCAGCGCCGAGGGAGAGGCTCCCCTCGCTGTGGAGGAGAAAGGAGGTCAGGAGAGCTCTGGAGCTTTTTTCTGCTCGGAAAAAATCCCGGTACGCGGGAGCTCTGAGCTTCTGCGGCTGGAATGAACCAAGTGTCCGCCCGGCCGGGGAGAGGCGCGCTGCGCTCTCGGAAATGACTCGCTCCAATCCCGCTTCGGGGGGTTCGCGCCGGGGGGCGGGGGGGAGGTGAATTATCCCCGGATTAATCACTCCGGAGCCGCTTCTCCGCCGCTCCAAATGCTGGGGGTGGAGGCGCAGCAAAGGAGAAAATATTGGGAGGGGGCGGGTGTTCCTCTTCAGCGCCACCTCCACCTCCAGAGAAACCACAGATTACATCTAAAGGGTTGTTTATTCCTGTTTGTTTTACAATTGACCAGTTTCTTTTAAGTTCAGTTCTCTCATTTCCATTTATAAGATCACCCATAATACACCCCCCCATACACACACACACACGCGCACACACACAGTGATACACACAGGCGCGCGCGCACACACACACACACACGTACACACACGCCTCTTCCACGTTTGGAAATTAGAATACTGTCTGGGAAAAGGTAACCAAAGAAGGACGCGGTTCCCCAAGTCACGGCTCTTACGAGCTGATCTTGGGTGGTGGCTTTGAACTTGCAATCTGCGGCGTGGGGCGATGCTTACCAGCCCCAGTGGCAGCAGCCTCCTACCCCATCCCAGGAGAAGGGTGTGTGTGCGTAGACCCAGGATTAAGAACTGGAGGGAAGGAGGGGCGGGGGTGGGGGAACCCGCGGGTTTGACTCCGTTCCGTCCTTCCCTACCCTAAGGCAAAATCTCGGGATGGAGGGAGGCGTGCTTGTGTCCGTTGCGGTGGGGGAGGGGAAGTGAGGTTGGGAGAGGAACGGTGCAAGAGTTACTTGTGCAATTTATCCTCAAAATTAAATAACCGGACCCGGCTTCTTCTCATCCTTACCCTCCTCCTCCCAGCCGTGGCCCCAAACCAGACGAGTTTCCCCCAATGGCGTGAGCCCCTCCCCACTTCTTTCCCGCCGCCGCTGCCGCCAGGCCCCAAGGGCTCAGCGCCGGTCCCCACCCGATCCCCCACCCCCACTCGGTCGCCGTCTCTGTCTCGTCTCTCGTAGGCTCCTCCGTCAGTCACGATGGCTTCTTAGCTGTCTACGCCAAACTCTCCGCGAGAGGGAACAGACGCTACGGGGGGAAGCAGGAGGGGCAGGGCCTGGGGAGGAGGTCCCCACGGCGCGCGGGGTGGAAAGGCACTAGCGGGGGAACACCCTCCGCCTTTGCCCGAGGCACCCAGGAGAGGCTGCGCTAGGGGCTTTGGGGGGTTGGCAAGCCGGAGCTCTAGTAGCTGCGAGCCCAGGGGGCAATGGCCCGCTGTCGGTGGGAGTTTCCGGGAAAGAGAGTGGAAAGGGTTATGGGTCTGACGACCAGAGCGGGGAAGGCGGCGGACAGGGCCGGAGGAGTGGATGCTTGTCCTTGCCCCCCAAAAAAAACTTGCTGTGCGGAGCCGCGATCTCCCGATCTCGCAGCTCCCTTGATGCCCGGCTCCCTCCTCCACCTCAAGTTGTTCCGGTTTCCCAGTATGAGCTCATCCCGCAGCTGGGGAGCCAGCCCGGTAACCCCGGGCCGGTGAGCGGCCTCAGAATCTCCGGGCCCCTTCCCCACCGCCAACAGGCTGGCTTTCTCGCCCCTCCCGACGCCGCCTCGCTGGGTGCCAAGAACCGAAACGGCCAGAACTCCACAGTGAAAGGCCTGCTTTATGTCCCCGGAGCAGCGAGGAGGGGGCTTGTCGCTTCCCATTGTCCAAGCCCAGCCCCCAAAAGAGAGGGCTCAGCCAGCCAAGCCTTGGCCTTCCCGCCAGCGCTGGAGAGAAGGGAGGGACTGGCTGGGCCGTAGGTGGGTGGCAGCCTTGGGGGTGCTCTTGGTGGGATCTTCCCTCGGGGGGGAAAGCCCTGGCTCCTAAGCTTGGGCCTCTCCCCTCTCCTGCCAGAGGGGTCCTGGAGCTTCAGCGGGCAGAGCCCTCCATTGCAGCCCACAGCTGGGCAGGAGAGAGTCTGGGCTGCTCTATAATTCTGGGCCTCCAGGCCAGTGGGCTTCCCCCACTCCCTCCTCAGCCCCAGAACTTTGCTCTGTGGCTGCAACCCACAGCTGATGTTTACCCCAGAACCCTCCCTGGCAATGGGACATTTGTCATCCTTCTCCCTCGGGGCCGTGGAGGGCAGGGACACCCTTTTAATTCCTGACACTGGCCCAGCTACTCACTTCGCCACCGTTCCTCCCTCTCTCTGATCTATCTGTGCCCACATATACTTACTGAGGCCTCCTGAGCTCTGGGCCCTGTGCCAGGCTGTGCTGTGGGCAATGCAGAGATGCACAGTGTGTGGTCCTGCATGGGAGGACGCGGGGCACAGATGGAAACCCCCCCCACAACCCAGGCAGTGCTAATCGCCAGGACAGAAAAAGGCATGTTACAGACAGTAACAAAGGCATGTCAAGACCGTAAGCTTTTCGTGGACTTGGGGGATTATAAGGCCAATTTAAGGAGGGAAGTAGAATTGGGGCTGGACCCTGAAGCCTGGATACGTTGATGAGGTGAAGATTGATTTACTCAACAAATAGTAACTGAGCATGATTACATGCCAGACACTGCGCTAGATATATACACCTGACTGAACTGTCCCTGGCTTGATGAAGGCAGGTGATAAATAAACAGTTATATATAAAGTTACTAATTAAAGATGCTATAAAGAAAAAGTTCATAGTGGCTGTGAGAAGGACTACACGGGGCATGCCTTACATAGGTGGTCTGGGAAGGCCTCTCTGAGGTGGTGACCTTGAAGGTGGGATTGAAAATTAAGATAAACAGCCATGCAAAGAGTTGGGAAAAGGAAGGGCAAGGCCCTGAAAAGGGAGGGGGACTGGCAAAGGCAGCTGGGTCTGGGTCAAGGTGAATAAGAGGGGACACTTAAGAGATGAGGGAGGGGATGGGACCAGAGCCAGATCTTGCAGGGTCTCTTAGGGGATGATGAGGAGATTGGATTTTAGTCTTAAAAAGGGGGAAGTACAAGGTGTATTCATTTGCTAGGGCTGCCGCCATAACAAATAACAAAGTACCACATACTGTGTGGCTGAAACAACAGAAATGTATTGTCTCAAGGTTCTGGAGGCTAGAAGTCCGAGATCAAGGTGTCTACAAGGTTGGCTTCTTCTGAGTTTGCTCTCCTTGACTTGTAGATGGCATGTCTTTTCCCTACATCTTTACATTGTCTTCCCCCTGTACGTGTCTGTGCCCAAATTTCCTCTTCTTATAAGGACACCAGTCATACTGGGTTAGGCCTCACCTCACAGATTTAGTTTTAACTTAATTACCTCTTTAAAGCCCTGTCTCCAAATATAGTCACATTCTGAGGTCCTAGAGGTTAGGACTTTGACATAGGGAGGGACAGAATTCAGCACATAACAGGGGGAGAGGTCTTTACAGATGGAGGGAAGAGAGAGAAGAAATGCATGACAGAAAATAGATTTAAAGAGTTGCCCATCAGGCTGCGTGGAGTGTGACTGCTTTATCAAGAAGTAGTCTGAGGGCTTCCCTGGTGGCGCAGTGGTTGAGAGTCCGCCTGCCGATGCAGGGGACACGGGTTCGTGCCCCAGTCCGGGAAGATCCCACATGCCGTGGAGCGTCTGGGCCCGTGAGCCATGGCCGCTGAGCCTGCGCGTCCAGAGCCTGTGCTCCTCAACGGGAGAGGCCACAACAGTGAGAGGCCCGCGTACCGCAAAAAAAAAAAAAGTAGTCTGAAAAGGTTCACGGCTCTGAAGACCAAAGATGAGGACCCTGAACATTTGCAGGCCAAGAGAGAAGCAGGAGTCCAAGAGATAATAATAGCCCTCCCCTCTCTAGCCTAGGAGAGTGTGACTCTCAGCCCAGCCCCCAGGGCTGGCTCCCTGCCTACCCACTCCTGTCTCCCCAGGAGCAAGAGGCAGCCGTGGGTCAAGGTCTCTCCACAATATCACATTGCAAAAAGCCCAATATGGTGTGGTGACTCACCGAGATAAGCCTAATATCCAGATAAGATCAGAGTTGGTTTTAGAAGGAAAACAGGGCCTGGCGCTCTGGAGAACTTGGCCTGATTCAAGTAGGGGCTGCACTCTTGATGCCCTGAAAGTTTCATTCTGACCTAAGAAGAAAATAAAAGAACCTGCCGAAGCCGAGAGAGAGAAAATGAGCCAGCAAATGGATGCTCTAGTAAGGAGGGCAGAAATGGAGGCTGAGGGCTGAGTAGGACGGCAGCGAAGGGCTACAGAGCAAAGGCGAGGAGGGCTCAGAGGAAAAGCCTGGGGTCTGAGTGGAGGGTGGGGATTTTAAAATGTTGAACGCGATGGGACAGAAGCTAGTATTTCCCAAGAGCAAGGCTGTCACCGTAGAGATGACAGTGATCTGCTTCCCAAGGAAAGGTGACAGAGACGGTTCAGGAAGAAAAAGCCCAGGACAAACTTGAGAGAGGCTGTGGGAGCCCCACAACCAGGAGGGGGATGTGAGAAAGGCCCACAGTCTGGACCATTCCTCCAGTGCTACCAAATGCTGCGACCATCGAATTCTAGCATTTCCTGCAGAAAATCCTGTGTTTGTGAAACAAAGAAAGGGACAGAATGCGAGTCAGTGGCAAAAGAGGTCAAATGTTTCCTCTGCTTGTCAGAGGACATAATCCACAGGAGAGGGGCTATGCTAGGCTTCATCTCTACTTGAAGTTCCTCCAATCAGCTATGCTATTGTAGCCCCTACGCCTTCACTCTCGCTGCTTCCTCTGAGTGCAATACCATTCCTTCTCTCACTGTGCAGAGGAGATGATTCCTAATCATTCAGCTCAAGTGTCACCTCCTTCAGGTAGCTTCTCCTAACCAGCACCCGCAACACACACCCTCTGCTTAGTTAGATGCCCTTTGCAGCATGGCCAGCTAGCTGGACATCAGAGCGGTACGCCTCCCCTTCCATTGTGTCGAGCAATGGTTCTCCACCAGGGGTGATTTGGCCCCCAGGGGCCACTGGGCAGTGTCCACAGACATTTTTGGTTGTCACCACTGGAGGGTGCTACTGGCATCTAGGGGGTAGAGATGGTGCTAAACACCTTACATGCCCAGGGAAGCCCCCCTCCACCCCAAAGTTTTATTTAGCCAAAAATGTCAATAGTGCCGATTTATCACTGAGAAGTGGCTGCCTAGCCAGGACTACACTTTCCAGCCCCCTTTGCAGTTGGGTGCAGTCATAAGGCAAGGGTTCTAGCCCAAGGAATGTAAGCAGAAGCGGTGTGTGTGTCGCTTCAAGGCTTACCCCATAAAATCCTGCCACCCTTATTCCTCCATTTGCTGGCTGGATACAGAGCATTTGGGGTCCCTAGGGGATGGCAGAGCCATGAGATGGAAGAAGCCTGGATCCCAAATCACCCTGTAGAGAAAAGTCACCCACCCATTTGGGACACCTGAACTGGACTGTTAGGTGAGAAATGATCTTTAACAGCAAAAAGACACCAAAATATTGAGGTGTGTTACAGCAGCTAGCAACACCCTCGTACACCCCTCCATGTTTTTTCTTCAGTATCATTTGCTTACTCCTCACTCATTCTTCTATTTGTGCAGCCACAAACATTAATCTGCATACCAGGCTCTGTGCTAGGTGCTGAGGAAACAGATATAAAGAAGAAGAAGACATGACCATTGGTCCTCACCTTCAGGCTATGGATAGTTTATTGGGAAAAGAGTTAAACAGCAAAGCATAATGACTCTGGGAGAATTACAGGATGTTATGGAAATGAGAAGGGCTTCTAGCTCAGCCTGGGGAGAGGGGCAGGTAAGAAGTGGTACCTTCCAGGAAGGAAGCAGAGTGGACAAATGCAGGGAGGTAGACCCAGCAAGAAGAGCCTGCAGTGCTCACAGCGGTCCAGGGTGCTGGAGGGCAGGCAGGAGGGGCACCGTCCCTCTGCTCTGCAACTCCCCAGTCTCTCTGTAACTGACAGCTTTCTCTTTTGCTGCCCCCGCAGTGGACTGGGAGTTCCCTATGGCAGAATCTTCTGGAGGTCGCCTGAGTCCCTGGTGCCTGTGTGGGGTCTGGCATCCTCTGCTCTTAGATGTCCTGCACGATGCTCTGCCCCAGCCTGCTCACAACTGAACTCACCTACTTCTGGTCTTGCACCACAACCTGCCCCTCTGCTCGGTCCCCCATCTCAGGAACCAGGTTCCACGTCCACCCAGTTGCTGAGCCAGAAAGCTGGGGGATCAATCTGGCCTCCCCTCTCACTCAGCCCCCACATCTAGGCAGCTCCCAAGTCCTCTAAATTCTGCCTCCTTCACACCTCCCAGGTCCTAGCCAGGTCTCCACATCTCTCTTTTGGGTTTCTGACAGCAGCCGCATAACAGGGACCCCCAACTCCGCTCCTGTCCCATCCAACATGTCTTCCTTTGTGCCGCTTTTCTTTTAAAACACTAACCTGATCTCACAGCTTCCCTGCCTTCCCCGGATGTTTCTCCATGGCCTACAGGGTGAAATCCTAGTTCTCTGCTAGACCCTCCCTTCCTGCCCCTGGCTGCCCCTCTCTCCTGTGCCTCCTGTCTCCCAACTGTCCACCCACCACGCTCGCTCCAGCCATTCTGAGGCCCCTGCACTCCTGAGATGAGCCGTGCTCTCTCTCTTCCTTCCCTCTGGGCCTTTGTGCACGCTGTTCCCTCAGCCTGGAACACTCTCCCCTCCTTCTGTGTCTGGCGTTCTCCTATTTGTCCTTCAAAACTCAGTCCAGCCATCAGCTCTTACAAGCAATCTTCACCAGTGCCATTCAGAGTGCCTGGTCATGGTGGGCCTTCAGTAGATGTTTGCTGGATGGATGGATGGATGGATGGATGGATGGATGGTTGAGTAGGTGCTCGGTAATGTTTGTGGAATGGACCCAAAGGTGTCTCTCCTAGACTCCATTATCTGAATTCCTTAAAGAAATGCCTTCTCTGGGTTATGATTTAATGTTATGCTCTCTGTCTTCAGAGAACCCTGATGTGAGAAACCGACCAACTTAATGGCATTTCTGTCTTTATGAAAACAGAATTGAATATATTACCCACTATGTCACTCAGTGTCCTTTATACAAGGACTCACGATAAATTCACACTTGGGGTTATTTCCAGGAAACATTTTGTCTCTGCAGATGAAGATGTGTATTTTCTGCTGTCAGAAAATAAAAACTCTGCCTTCCGACGTGTTTCCGTTTTTGCTTTAGCTGACAAATAGGGATACCCAATTTTGTTACCTTATTACCTCATTGCATCCTGACCAATTCAGGGACCTGAAAGCAGCAACTCTTTCTGCTTTCTTTAGATGGAGTCAGTTCTTTTTTTTTTCTTTTAGATGTTGGGGGTAGGAGTTTATTAATTAATTTATTTATTTTTGCTGTGTTGGATCTTCGTTTCTGTGCGAGGGCTTTCTCTAGTTGTGGCAAGCGGGGGCCACTCTTCATCGCGGTGCGCGGGCCTCTCACTATCACAGCCTCTCTTGTTGCGGAGCACAGGCTCCAGACGCGCAGGCTCAGTAGTTGTGGCTCACGGGCCTAGTTGCTCCGCGGCATGTGGGATCCTCCCAGACCAGGGCTCGAACCCATGTCCCCTGCATTAGCAGGCAGATTCTCAACCACTGCGCCACCAGGGAAGCCCCAGGAGTCAGTTCTTGCTTTATCCTTCGATGCTGTAATTTTTACTTTTTAATCTGAAAGCTGCCTCAGATCATCTCTAGTATAAATCTTAAATAAATGCATACTGGTGACCAACGTCCAGGCCTGGAAGTTAGGGAAGGAAGGGCAGAACACCAAGCTTCTAGTTGAGAGGGACCCCGTACAGAGCCTCTCCAGGGATTCCTGGGGCTCCTATCACGACAGGGGTCTGGCAGGAAGGCCAAAGCAGAAGCGGAAGACCAATTGCATTCCAACTCTGGTGCCACCGCTGACAAGTCATATTCTTTTCCTCCGCCAACTATGGCTTTCCTTTCCCCCAACTTTAAATGGAGATCTCATCAGCCCCCATTTTTACATTAATAGCTAATAGCAGCAACAATAATCGGTATCTTTTATGGAGGGCACACCGTGCACCAGGCACCGTGCTGAGAACGTTCATAGATGTCCCTCTTTGAAACTCTCCCCCTCCATACCTGTCTAGTGTTTCCATCCCTTTGCAGATGATGAAATGCCAGAGAAGTTGAGCATGTGCAAAGCCACCCTTCAGTAAGTAGCAGAGCAGGAATTCAAATTCAAGTGTGTCTGCTGCCACCGCCCAAGCTCTTAACAATCTCCTCACAAATGGGCAAGGATTAGAGGCAATAATAAGGGATGAAATGCCCTGTGGAAATGGTAGGGATTGCCAATGGTGCTGCCAGGAAAGAGGAATCCCAGAGCCACAGCTTTGCTTCTAGAATCCTCTGGTGTCCTTTCCAAAGTCCTGGAAAGGGCTGGCTACTCTAGTTTTTGTTTTGTTTTTTTCTTTTTTGGCCTCAATGCTTGGCTTCCAGGATCTTAGTTCCCCAACCAGGTATCGAACCCAGGCCCCCGGCACTGAAAGCCCAGAATCCTAACCACTGGACCACCAGGGAATTCCCAGGGCTGGCCGCTCTGAAGTCAGGTTCAGTTCCTGGGACAACGTCCACGGGAGGCCCATTCACGTGACAGATGGCTGCACCCTCCTCTCTTCCTCCTGTTCTGGGGTTTGTCCCTTCAGAAGCCTGCCTGCAGTCTCCCTATGCATGGGGCCCCCTCTGGGCGGTTTGACCCTTTAGGCATAATCCACTCTAGGCAACATGTCGCTTTAGGCATCATGTCACTGTACTTTTCAGGGTCCTACAAAAAGTCTGAGGCCTGAAAATGTTATTATTATTAGTTCCACAATACAAAGAAGAAAACTGCAACATTGAAATCAGTAAATATTTAATTAAATGCTAAATGTACCATTAAGTCAACTTCATTAACTGTTGAATTTAGTAGTCATAAAAATTTCATTACATCTGATAACAATTGGTAGGTTGGAGTTTTCTTACTGCACAAGATCTCCCAGGTAGGCACCAAGATTGGTGAGAAATCATAGCTGACTATAAATTAAATAAATTATTCATGGCCAAAAATTTGCAAAAGCAAAATGGCAAAAAAAACCTTTCAATTTTCCTTTACATTTAAAAAGAGATATTTATGGTGAGACCTGGGTGTTGAAACTATGTTAGAGGACGGACAGGGCCTCCACGAGTAAGCTGTGAATCACCAAAGAATGTAGGCCGTGCCCACCTTTCTGAGTTCTCCGTCCTAGCCGTGTTTGTGTCTGTGATGGAAGCCACGTGAGGAGAGGCTTCGGCTGGAGAATAGGTAGGGAGAGTTGTCTCCTCCTGAGTCTTTCCTGCTTTCAAATAGAAAAGCAAGAATCCCAGGATCGTAAATAATGAGAGCTAACATTCATTGGGTACGATGCATGTGCCAGACTCACGATTCTAAGCACAGCTCGTGTATTATCTCAGTTGCCGCAAAACAACTCTATGAGGTCAGTGTTTTATTATCCCTATTTCACAGATGAGCAAACTGAGGCATAAAGAGGTGAAACAACCTGCTCAGGGTAATAGGGGTTCACAAATTGAACCCACTGTTCAAGGTGCTGAAGGTAGAATAGTGAAACCTGGTGCCTGCCTAGTTTAGAGCTTGAAGCGAAGGAGTCAATGGTCCTGGACACCATTTCACATGCTGGGCACAGAGTATATCAGTTTTCCCCACACCTGCTGTGTAGCAGGCACTTCTGGAATGCTTTGCTCCCTTCCTGTGACAATGTGTAGGCTAGAGGTGTTATTCATCTCCTAGCCCTGTGCCTTGCACAATTTTGGCCATGGTTGGTGCTAAAAAACGGACAAAGCCTAGAAAGGCTTAGTTGATGATTCGAGTCCATTCCTCCATCACAAAGCAAATTTCCCCGGTACAGCTAAAGTTCTCCCTCCCTACGCATAGCACAGAAGCTGTTATTGAGAAACTCCAGTGGCATGCACTTCAATGTAATCAACAAGGAAACGAATATACAGCACTTTTAGGCGTCTCTTGTGTGCCGGGTGTTGTTTTAGGGGTTTTCCGTTTGTTAAATAATTAAGTAGTAATAGGGCATTTACAATAATTCTACAAAATAGATATTCTTTATTGTCATCCCATTTTACAGATGAGGAGACCAAGTGTTATGAGCTGCATGGTGTCCCTCCAAATTCAGATGTTGAAGTCTTAACCCCTAGTGCCTCAGAATGTGAGGTACTATTTGGAGATAGGACATTTAAAGAGTGGTTAAGGTAAAAATCGGGTCTTTAGGGTGAGTCCTAACCCAACATGACTGGTGTTCTTATAAGAAGAGGAGATCAGGACATAGACATGCATGGAGCAAAGACCGTATGAAGACACAGGGAGAAGATAGCCGTATACAAGCCGACGAGAGAACCTCAGGAGGAACCAACACTGCCAACACCTTGATCTTGGACTTCTAGCCTCCAGAACTGTGAGGAAATAAATTTCTGTTGAGTAAGCCACCCAGTCTATGGTACTTGGTTGTGGCAGCTCTAGAAAGCGAATACACCAAGGCATAGAGTAACTTGCCTAAGGATACGTTGCCAGGAAACATGAACTCAGAATTTGAACCCAGGTAGTCTGGTTCTAGAGTCTATGTGTTTTTCAATAATGAAAGTGTTCTCTGTGCTGTCCATAATGGTAGCCGCAAGCCGCACATGGTTCTTGAAATGTGGCTAATGTAACTAAGGAACTGAAATTTTAATATTACATTAAAATTAAAACAGCCACATGTGGCTAGTGGCTACCAGATTAGATGTGGTTTGCTTATACTGGCTGTAAGTACTCCACTTAAGTATTTTTTCATTAAAGCATAGTTGATGTATAATATTATATAAGTTACAGGTGTACAATATAGTGAGCCACAATTTTTAAAAGTTATACTCCATTTATAGTTATTATGAAGTATTTGCTATATTCACTGTGTTGTATAATAGACCATTATAGCTTATTTTATACCTAATAGTTGGTATCTCTTAATCCTTTACCTCTATAATGCCCCTCCTCCTTCCATCTCCCCACTGGTAACCACTAGTTTGTTCTCTATATCTTTGAGTTTGCTTCTTTTTTTGTTATACTCACTAGTTCATTGTATTTGTGCTTTTTAGATTCCACATATAAGAGATATCATACAGTATTTTTCTTTCTCTGTCTGACTTATTTCACTTAGCAAAATGCCTTCCAAGTCCATCCATGTTACTGCAAATGGCAAAATTTCATTCTTTTTTATGGCTGAGTAGTATTCCACTATATATATATATATATATATATATATATATATATATCT
>NW_020175208.1:975368-1177444 GCF_003031525.2 Neophocaena asiaeorientalis asiaeorientalis | reverse complement strand
TATATATATATATATATATATATATATATATATCTTCTTTATCCATTCATCTGTTGATGGACACCTAGGATGCTTCCATATCTTGGCAATTGTAAATAATACTGCTATGAACATTAGGGTGCATGTATCTTTTTGAATTAGTGCTTTTGTGTTTTTGGATACATATCCAGGAGTGGAATTGCTGGGTCATATGGTAGTTCTACTTTTAGTTTTCTGAAACACCTCTATACTGTTTGCCACTTAAGTTTTTTGCAGACTCTTCTAGATACCTCAGCTCTGTGTTCCAAGAAACACACCCCTGTCTTTGTTCTCTATCCCTGGTGTATTTCGTGTTTTGTTTTGTTTCGCAATCCTTGGCCCCTGTTGCCTAGTCTCCTGCCGAAGGGGAGAAAGAACAGAAGGAATGAGTGAGCTGGCTAACTTTCCAGAATCCTGTGGCCTGGGTAGCACAGGGTCGTCGGTGTTCTGCTCTAAGCATAGGTGTTAGCCAACCAAATGCCAAGCAGCACAAACACTGAGTGACATTTTCAGAACTATTAATATTTCATCAGAAGTGATCACTTTGCCTTTAAATGCACTATCTTAAAAGGTTTTCTACATTCTTAACTATAATTTTATTCAGTCTAGGTCCTCAGAATTTTCCCCAAAGGAACACATCTTCAATTTTATAATGAAAATCAAAGGGGAATCAAGCTCGGATTTCAAAACTTAGAGTCAACATTTCCAGGAACTCAGGCCCTCTGTAAAGAGCAAGGTTGTGTATGGGGCACCTATGGTATGCCAGGCACTCCGTACAGTATGCCATGAATTCATCCAACACAGATTTATGAAGTGCCTACTATGTACCGGAAGTGTGATCTTCCTAATAATTTTAAACACCATTTTACTAAAAAGGACCCCTCTCGTCCTTCTGCTTCATCTCCAATGTTACCTTACCTACCCTAAGTGGCCTGCCTGCATGGTCATCTGATGCTGCCTCCTCTTCTCTCCCCATTGCCTCACTTTGTTGGTTAGTTTCCATCAGAGCCCTTATTTCATCTGTAATTATTACTTACTTACTTGCTCTGCTAGTTGGCAATCTATCTCCCTCCACGAGAGAATATAGGGTCCATGAGAACAGGGACCATGCCAGTTTCGTTCACCTTCATGCTTTCTCACTGTCCCGCAACTCACCAGCACAGATACTCATCAGTATCTGGGGAATGAATGAAGGATGGGAGAAGCGAAGACAGTTGTTAGGGTCACACAGCTAGTAAGGGGCAGTGTCAGGATTCAACCCTACATGTACAGGCTGCCATCTCGTCTTTTCGCGTCCAGGCTTCTTTCTTCTTTCCCGTCCGTCCTCTTGCTCATCCTTTACTGGGGAAACATTGGAGGAACAGCCATTGACTCCTGGGGCTAGAGAGCCCCGGGCAGACGGAGGTCCCATGTTGGTTCCGAGTTTAAGGAAGCCCCTCCAGTGTGGGGCGGAGCCCACTGAGCAGCAAACAGTTAGGTTAGTCCTTCTCTCTGCACCTCCGCCCACCCTGGGGACCGCTGAGCCCAGCGCTGGAGAAACCAGTCTGTATCAGTAGCCTGGGGTGCCTGGGTTTGAACCCCCGCTCCCCGCTTCCTAGTGGGCCTTGGACACACCCCTCTAGGACCTTGAGACTCGGTTTCCTCAAATGTAGAACAGTAATACATAACGATACTAAATTCAAGGCCGAGCGCTTGGCACATGGTAAGCGCCTGGTCAAAGGGCAGTTAGGGGTGAAATCAGTGATCCCCGGGCAGGGACCGGCAGGCGTCCAGGTGGGTACTGAGGAGCCCGCGGCGGGGCGAGCGGGGCAAGGTGCCCTTGACCTCTAATGGGGGAAAACGCTCTGGGGTCCTCTGGCCCCCGCCCCCACCCCACCGGAGGGCCTGGGGCACAGAACGAACGCAGGGCGCCCCGCGCACCGAGCCGTTGAGTTTCAAACCCAGCGAGGAATTCCAGCGCTGGATGGGAAGCGGGTGGGAGCCACCGGCACTGCAAATCGGCCCCAGCCCCCCGCGGAGACAGCACCCTTTTAAGGCTTTGGGACCCTTCCCCGGTCCACCCCGCAGCCCAGGGAAGGGACCGTGGCAGGTGTCTGCTGGGGGCGCCGGGACGGGCGCTGGGCACTCGGGACTGTTCCCGTGGGCAGTGGAGCGGCCAGGAGAGGGGGACTGGAGGGGGCGTTGGGGCGAGCAAGGCGGGGCTCGGCCGGGCGGGGGCCGTTGGCCCTCAGTGGGCGCAGGGTCCCTGGGAAGGCCCAGTGAGAAACCGATGGCGGGATCCCGGATCCCGGTGCCTAGCAGTGTGCCAGACCCTCACCAGATCATCCCCCAGGCTTAGCCAGTGATGATGAGCTGAGCCCCGGGCGCTGCCAGGAGTCAGGGGCCGGTGGCAACGGGAGAGTGCCAGGGACTGTGGGGAGAGCCAGCCCTCCCCTTCCAGCTGTTCCCAGATGTCATTCTGCCTGCCCAGGGACCTGGCTCCTGAGCTCAGGGGGATTCCACGGTTACTAAGCTACTGTATTTTATTGACTTTTAAATATTTTCTTCTAAGGGAGAAGGGGATGGGGGGCAAAAGTCAAGAAAGAACAAATAAAAACAAATCAAAATAAGTACCCCCTCCCCAAAAGAAAGCTGTCCTCCATCCATCACTTACACACAAATCGAAGGCCTCTGAGCATAGTCACCTTGCTGGACCGGCAGCTACACAGAACTGACCTCCTGCTGCCCCATCCTCATCTCCCTTTCTGGTGAATGAGGGGTGGTGGTAGACGGTCCCCCTGTCTTCGAGCCCTGGGTGGACAAAGGGGCTTCCGAAAAGAGAGGAAGAGGATGGCCAGCGGGAATGGTCTGGCTTCGTCCTCAGCCCTGGTGGCCAAGCGCCCCTCCGCCCTGGGCCCGTTCCCCAGGTACATCTGGATCCACCAGGACACACCCCAAGACAGCTTAGACAAGACTTGCCATGAAATCTGGAAGAGAGTTCAGGGCCTGCCCGAGGCCTTGCAGCCCAGGACCTCCAAGGAGCAGCTCTCTGCCCCCATGGCTGGCACCCCAAGAGACAATGGCCTCAGCTTCCAAGAAGAGTGAGTGTCCCCTTACGTGACCCAAGGGAGGGGGGAGGAGATGAGGTCTAACCCTCTGGGGGAGTGTTTTGACCTGTTGTTCAGTCTGGTTAAACCCTAAAGGCTGTGTACTTTTCCTCCACCCACCATGGTCCTCTGTCCAATAGAGCGTTGACTGGGATGCTGAAGTTACCTGAGTGAAGGGCCAGACCAGGGCTGTATTTCTGCTGCCTCTGTACCAGCCCACTCAGGGGACATTTCTTGTCTAAAGGCATTGGCAACTCCAAGGTAGATCTGAGGACCTTGAAAAACCACCCTAGCCAGGGCTGAAGGCTAGAAGTCCGTGGCTTTCCCCAGAGGCAACTAGAAGATCCTTCTCCCCTGCCGCCCTCAAAGGCTAGGCATTGGCACAGATGAGTCTGATGGTTTTAAACCACATCTGGGATTCCCTAATACAGGGAGCAGCTGTCCCATTCAGCCTGCATAGAAAGCCGCTGCGAGAGCGCACATCAAAATATTTACTGGGAAGGCGCTGACATATTCAGAGGACATAACAGAAAATTAAAGTGCAGGAAGATGGCTGTAAATAGCCCATTTCCTGGATGGGAAATCCTGTGTCTGGGAAACACAGAGCTAAAAGTTTCTCCACCAGGGCAAAGTTGGGTAGATGTTGTTGGGGACGGATATTAGAAAGGAGACGGAGGAACAGAGAAGACGAAAGGACCTCGTTAGGAAAAGTGAGTAAATCCGGCGAGTTATTAATGCCACCCTTGAGCACTTGTTTACTGCTTTGCATCTTCAAAGTGGGCTGCAAACATTAATTAATCCTCCCAGAGTCCCTATGAGGGAGGTATTCACATCCCCATTTTACAGATGGATTAAGTGTTAATAATTAAGTGCTAATTAAAGACTAAGTGATAATTAAGTGTTGCCTCTTCCAACACATGCTCCAGCTCAGCTCAGAGATGATCTGGAGTGGGGCAACCCTGCAGGCAATTATGAGCTGAGTCTGGTTTCAGGGATTTCTATGCAAGAGCTAAGAAAGGCAAAGCGTAACTGCTCCCCAGTTCTGCACTCCATGCTGACCCTTTTTGGGCTTATTTACTTGCTACACATGAAGGCGAAAGGCACTTTGGCTGTTATTGCCTCCCCTGCCCCCTGCTCAGCAGTGCACAGCTGGGACGGGAATGGCCTGTCTACAGCCAAAATCCTGCTGTCCTGCCCTCCGGTGGCACTGAGACCCTCTCCGCTGCCTACTGCCATCTGCTCTGGAACAGGGCCTTGGAGTGGGCCTGTGGGGCTCTGCTCAGCTCTCAATGGCCAGGGAGCTGATTGGCCACTTTGTGGACCAAGGGTCAGTGGCAATTTCCAGTAGATTGCACCCTCTCTGCCAGGTCACACGGAGTTAATGGAAACAGACTCTACTTCCAGTCTGCACTTGGCCGAAAACTGAACTGGCACACCTTTGGCCAGTCGCTTAACTCCATTTGGCCTTAATTTTCTCATCTGCAAATGGAGGATGATATGCCCTGCCTTGTCCATCTCAGAGCTGATAATGAGGATCGAATATAAGGGGGACAGGAAACTGAAAGCTACATTATTCCAGTGAGGCTGTCCCTAAATGCAATTCTCAGGGTTCAGGGGTTTTGGTTGCTGTTTTTGTTGCCTTCAATCTGGGGTTTTCACGTGATGCTCATAGACCTTAGGGTGCTTCAGGGGCAACCTGGAGTCAAGTGTCCTGGTTGCTGGGTCCCGATCCCCACATCAGCCAGAGCTGTTCCGCTTTTATGGGTTTTTACTTACAGAAGTTCTGAGTAAAGTCTGCATTTGAAAAAAGGGTTCTGCCATGAGAAAAGAGCTAGGAAACCATTGCCTTAGATGAATAAACGATATCATAATCGTGCAGATATCAACCAAGTAGAGCACAGTGAGCTGTTCTTGAAATAAAGGCAGCTGCAATGGTGGAATCAGATAACTCTGGTTGTAGATCGCATTTCAGCCCTGTGCCAGCTGTGGGATTTGTTTAATTAATGTGAGCTTCAGTTTCCTCATCTGCCAAGTGGAGATGATTGCTATGCATTTCGTCGGGTTGTTGGGACAATTAAATGGGATATTTAAACATTCCCGGTAATAACTAGGATTTGTAAAAATTCCGTGTAATAATGATGATGATGATTTCCTTAAGCCCTACAATTATTACATGAAGTGGGTACTATCTTAAACTCCCCCTCTTTTCACTGTTTGTTATGCAAATGTTCAAACACATAAAATAGTATAATGAATGTCTGTCAGTCAGCTTCATTAATTATTGACTTTGGGCCATTCTTGTTTCAATTCCTCCCTCCCCTATTTTTCAATCAGATCCTTTTTACAGGTGAGGTAACAGGTTTGGTGGGGTTCATTTCTTTGTCCGAGGTCCTACAGTTAGGAAGTGGTGGAGTTTCAGGAAACAAACCCAGGACCATCTTAGCCACTACGTGATAGAGTTAGCTGCCTTCTCCTAGAAATTAAAGCATCTTTTTGGAGACTCAAAATATTCGGCAGTCCCATGTTCTGAGTGATCACACATAGATAACAGATTTCAAATCCGGGGAGCTGTCCAGCATATATGTGGATGGCTTCAGGCCCACAAGATAACCTCTCAGCTAATCTGCCTACTGTTTAATTTTGTAAACCCAGTTTGGGTTTTGGAGATGCTAACTGCTATCAGGGCAGGTAGGTAAGTAAGCTCTAGAACACTTGTTAGCCAGATTTTTTTTGTTTTTTTGTTTTTTTTTACTTTGTCCCCATATATCATAGAAACCCAGACATTTCAAGTTTGAAAGGGATCTTGAAGGCTATCTTCTGCTGCTTGAATCCCTTCCTCGACATCCTTGCCAAGTGGTTATCCACTTGTACACTTTCTTAGATGCAGAGCTCACCACTTCCTAAGGTAGCTCCTTCCTTGGCTATGAACCCTGACTGTCCAAAACCCATTTTCTTCCTGTGCTGAAATCTGTCTCTATCAAACTAAGACCCATTGATCTGGAGTCTGCCCTTAGGGCTCCAAACCAAATCTATCCCCGCCTTCCTCTCAATAACCCTTTAGATATTAAAAGATGGCAAGAACACTCCTCCTAGGATTTCTTGTTTTCACAAGCTAAGTATCTCTGTTTTTCTAAGTTTCCCTTCGTGTACCAACTTGGTCAGTTTCTTGCCCACACTGCTGGTCCCTGGGGCAGTGCAGCAACCAGAACCAAGTACAGTAATCCAGGTGTGATCCAATCCAAGCAGGATGGATACTCCCCATCTATACTCTGTATTCCTGTTAATGGCAGTTAACACCACATTCACTTTTTGCCACAAGCCAACTTCAGCCTATGGACACATTTTGAGTTCATTCATTCATTCACTTATTCATTCAACAAGTATTTACTAAGCATCTACTATGTGCCTGGCTCTGTGCTAAGAGCTAGTGGGATAGAGCTGTAAACCAGATGAGATCCTGCCTTCCTAGAGCTTACATTCAAGTAGGGGAGAGAAACAGAAAATAAGTAAATAAAAGAGTATGATCACTGCAGAATGGGAAAAGAACTGGTATTCTAGTTGGAAGAAACCAATAATAAACACATAAAAATAAACCAAATAATTTCAGCTAGCAGAGAGTGCTCTGATGGAAATAAAACTGACTAAAGTACTAGGGGGACCTCCTTTAGACAGGGTGGTCAGGGAAGGACTCTCTGAGTAGAGGCGGTCATTTGAGCTGAGACCTGGATGCCAAGAAAGAGCCAGTCAGGTGAAGATCTAAGGAAAGATGTCCAGGCGGAAAGGAGAGAAACCACAGAGACTCTGAGATGTGAGTGGGCTTGGAGAGGGACAACGCGGCTGGGGTGTGGTGAGTGATGCGACGTGGCACAGGGTGACACCAGAGACAGTCAGGCAAGGTCTCAGAAGGCCTGGAGGACCACAGTAGGCAGTTCACATTTGATTCTCCATGCTATGGGAGACCTTTGGAGGTTTTTAGGTAGGGGGTGTAACACGATCACATTCACTAGGTTTTAAAGATGTCTCCAGCTGCTGTGTGGAGATGATTTGTTAGACAGGTGAGAGAGCAAGTTGGGAGACCTCTGGGAAGATGCTACAATAGTCCAGATGAGCACGATGGTGATGATGGCTAGACCAGAGTGATTGCAGTGAAAATGGAAAAAGTGGGGGATTCAGCGTGTTTTTTTTTTTAAGTCAGGAGATGTCACATTAAAGTCTCATTTTTTAAAAAAAAAATTATTACTTATTTATTTAATTTATTTATTTTTGGTTGCGTCGGGTCTTAGTTGCAGCACGCGGACTCTCTAGTTGAGGCGCGCGAGCTCAGTAGTTGTGGTGCATGGGCTTAGTTGCCCTGCAGCATGTGGAATCCTAGTTCCCTCACCGGGGATCGAACGCACGTCCCCTGCATTGGAAGGCGGATTCTTTACCACTGGACCACCAGGGAGGTTCCTTGGCATGTATTTTGAGAGGAGTCAAAAGAGCCTGAAGATGGTTTTGGGCACACAGATAGTGACATCACAGCTGAATTGAGGTTTTTGGCTTGAGCACTGGTTGGACGGTGGTGCATTTGTTGAGGTGGGGAAGAAATGGGGAGAAATGGGCTATGGGAGAGAAATCAGTAGTTCTGTCTAGTGTCAATTAAACTCCAGACCCTTGTTCAGTTACCTTTTAATTAGTCTTAAATTTGGGCTGAGAGAATTGTCGAAAGCCGCTTACTGACTCACATTCTAGGATTACCTATTCATTCAATCCCCCTGTTGCTAAAACTTCACAGCCTTAGAATGGGGGTTTTGGATTTGCTGTTGACTCCATTGCGCTGACTGTGAAATGGCATTTGTTCATTCCCTCATTTATGGATTCATTCAACAAGCATTCACAGTTGCCTTCTGGGTGGCGGGCCCTGTGCTGGGTCCCAGGGATACAGAGATAAGTAGGACAGAAGCCCATCTCTCTGAGAGCTCCCAGTCTAGTGGGTGGGACAGACACAGGTCCATGTGACAGCAGTGATGTTCAAAAAATATTTATTGTGCATGCCTGACAAAGTGTGAAAGCAATACAGTGGTGAAAAAGATGGGCACAGTCTCTGAGCTCCTACCTGGACCTTCAGTGTCTTGAGGAGGGCAGATCACGCATATTAGGATAAAAGTCGGGAAGAAGTGCCAGTGCTGTGGGAGCACAACGAGGGGACACGTGACCTGGGCTTGGAGCTCAGGGAAGGCTTTCTGGAGGAGGCTGGGGGAGGCGAGCTGGAAGGTCATCCTGAACCAGACCCAAGTAGGAGGATAAGTCTACAGAAAGAAAGGAAATCTATTTAAGCATTTAAAAAACAGAAATGATTTCCCGACTGGCAGCCTTCTGAGGTATTATCGGTAGCATGAAGGGAGAAGGCTGTTTTGCACTTGCTCCAGTAAATTTTCACTGTTTGCACCCATCGGCCGGCCCTCCAGGCAGGAGAGCCACTGGGACTCGGAACCCAACGTGCTGCCTTGTTTGAACTGTTCTCCCAACAAACCAGTCCTTTGTTGCTACAGTTATTAAAACAGTAAGAGAGCCACCTTTCCGCTCTCATCCAGCCCCACGCGGTTTCCTATCATCCCAGGGAGCTTCCCGTCCTTCCCTGCGCTTACAGGACTCTTTCTGGAGGCTTTCTTCTCAAGACCCAGCTCAGGAAAAAGGGGACGAATCCTGCTTTTTTGGAAAAGTTGCTTGGACTACATCCCCACTTTTATTTATTAAAAAATTTATTTTTTAAAAAACTTGAAACCTAGTGATGGGAGTGATGAAGACAAGACTCACACGTGGAAACTCGGACCGATGCCCTAGAGCAGAAGCCAGTTCTGGAGACCCTTGGAGTCTAATGCTCACTCCAGGCTAGCATTTGCTCCCCTTGGAGGGGTCAAACCCCTCTTTGAGAATCTGCGGGAAGCTACCATACACCATTTTGCCTGAAACACATCCTCACATCCCTTGACACTTTAGAATGTCAGAAAACCCCAGGCCCCGGGTTGGAATGCTTTTCTCATGGACACTTAAGTGTCCCCTTCCCTTAAGCTTCCCAGGGCTGGGTCTCAGCAACTACTATGACCCCAATCACATTGACATCAATGCATCCTCCATCCCGGTTGTCAAGTGAATTAGTGCACAAATAGTGCTGCAGACAGAGGTTCAAGGCCCTTGACCCTTCTCTCCTCCAGTCTCCTCACACGTCTGTCAGTCGCCTTCATGATGGTTTTTGATTCCCTGCTTCCTTGCAGGTCTCTCTTCTGCCATTTTCAGATCGTCTCCTCTTACTGTGCCTGGTTCCTTTCCCTCTTGGGTGTCCCTCGCCCTTTACCAGCTTCATCTCCCTGAAACACATCAACAGCACTGCTCAGCCATCTTCCACGGCTTCCTCATTGTCTTCTGAACCCCCTGACCTGGTCTTGAAAGAGTCTCTGCAGTTGGCCCTACCTACATCTCTAGGTGCACACCTGGCTGCTTTTCTCCAGACCCTCTGTAAACCAAGATGTGCCACAAGCAGGTGCACATTCCCTTACCTTTGCTCAGGTTATTTCACTACCAGGAATGCCTCTCTTCCACCTCTCTCTGTCTACTGAAATCTTCCCCATCCTTAAAGACCTGGAATTAGTGTATCATTCTGTAAATTTTTCACTGCTCACCCCATTTAACATTTCTCCTTCCTCCCTCTTCCACATTCCTTTTTTAAAATTTAAATAAACAATTATATCCCCTCTCTTTCCTAAGAGTTTAAAGGTGGCTCAGATAACAATAAAATAAGGAGTATCCCAGTATACTTCCTAGCTGTCACCAAGTTGCTCAAACTTTCTGTGCCCCATTCTCCTCACCTGAAAGATGGAAAAAGTCATAGTGACCAGCCTGAAGGACTATTGTGGAGGTTAATGAAAGAATGTGTGCAAAGTTCATACAGCAGCTGGCAGAAAATAAGGACTTCAAGTTCATCATCTTCGCCATCACCCTATTATCATTACTATCGAGGACAAAATGACAAGGGTTAAGTAATCAAGAATGGTATGGGGAGAGGAGACTTATATACCAGAAAAGCTAAGCTAAGGAAAAGTATTCAGTGGAGGCCAGCATGTTGCTTTGAGACTCTAGGCAGCTGGGGCAAAAAGTGGGAATATACCAGTTAGTTTCCGTAACTCATATCATCTAAGAAGAGAAAGCAGAAGAGGTCATCAGGAGAGATAAATCCTTCCTTAGCTCTGAGGACCCAATGGTAGGGGTCTTTATAGGTGGGTAATAGAAGGGAAGAGTCAGTTTATAACCAGCTCTTGTGTTGACCGTTGGCCAGAGGGGAGGAAACAAAGTCCCAGTGGGATGTGTCAACGCCACTCTGGCATAGGGTTTCTGATGGGGTGGTCATCTGGCGTGTATTGTACACTGCCGGTGGCGACAGTCTTTCTTCCCCCACCTGACCACGGCTTCTTAAGGGCAAGGGCTATGTCTTACTCACCATTGTCTCCCCAGCGCCCAGCCGAGTTCCTGGCACTCAGTGGCAATGCAGTGTGTATGAATGAATGAGTAAGTGAATGATGGATGAACCATAAAAATGCCACTGCAAGGAGAGTGAGGCCCAGAGGTTGCCAGGATCCAAACCAGACGTCACAATCATCAGAGGAAGCATCAAGTGACGTAGGGACGGGATATCAGGAAGCCAAGACATTGCAAGGTCTTTTCCTCCTTCTGCCTTAAGCTTAAGAAGGCAACTAACATTTTCTTGAGCACCTAATATGTGCCAGGCTCTGTATTTCAATTTTCTGTTTATCACATTGTCTTAGCAACCCTTCCCAGTTGATGGTCAATATTATTCCCATTTTACAGATGAGGAAGCTGGGGCTCAGAGAAGTTAGGCAACTTGCCCAGAGTCATCCAGCTTGGAGGGGGCAGAACAAGGATAGGGACCTGGTGAAGCTTTAAGACCAGAGCTCTTTCCCTACCCCAGGAGCCATTCAGAATAGCCCTTCCTCCTTTTGCTTAATACCGGGAGCCATGAGCAATGAAGGGAAGATGAATCATGATTAACATCCTACGTCCCGTGTCCCCCTTTTTAATTTAATTTTATGGTTTTGGGAGCCGTGTCACAGGTTGTAGGAGCCTGCAGAGATGGGCCACCGGTGGTTTGGTTTAATCCCCTTTTTAATATCTTTGTTGCAATGTTCTTTCCAATTCAGCTCCCAAGTCACATTTAAAAAATACCTCTTCCTTAGGGTAAGCCTCCTCTTATTAAACAGATTCAAATGAAAAGTTTTCAAGATAATTTGAACAATAAAAATCACTCTGTAGCTCCCAACCGAAGCTCCTTTATTGTTGTATTTATTCCTCAGTATTTCTTGTCTCATTCCCCAGCTCACTGAATCCTTCATCCCCCCAGACCTTCCAGTCCGAGGCTCAACCCCTGCCTGCCTCTGTGTACTCCTTTCTCTCCCCTCCAGACAGATGGAGGGTCAGGGAGGGGGCAGAGTGGGAGGTCTCACTTCCACCTGCCAATCTGTCTTAGAAGACTGTCTCCGCTGCCCTGAGGGACAGGCGGGGGTGGGGAGGGGAGCTGAAGTGTCTGAAGGGAAATTCACACCTGGATGTGTGTCCTCAAGTGCATCATTTGTACCAGAACTGCAGGCCTTGGGGCAGAGGGTGGAGGAGGGATCCTGGCTCAGAATGCAGATGTCTGGGCCCCATTTTTGACCAACTGAACTGCCATTTCCCCAGGAGTGCCCAGGGAATCGGCATTTGAAACAAGCACCACAGGAGATTCCTGTGCATATTTGTAGGAAGTTCTCTGATACTTTGGGGGTCAAAGATGATGGAACCTTAGGCTTCAAAGGGATACCGCTTTGAGAAAGAGGTGTTCCAAAAAAAGCATGAAGGAAGGAGATCGACCGTTTTTGTGCTCTAAGAGGATGCCAGGGACATTGTAAAAATGGACTCTACTCTGTGTGAAGGCCTTTGCTAAGAAATGAGATGAACTTCTAGCCCAGGCGTGGCATTCGGGCAGCTGAGGGATTTCAGTGTCCTCTCCCTTAACCCCGGGCGATGTCAGCATCCCCACGGTGCAGGTGACCGCAGTTTCAGCCACTTCCCGGCTTCCCACCCCCAGCCGGCCAGGCCCTGGGCTGTGAAGGGTCAGCGGGCCTCTGGGCACCGCACATCTCTCCGTCAGAGCCGCTAACATTTGCATAGCGCCCGTTACAGTTTACCAAGTGCTTTCACATTCATCATCTCACTTAATCCTCACGCAGCCTGGAAAGCGGAGGAGGGAGGGGGTGGGAATCAGAGTTTTCTGAAGGCCCGCTGCCCACCACACCCCCACCAGAGAAGGGCCAGCAGGTGGAACTCAGTGGCTTTCCAGGTACCTTTGGGACACAGGTGCACAGTCGCCTGGGATGGCGACTGAACCTGCAGTTTCTCTCAAATGCCCCTCCCCCCTCCCCCCCCAGACTGAAAACAGTTGGCCCAGTCCCCTCAGGCTGTGAGGTAGGGGAAGCCGCCCTCCTTCCCCCTTTCTTTCTTCCCGCTGGGTTTCTACAAAGCGATGGCGGCGGTGTGTGTCTGGGCGTATGTGCACGGTTGTGAGGTGTGTGGGCATGGCTGTGGTGTGTTTGCGTGTGTGGGTGTGTGCACGTCTGTGGTATGTGTGTGGGCATGGTTGTAGCATGTGTGTGTGTGCACACAGGTGTGTGTGGTTGTAGCACAGCTGTGTGCCTGGGTGTGTGTATGTGCATTGGTGTGTGTGTGTACATGGCTGTGCTTTATGTGTGTATGCGTGTGTATGTGTGCACAGCTGTGGTATGGGTGTGTGTGTGCACATATGGACTGGGATATGTGCACGTGCATGTACGTGACTGCTGTGTGTGCGCACATATGTTGGTGTGTATGTGTGTGCATGGTATGGTGTGTATACCCAGGGCAGTTCAGTGAATCCTAGCTCTGGAGGAGAGGAAAGATGAAGACACCAGGTAGCTTTGACAGAGGTGGCTGTGTCCCTTCCCTCCACGTTGGGCAGGGACCATCCTGGGTGCTGTGACATAAGCTCCAGGGGCATTGAAGTTGGGTCCCTGTTCCCCAAGCAGACAGGAAGACCCAGAAATGTCCACCAGCCTTGGTCAAGTGAGGATGGGGGCCAATCGGGGGACGATGACTTTAGCTTCTTCATTTAAAAACTGTATCTCTCTGTGCCCGTTAGCTTTTGATAAACAATAGTCCCTTGGTATCTACAGGGGATTGGTTTCAGAATGTCCATGGATATCAAAATCTGCGGATGCTCAAGTCCCTTACATAAAATGGCGTCGTATTTGCATGTAACCTACACACATCCTCCCGTATGCTTTAAATCATCTCCTGATTACTTATAATACCTCATACAATGTAAATGCTATGTAAAGAGTTGTACAGCACAATGTAAATGCTATGTAAGTAGTTACCAGTGTGCAGCAAATTCAAGTTTTGCTTTCTGGAACTTTCTGGAATTTTTTTCCCAGTATTTTCCATCCACAGTCGGTTGAAGCCACCAGTGTTGAAGCTTTGAATACGAAGGGCCGACAGTGTAACAAACCACATCAAAGTTTAGCAGCTCAGCACCACAGCTTCCTACTTAGCTCCCATTTCCGTAGTTGAGCAGTCTGGGCTGGGTTCCGCTGGGTGGTTCTTCTGGGAGAGGCTCGGGTGGGCTTGGCGGGACGTGCCTCGTGCCCACCCAGACATCTGCAGTGTCTGTCGTCACCCAGGTCTGGCTAGTCAGCTGAGGACCTTGAGGTTTTTCTCCATGGGATGTGTTATCCTCCAGCAGACTTTCCTGGGTTCGTCTATGTGGAGGTTGCTGAGTCCCAAGAGAAACAAGAGGTTAAGCCCTAATGCCCAAGCACTTTCCAAATCTCTGCTGAACCTTGGTTACTGAACCAAGGTGCGTGGGAACTACCATAGGGTCAAAACTGTAATTGGTCCTCACACCACCCCACTGGGGCTGTTGTGGGAATTAAAATGAGAGTTTTGCATGGGGACCATTTTGCACAGTGCCTAGCTGGTTAGGTCATTCTCCGTAGATGCTCATCCTTCTGATTTTGTGAACTAGAACCTGAGGTTTAGACATATTAGACAGCTTGCTTGAGGGCTGGCCTCCATCAAGCAGTGGGAATCCAGTTTCTGCCTCCTTGCAGGCGCTGAGCTTTTTAGCCGCTCTGCTCTGCTGCCCCACCCACGCAGACACGTGAAGTCGGCCTCACCCCCAGCCAGGAGGTCAGTCTCCCGATGGAGCCAGAGCCCTTCCCTTGCTTCGGTCTTCAACCACCCATGTTGCCTGGGCACCGGGCCTGGGTACCGTGTTTGTCATCAATCTGAAATGCCATAGTGGGAAGAAAATAGTTGTTTTGGTGTCCTCTTCCAGCACTAACAATTTTCTGCTTGCATTTTTCTGTTGTTTGGCTCAGATGAATAGCAGTTTTCATCTTTGCTCTGTGTTATCATGAACACAGAACTGCTGTCGGGGAGCTAACAGCATGCTTGCTTAGTCATTATTCTGGGAAGGGGTGCCAGCTAGTCAATAGCCTTTATTTTTATACGACTCTATACACTGCAAATGCAGAAATGATGTGTGGTGCCCGTGTACAGAGTCGTCATCAGACACCCATCGTTTCTGGAGGTGGGCAAAGCAGAGGTAGTGGCAGCAGCTGGAGCCCCAGCACCAATTCTGACTAGCTTCCTTTGTCAGCGCCCGGGAGTTGGGTTAACGGCCCTGAATGATTCACTGTGATAGAGTCTGTGGCAGATTTTACGCCTTTTACCAACTCAAAGCAGAAAGCAAATAGCACGGGAGAGGTGCCAGCATCGGCAAAACTTCTTAAGAAGAGAGGAAAAAAGATAGATACCAGGAAATGCAGGCGGGCAGGCTCGATGTGGAACCCAGCAAAGTTGTTGGGAGAGGGAAAAATCTGTGAGCCCCAAAGTGGTCGCTAAGAGTTGGGCGGGGTCTGTGTGGGTTCTGCTGTGGGACTGACTTACAGGGGTTGAGAGTTCTTAGGACGTTGCCAAGAAGGCTGGTCAGTGTCATCCGGTCAGCTCACAGGGGTGCCAGGCCCAAGGTGGGAGGGACATGAGATGGAAGGCCAGAAATAGAATCAAATCCAGGCAGGTTGCAACCATTGAAGGAGTTGGGCAGTCTTTGGCCACACAACTCTTGATTTCAAGAGTTTCAAGAAATGGACAAGGGTAAAGACAAGTTCATGGACCAGTTTATTCATTTATTCAACAAATCCTTACTGAGCTGGAGGTATGTGCCCAACACTGCTCGAGGTCCTGAGGCCTCCATGGTGAACAAGATACAGTCCCTGCCCTCAGGGAGGATGAGTTGTTGTAGGGAGTAAAGACATAAAAAGGTACTATATGATGGTGATAAACACTAGGAAGAAAATAAACAGATTGATGGAGCATAGAGTGCCTAGTAAGAGTCAGTCAAGGGATGACCTAGCATCCAAAGGAAGTGCAAAGGCCCTGGGGTTGGAATGAACTTGACATACCAAGGCATATTTATAAGACCAGAGTGGCCGGAAGAAGAGGAGTCAAAGCAGGAGGGGGTAACAGGGCCACTTTGTGGGGTGCCCTGCGGGGTCAGAAAGGAGTTTGGATTTTTAGTCTATGTGTAGTGAGAATTCACATAAGGGTTTAAGTGGGGCAATGGTTTGATGTAAGTTCTAAGAATGTCTTAGCTCTGCAGGCATGCAGTTTTCTAGAACAGAAAAGAGCAAACGAATCTTGTTTTCTTGGGGGTGGAGAGGGCAGTTAGGGGAGACCCTTGCTCAGAGACTTGTAATTGTGTGCTGAATCTTGATTGCAGCAAGGTATTTGATAAAGACTGTCTTGGAGAAGTGGAGATGGGATGATAGTAACTGGATTGATTTATTCCCCCAAAGTGTTGATCCAGGATTACTGTCAGAATGGGGGGAGGGGAGGGTTTCCAGCAAGGTGCCTAAGGCTCAGCCCTGGATCCCCTCCCCTTCAACATTTCTATCTATAAATTGGTGGGGGACCCAGAAGGCGTGCTCATGAGACATGCAGCTGACACAGAGCTGTCAGGGACAGCTAATGCCATGGATGACAGTCTCAGGATTCACCGTGATTGTACTCCACAAGCTGGAGTGATGGGATGATCCTAGCAATATCCCTGATCGCATTCAGATTGGGGAACAAAGCCCAGCCACGGAACAGGGGCCGGTGGACCTCCCTGGAGAACCATCCCTGGAAAAGAAGCCGGGTTGGGGTAGGAGGAGGTCAGGAAGTCAGCAGGACCTGGCAGCATCCTCACACCAGTCTCTTCACTTTCTCAGCGACAAGGTCCTTCGCCTCTTTCAGGCTCACTTTTCCCATCTGTAAAGTGAGAATGATATTGTCTATTGCCCAGGGACGTGGAGAGGATTAAATGCAAGCATATATATGGATGCCTAGCTTCCAGTCCGGCCTGTAGTGGATTCATGGCAGATGCAAAGGAAATAGGAGTTTGTAGAGGCTGTCTCGGGGAGGGCCGGGTGCTCCGGGCCAGCCTTTCAGGGACACATGGGGGACCCACAGCCAGGGTGGGCCCCTCTGTTCTTAGCACTGCCCTGCCCCTTCTGGGAATGCCAGCTTCCTAAGAGGCCCATTGACCCCCATGATGTGTCCGGAGGAGAATGACCGGGGAATATGAACAGGGGTTCACACTCAGCCCCTGCTGGGTCCTCTCTGCCAGCCTGGCTCCCGGGTGGGGGAGGAGTAGGAATATCCTCTCAGGTGCAGAGAAGGGACTGCCTGTGGGATGGCTTTTGGTACAGGGACCTCGGGCCCTGTGGGTCTTTTAGAAGCTGCTTTGACTTCTCCTTGGAGCTGATACTTTAAAGGATTCAGTGGTGAGACTTTTGTGTGTACGTCTATTATAGAACGTTTTTATTTTAGAAAAAAACAACAACGAGAAACCAAACACAGACAAAAATAGAACAACTAGTATGTGATGAACCCATGTACCCCTCACCCAGCCTTAGCCATGATCAACATAGGGCCAATCTTATTTTATCTATTCCCCCCCGCCCCCATCTTTTCCCTCCCCTTGCTAGATTAAGTTTAAAGCCAATCCCAGACATAATGTTACCTGTAAATACTTTAGTATGTATCTATAAGAGATAAGGACCCTTTTTGTTGTTGTTTAAATATAACCACAATACCATTATCCCAATTTTTAAAAATTAACCTAGTTGAGGAATTCCCCGGCTGTCAGCGGTTAGGACTGTGCCCTTTCACTGCCGAGCACCCGGGTTCGATCCCTGGTCAGGGAACTAAGATCCCGCAAGCCTGGCGCAGCATGGCCAAAAACAAAAAACAAAAAAATAACATAATTGTGGTGAGTCTTTCCAATTCAGAAGATCTGTTGGTACATAACTTGCTTTGCAAGTTTTGGGGCAGGCACAGGAGAGACAAAAAATGGTCCCTCAAGTATCTGGTTTCTGTGACTCGAGACTCCCCTGTTCCCTTTGAGGGTGATGATGAAGAGGGAGACAGGGGATCAATAACTCGGGGCCATGGATTGGCAGTCTCTTTATTCCAGGTGTTCCCAGGGACACGGCAGGAGAGGGGGGCCAATTTAGAGACCGAGTCTAGAGTGAGAAGGAGGAAAGGATAGGAATAGGAGAGAGGCCAGGGAAAGAGGGGGAGGACAGAGTGGACCGCCTTGCCTCATACACGGCTTTGATGGCCTCCGGGATCTTCCAGGGCCAGCCTGCTCCCACTCTGCCGCTCACAGCCACCGTGTACCCAGGGCGTCCTTGGTGCGTGTCCATGCTGAGCCTGCACAGGGGTTACTGCACCAAGCTCTCATCCCACCCAGCGTCTGGGCACTTGTAGTGTCATACCCATGTCACAGGTGTCATACCCTCATCACAGGGGAGTCCCTGAGTTTCCAGGATTTGACGTGAAATATGCAGAGGTGCCCGATGCCCGATTCTGACCTCGGTCTGTTTGGCTGGAGTCTGCTTTTCCTGGCAACTCTCTCAGCTGCCAGGCCTGGGGAGACCACATGGGGGACTGGTGGTCAGGAGGCATTGGTTGCCTCGGTTGTTAGAATAGTGACAAACTCCCAAGTTTTAAACTCTTCCGTGTGCTTCCCAAGTGCCCTGGCTACCCAAAACCTTTTCCAGGACCCTCTGGGCTTCATCAGGACCCAGCAACTAAGGGGTTAATATTCAGCACAGTAGGCAGTGGCTGGTCATCAGATGTGGAGACTGTCCCCGGTTCTATGTGTGATAACTGAGTCATTTTGTGCCTGCACTGCACGTGTGTGTGTGCGTGTGTGTGTCCACGTGCGTGTGCCCATACACAGAGCAGTACCAGGAAGGACCGTCCCTGCTGGGCGCATTCCCTACTCATTATTTTCGGGGCTGACTCCACCCACAGAATGGGTTGTCAGAGCAGGAATGTGTGCAGGGCCTCCCCAAAGCGCCACTCACAGGGAGCTTTAGTTTTTCCCTCTGCCTCTTTTTTGCCATTTTCACCACCTTCTACCAGTGGTAGAGCATTGAGCAGTTTCCAGAATGCTCTGTGTAGGCCACCTTATCCACTCTTCATGGGAACCCATCCAGGAGGGATAGCAGATGGTTCTAAGCTGGGTGACCATGGTCCTCCTGGGAGTGCCAGGGAGGAAGTTTCCCCCTTGCCAAGGAGGCTGGCGTGGCAGGCTGGGCCACAGGCCAAGCCAGCAGGATTGCTACCCTCTCCCATACCTGGAGAGAGCCAGCAACCAGGAGCCTAGAGTCCACGGGACCATCAGGCCCCATCAGGCTGGTGCTGGCCGTCAAGGGTCCAGGCTGGAGCTCCCGGGGTCTGAGGTCCAGGTAGAGGCCTGTGTTTAGATACAGGGAGATGCTTGTGAATCTGTTCAGGGATCAAGAAATTGTCAGTGCTCCCAGGAAGTGGGCCCCAGTCTGTGGTCTGGTCAGAGGGCCATGCCAGCCAAGGTGGACATGGGCATCCACGGAGCCACTGTGCAGATTTCAGGACCAGAGGCCCAGCCAGGCTGGCAGAAGTGTCGACATACTAGCTGACACTTGTATTGCCCTTACTGTGCCAGACATGGTCTGAAGTGTCTCTATGATATTCCTGTTCACCAAGAGAGGAGACCAAGGTGCTGAGCAAGGGGCCCAGGATCACATAGCTGGGAAGTGACAGAGCCGGGCTGTGAGGCCCTGAGGCCCCCTGCTCTCACTCAACCATCCTACGGTGCATCTGGGGGCTTCCTAAGACTCAGCCCCAGCACTCTGGACGCCACGCTCAGAGCTGTCGGCTCAGTGCTGTCCCCTTTGCTGCTGGTCTTTTATTGCTTCCGGTCCTGAGCATGACTGAACAGGGAGAGATGGACAGGAATTAAGGCTCAGCTCACTCAGCAAGATGTAGTATTGGGAGAGGACCCAGGCATCCCGATTCCCAGAACCAAGCTCTCGGTACCATGCCCACTGGTGTGGTGTAGAAACCCCCTGGAGTCCACTGATGGTCCATTTTCTCTCTTAAAAAGCAATAGGCTTCTCACACCTGGAGACGTGTTTCCTCCATCCCCTTTCCTAGGGGCCTGTGCCCTGCTGCACAGCCACCCTCAGGGAGCTGGCACTAAAACCATCTGTCTTTCTGATCTGTTTGCAGGCCTCTGGAACTCACCAGTGGCAGAGATGAGATCTCCTTGCTGGTGGAACAGGAGTTCTTGAGCCTCACCAAAGAGCACCTCATCCCAGTCACAGAGAGCTCCGGGGAGCTGAAGGCACCCGGCAGCTCCCTCGAGGGGCCCAGGCAGCCGGCTCCCTGCCTTCTTGTGCCTTCGCTGGTGGCGGGCAGCAGTGAACGCCCAGGAGCCTCCATCACTGCCGGTTACAAGCTCCTGGAGCCAAAGGTGGCAGTGCCCATTATCGGCAGCCGACAGGACTGCAGTTCCACCATGTCTACGGTCACGGGCACCCTGCGTACTGCCAAGGTCAAGAGTGCCAAGGGGACAGAGGACAGGGGCAACAGCCTGGGGACCTCCAACTCGGAGATCGGCAAGCTCCTGGCTCAGTTCCCACTGAAGTCCCCGGAAACGTCCAAGGCCCCCGACAACAAGACGGTGTTGGAGGAGAGCACGGCCATCAAGGACTTCCTGCAGAGCAGCATGTTCAGTGGCCCTGGACCCGGGGAGCCCGCGGAGCTGGGCCCATTCCTGCTGCCAACTCCCCCGCCTCCTCCAGCGCCTCCCGACAAGCTCGAAAAGCCCCCCAGACTCCCTGCTCAGAGGAAGCAGCTGCCAGTGTTTGCCAAGATCTGCTCCAAGCCCGAGGCTGACCCTGCCATGGAGGGGCACAAATTGATGGGTGAGTGGGGCTGGGGGCAGGGCTAGGGAATGGGCCCGCAGGGGAAAAAACAACTTACCGGGCTGCGTCAGGCACATGCAATGTCTTTGCGCAAAGTAGGACGACGTGGCCTCGCTGGTGAGCACAGTCCCCCGGTACAGGCTGTTTTCAGTCCCCACAGGCCTCCTCTGCTGGATGTCCGTATACAGGGCACAGCTCTTGTAAGCAGATACAGTGGCTCTGAATCCAATGTGGTTTGGGAAGAGGGAGAGGCCCATTGGGTAACTGACTGGGTTTTTTAATCCACAGGCACCCAGAGTACACTGAAGGAAACATTTATCCTCGCTGGGTCCAGGGTGAAAGTGCAGTGTGAGGACTTTAAGCTGGAGAGGAGGGAAATTTGATTGGCTTCTCATGAGGCTCCTGTTCCAACCATGAGGCTTGGTCCCCTCTCTGTGGGGCAGGAGGGTGAATGTGTAAACTCTCCGGGTGCAGAGCAGACTGCTGGCTGGCCCTTTAAAAAAGTGCATTCCCACTCCTGAATTGAGGAGTTCGCATCCTCCGCAGGAAATCCAGCCGCCTCCCAAGTTTCCCCCACCCCACTCCCAGGATTCTGCCTTTTGTGCCTGTTCCGATCCAGCCACTCAGACTGGATGGTTCCAAGAAGGCAGACTGATGGCAGGGGCCTTTGCCTGCTGTCAACAGTCACCAGGAGAAAACCAAAAGAAAAATTCCCCCCAAGCTGTGAGCATGGAAGGGTAATGGAGAGATGCCTGTGTTGGGAGGGCCCAGATCCATCTTCCTAAGAAAACGGGAACACGGTCACCCTAAAGAACATTCTGTGCTCTGGAGCATTGGAGGAAGGCCAAGAACTCTGAGCTGTGGACAGCACGCTGGACTCTGGGTCTTGGGCAGGCCTCTAGAAGCCCGAGGACTCTGGGGATGATGGGCTGTACATGCGAGAGGATGGAGGCCTACCTGGGAGAGGGGACATTCCTTCCACCTTCTTCTGCGGGAGAGAGGCGTGGATGTCTCTCTGTCGGACGAGGCTGCTGGGCTGGAGGCCGTCCTGTCCCCTCCACCCTCCCACCATTTGTGTGTGTATGTGTGTACAAGTGTGTGGGCAAAGGTGTGCCAAGGGGAGCTTTGCAGGTGTGAGCGTATTTGTTAGAGAAAATGCAGGGTGGGTGCATCTGATTGTGACCGTGTGTATGTGTTTGTGCGTGTCCATTCCCTGTGTGTAATTGTGTGCACGTGTGAGTGAGCCAAAGGAACGACAGGCGGGAATGTGTGTGGGTCTGTGTACACAGACGTTGGAAGAGGGAGCTTTGGAGATGAGTGAGGGGCATGTTTCAGGCAGCTGGGTATGTATGTGTGTGATGGTGGGTGTGGGGCCTCTGGGGAGGGGACTGGGGGCTACACTCACAACCAGACAAACTCTTGGAAGAGACTCTAGGGACGTGTTTTGATAAAAATGGCATTTTCTCCTAAATTGGCTCAGGCTAGAGCAGCTCGTTCCTTTGCTGGGATGGCACTAGGAGGTCAGGCCCTGTCCTGTCCAGACTCAGCCCCAAGGCCAGTGGGCTAATGGGGCCAAGAGTGGGTGGGATGACATCCACTCCCAACAGGTAGTACTGGGCACAGGTCCTCTGGTCCTGCCGCTACCAGAAAGATCCAAGGTGCCTGCTGTGTGTCCAGCGCCATTTCCCAGCCAAGCTCCATGGAGACCAGGACCTCCTGGCTGGGGAAGGTGTGACGATGTTGAGGACAAGGCCCTCTTCCCTGCTTCAACCAAGCAATGCCTTAAAAAATTTATATATGTATATAGATTATATATGTGCAGTTATATATATATATATACACACACACACACACACACACACACACATATATATATATATGTATTTTCCCCCCCATCATACTTAATTTTGTTGGAAGAAAGAGTTCCATTACTCAAAAGGAAATACGGGTGAAAACCACTGCTGTAGAGGATCCCATGATGGTCCAGACAGTGTCCTAGCACTAGGGGGACACTCGGTCTGTTTGGAGAAAGATCTGAGCCTGGCGCTGACCACATCCATTGCCTCACTGTGTCTCTCCAATGCTTCTGTGCCTTTGCCCACAGTCACCCACAGCCCCTGGTGTAAGGCCTTGCTGAAGACCCTCTTCCTTCTGGAAGCCCTCTGGTCCTCTCAGACAGAAGCTGTCTTAGCCACCTTCTTCTCCCACGGTGTCCCTCTGTCACCTCATGGTTCCCATCTGCCTTGTCCCAGAGCTATTTCTGGGTCTGTCTTTCTCTTCCTCCTTGTTTTGAGCTCCTGCAGGGCCAAGTCTGGCTCTGACTCACCGCAGTGTCCCCAGGACTCAGGTCAGAGGCTGGCGCTGACGAGAGTGCTAAATTGCCATGATGATTTAGCAAGAGGAGAGTCCGTGATGAGGGACCAGACGTGTGTTCTGTAGGAGTATGTGTCCCCCCACTAAGCCAGGTGCTCCCTGAAGGCAGGAACTGTGTCCAAGTCAGCTTTGTATCTGGGACCTTTGTATTCCAACCTATGGAGGGTTGGAAGGAAGGGAGGGAGAAAAGAGGGAGAAAGGAAAGAAAAACAGTAGAAATGAAGGAAAGGAAGGAAGAAGGGAGGGAGTCAGGGAAGGAGGGAGGAAGGAAGGAAAGAAAGAAAAGATAAGAAAAGAGAGGTAACTGGAAGGAAGGAGGTTTGAAAGGAAGGAAGGAAGAAAGGAATTATGGAAGGAAGGAAGAATGGGTAGATGGAAGGGAGGATGAGTGGGTAGATGGAAGGCAAGAAGATAAGAATGGATGAATGCATGCATGTGTGCGTGGGATGGGGAGACCATAATGGGCATTGGTCAGTGAAGCCTTCAGGGATTGAACTTGGGTTGAACTTGGCTGGGAGATAGAGCCCAGAGTGGTTGGGGCCTCAGATGTGCTCTGGAGGACCCATCACTTAGTCCACAAGACAGTGCTCCCCGCATCCAGCACTTGGCCTTCCAGAGTCATTGACTCAGTTTCCCTTCTGCTGTAGAACGGAACCCTGGCGCCAAGGAGCTGACCAAGGGTCAAGAGAGCCTCTTTCTCAGTCAGTGGTCCCAGAGACGGAAGGACACCTGTGGTAAGGAGGGTGGCAGTGACCCCATGGGCTCTACGTCCATGGTCCTGCCAGCCAAGAAGCCTGCCTGGCCGGCCAAGAAGAACCTGCTCTGTGAGTTCCTTGGGGCCACCAAGAACCCAAGCAGGCATCTGAAGCTTCGCAGCAAGGTGGAGGTGGACGGGCTGGAGCTGAAATGTAAGCTGACCCTGCCCAGAGGAAATCTGTAGAGGAAGGGATTTCAGAAACCCTCAGATGTCCCTGGAGTGGCTCTGCCATCAGAGGGCTGTCTCATCCATGGGCAAGTTACTGTCTTTCCCTAGTCCCATAAAATGGGGGAAATGACTTCCTGTGTCCCCTACAGGGAATACTATTGCTAGAGAAATGCAGTTGACTTTCAGGGGTCACATGGGCATTATCGGTGGTCCGTTTGAATATAGCCTTGACTCAGCATGTCTTATATCCCCTCAAGTGGCCCAAACCAAAGAAAAGTCCGTTCTTTGAGATTATTTCTCCATTGAGATTATTCATGTGCCGGCTTTCTCTCCCTTGTGCTTCTCCAACTGTTTTAGTGTAACTGCCTTTCCCCCTGAAAATGTGCCAATAAGGGGAAACTGACACCCCAGCTCAGACTGTATAAGCCCACAGAGCATATTGTACAAGGAAAGAATCCAGGATCCATATCCTAAAACAACTCAATCACATCTCATTCATTCAGACTAATTTTGGGTCCCATCATACTGAATTATGTAATATTTTAAAGTATTTTTTTTTTTTTTTGCGGTACGCGGGCCTCTCACTGTTGTGGCCTCTCCCGCTGCAGAGCACAGGCTCCCGACGCGCAGGCTCAGCAGCCATGGCTCACGGCCCCAGCCGCTCCGCAGCATGTGGGATCCTCCCAGACCGGGGCACGAACCCACGTCCCCTGCATCGGCAGGCGGACTCTCAACCACTGCGCCACCAGGGAAGCCCTAAAGTATTTTTAAAAAAATGATTCCAACATACATACAACAACCTGCACCAGGTCCTCACTGTTGCCAAGTACATGTCCTCAAGGGGTTGCTTTAATAATTTGATAAGAATGACTTCCAATGGCATAGCAATTGTTTATACCAAACCGGATTTTTCTAAAGCACTTGAAAGAATGTAGTTTTGTAAGTCGGTGAGATACAGCCCCAGCAATCTGGTTTGTTGCGTCGTCTTGCTAAACTGCCTCTTTACTAGTGAATGACGGAGAGATGCTCCCTGCCAGACCATGCTGGGATTTTCACCCCTTCCGAATTGGCAAGGTGTGAACTAACGATGTTTTCCTAGAGTTGGAAATGCATCCAAAAGTTGAAGAACCCTCTGGGAGCTTTTAAAAGACCTAACCTCTGAGAACATTAACCCCCTCAGGCAGTCATGGGGTGGAGGGCGTCCTGGCCCCTCCCTTCCTCAATCACAGAAACGCTCTACGTCTCCTGTGACTTACAGTTAACCCGCCTGTGACGGGGGCCGACAAGAACAACCTCGAGTACACAGGGAATGTGTTCACCCCATGCTTTGCCACCACCTTGACCTCAGCGACCCTGAACCAGCCGCTCTGGCTCAACCTGAACTATCCACTCCTGCCCGTGTTCACGAATCCCTCCACCTTCCCCCAGTACCAGGTGAGTGAGCGGATCCTGGGCCTGGCTCTCCGGTGGCCGTCCACGGAGGAGCCTTGGTTCAGGAAGCCTAATTCCCAAAGAGCCCTAGACTCGTTAGTTAATTTTTTCGTCGGGGCCACATCAGACCGACCACCCGGTACACGTGTGGACACGTGCTCGTGCATGTGCGTGTATATGTCTCATTTTCCTTTGTCTGAATTTCAGTTCACTCTGTACCGTGTCTTCCAGAGCTTGGCTGAGTTTGGGCCTGTGAAGTACTTGGGCTCCCAGGAGAGGATGATAGCATAGTCCTTGTTTCCCACCACCTCCTTTACAGTTGGATGACGTGTCCTAGGTTACTTGGGACAGTCCCAGTTTAGGTCTTTAGTCCCAGCATAATTATTAACTGCACCCCCTTTCACTCTCAGGTGTTCTGGTGCAGATGACAAATTATGTGGCCATTTTATTTCAACTACAACCCGGCTTCTACCGGCTAAGATGGCTTGACACACATTCTTGGTCTTGGGCTCATAGCTGAGGGGCCAGACACAATGGGATGGAGAAACGCTTGCAGGGTGGGAAATTTTACTCACAGACTTTTTTATTCAGGGAAAGTGTAGTTTCTTTAGTTTGTCTACTTAACTTAATCTCCCTCAAGAGCTGCCACCCACTGGGTAGATAGAAGAAAAAAATCAAATAAATGTTCACTCTGGTTTAAACCACAGTCTAAACCAAGAGCTTAAACAGTCCCTTTAGGTAGGCTCATCTCCTCCAGGAAAGGTGCTCAGTGTCTAAGATTTCTCAGTGTTCTGTCTCCTCCATGGCTCCTTTCCAGAATGGTGTGCAGGTGTATGAAAGGGCCAGGTTCCTGGGAACCTGCTACCCCAGCCTGGCCTGGCCAAGCCCGGAGAGGGCAGAGAGAAGGAAATCCACCTGAAAATCGACTCATCCTGTCTCTGTGCCCCTCCCCCTCCCCCTGATCCACCGGTCCCACGTGTCACCTCCTCCTTTACAACAGAGCGGCAAGCCTCACAGCTTAGACATCCTGCACAGAAGGTGGATCTTCTCTGTTCCACGTAAAGCCCCTCTAAGCTGGCCCACCAGGCTTAGCCCCTGATTTAAACAGGATTTAAACAGGAACTAAAGTAAAGGAGTTTAGCATGGTCTCTCTTTTCTTCTGCCAAGTTTTGTTTTCAAGCCTTTTCTTGTTTGCTAAACAGAGCAAATGGCCACACTCTCCTCACAGCCCACCACTGAGGTGAGACGTCATAAGGAGTCATGATCCACGGGAAAATCCGAGCGCGTCCCTCCCACGTCTGTGATATGTTGTCCTGGCAGAGGTCTCGAGAGAAATGCCCTGTCCACGTCCTCAATGATTCACCAACTCTTTCACTGATGTTCCTCCACCCTTGCTCACTCACTGTGCAGTCATTTATCACCTAGTCCCTGATGCGCTCATTTGTATTTATTTATTTCCTCATTCAGTTAAGTAATTAAAAAACAACAACAACAAAAACCCTTGCTTCACGCTGAGTATAGGCCTTGACTCAGGTGAGGTGATTCCAAGATGACTAGGAAGCTCGGCGTCCAGTACGAGTCAGGGACAAATCCAAAGCCAGCATGGTGCGCCCCCCACCCCTGAGAGAGAAACAATTGCATAATCTTATTTGGTATAAACCGATTCACTCTCAAATGCACCCACAGGGCTCACCATGTAAAGCTAATTTGCAATGGTCTGTTTTGTAAAGAGGGGCTAGTTTCTCTCTGCTACGTGAACTTCTTCTGACTTGACTTTTGGAGTGGGTGAGAGTTGGACGTATTTTTCCAGCATGAAGTCCTTTGTCTTTAGAGATGCTGATGTGTGAATCACAGGGCTGACTCTGAGCTTCCTGGGCCTCTGGGCAGAAGGGCCCTGGCTGGTAGGGCCCCTGGGTCCTATGCAGCAGCTTAGACACTGAATAGGCCCAGGTGAAGTTGGCTGTACACACGGACACTCCCAGGTGGTCACAAGGGACAGGGTAATTTACCTTCTCCCAGGTCCTCATGGTCTCATAATGCCATCAGGCTTCAAGTCGGCTAATCAAGAGGCCTGATATGATAAAAAGAAAGCAGGTTTTAGAATCGTCAGACTTGGGTTTAAGGGAATTGCGTTGCTTCCAAGCTGTGTGGTCTTGGGCAAGTTACTCAAATGCTCTGAGCCCTGGTCTCCTCACCTATGAAATGGCCTCATAATAATTACAGCAGCAGCAGCAAACACTTGAGTCAGTTGTCAGGTTAATGGAGTCCATGCACGGGAAAGGGCTTTGTAAAATCTCAAGTATGATATAGATATTGGTTATGATTACTTTTCAGCCCTGATCTTCCTAGGAAACAGTGTCAGGGAGCTCAGCAGACCTTGAGAAGGCACAGAGGAGAAATGGGGAACAGTCTATCCTAGCCTCTTTTCCTGCTCGGTGTTAAGAATAAAAATGAGGTCCCGAATCCAATTTACTCAGAGCTCCACTGTGGACGGACGCAGAGCCGTGGAAGACTCAGTCCCCAGCACATGGGAGCTCCGGGGGCTCCTGGGCTGCTTGACACAAAGGAACTCTGCTCCCAATTAGGGAGGGAGGGCACGTAGGAAGAGGCCGTGGCCTCAAGCAAAGAGGAATGAATGTGTGTTTACCCTCGCTTGTGATTTTACAGAATTGCAATTTGAACAACTAGAAATCTCCTCCAGGTCATACAGTGTGCCTCACACTGATGAATACAGCATCATCTCCTGAAAATCCACCCCAGGACAGAGCGGGGACAGGCGGGTCATGGATCCTAGGGGTAGCCTCACCTAGGCGGGCGTGGGGAGGACGGCGCCCTGGGGGGGTTGGCTGTGGAAAGCAGAGCTGAGCGCTGGTGGGGAGGGAGTGAAGCAGAGAAGGGACACTTAGAATGTGGCCTTGGAGCCCACTGGGGGCTGGGAACAGGCAGGGCGGCTCCATCCGGCTGACACCTCTGTCCCAGTTCAGGCCACGCCTGGGGTCACAGGCTGGTCGTGGTGGTGAGTGGGGCTGCCTTGGCAGCAGGGCTTGGAGGAAAGGCGAGCAGGTGCACTGGTTTCAGGTGAAGGGGTTGGTGGATGTGGGAAAGGCCCGGCCACGGTCAAGTGCAGGTGCACAGGGGAGAGCAAGGAGGGCCCTGAAAGGACGTGCTCTCTCGGGGACGTGGGGGATGGGCGCTGAGAGAGCTGGGGGGCTTCCCCAGGACCCCACACCAGGGATTCAGAGCCTTTCAGGAGGAGCCCATGGGCTCTGAGGAAGTCGTCAAGGGCAGCCTCAGCCATCAACACTTAGACGATTGGCACAAGCCGAGCCTGGGATGGAGGCAGCATCTTGGGGCATGGAATCTTCTGGAAAGACATGCGGTCTGGGCGGGGGTTGGGGTTTTGAACTGCATCTTAGGGGGTTCTTAGGGGGTAACTCTGGATTGGCAGATAGAAGCAGCCTGGGACTGGAGGGGTCATGGGCTGACCCCATCCACAGTGGCAGTTCTGCTGTGTGTGTGTGTGTGTGTGCGCGCACATGGACACTTAAGGCCACCCCGGACAGAGCTGTGAATAAAGTTTCTACTTCCCGTCGGGCTGAGCTGCCAGGCAGCCTCTTCAAGTGGTGGGAGTAGCAGGGGCAGGGGGTGACAGTGAGAGGTGGTGGCAGAATCCTTACTACGTGCTGCACTGTTCTGAGCCCTTTAGATGGATTAACTCATTTACCTTCACGTCAGTCTTCATCATCAGGTACAGACACAGGTGTACGTGTGGGCAGATAGAGGCACAGAAGCAGAGACCAAAACTAATACACCTAGGTTCATAGCTGCACATTTGTACACAGAAACACACAGCTGCAGACACAAATGGAAGCACACGTGCAGATGTGCTTAAATAAGCATGGAGGCAAGCTAGCACACACATGCACACAGACGTACACGGGTACTTCACGTCTTGGGGCAGGAATGGGGTTTGGGGAAAGGCACTTAGGACAGCAACAAAGATAATCTGGCTGCCTTCACAGGCTTTGCAGGCTTGAGCACACACAATTTTAGAGACAAGGGAAAAGGGGCTCCGAGAGGTGAAGTGACTTGCCCAAGGTCACACAGACACTAAGGGGCAGATCTGGAATCAAGAGGCAGGCGGGTTCCTAAAGCTCTTGCCTTAAATATTCACCAAAAAGCCTGTGAATCCTGCTAACCAGGGGCTTCCTGTGTGGTGTGAGGCGTGCTGCTGGCTCGACCTGACTCCAGCTGGACTAGGCAGCTGGTGGGTCTGGCCAGTAGTGTGGTGGGACGGACTTGAACGTGTCTGGAGGTCCAGGCAAGGGAGCTGGAAGCTGAGTTGAGTGGCTGCTGTTCTCTGGCTGGGAGCCCACCGCCCCACAGCACTGAGCCTCCCCCTTCTCTCCCCAGGGCCTGTACCCACAGCAGGCAGCCAGGATGCCCTACCAGCAGACCCTGCAACCCCAGCTGGGGTGTTACTCCCGACAGGTGAGTAGCTGACCTCCTCGCCTCTGTCTCAGCTCCGCAAAGGCCTTCAGGTCAGAAGGATGTCTGTTCCCTTGTCTTTGTCTAGCTGGTCACCAGCCACACTTTCTGGCCCTTGCTTGACCCCAGAGTACAGACAGAAACACCAGCATGCATGTGGACACAAACCAGTGTCCCCAGGTGATAATACTAGCTGGCACTTACAGAGCCCTTACTGTGTGCCAGCACCTTCTCTAAGGGCCTTACCCGCATTAATTTAACCTTCAGAACGACCCTATAATCTACCTTATAGATTAGAGATGAGGAAACTGAGAGAGATTAAATAATTTGTCCAAAGTTATCAAGTTAACACATAAGTTAGCTTTTACTGTGGCAACAAATGGCCTCAATGTCTCAGAGGCTTTCAGCAATAAAATATTTATTTTTTTACCCACGGGTCCACAGGCTGGCTGAGCAGTACTGGGATTGGGTTCAGGCCTGTTTCACGTGTCCCCCTTTTGGGCCTGTGCCGAAGATACAGTCACTTTTGCTCCTGCCATGCTGGATGGCGGAAGGGCTGAGCAGAAACACCCAATGTCTCTGAGGGGCTCAGCTCAGAGCTGGGACATGGTAATGTACACCTGCCTTCCACGGGCCAAAGCAAATCACATGGCCTGCCCAGCATCAGTGGGGCTGGGAGTCATATCCCTTCCATGTCAGTTTGTCAGTTAAAATACCAGACACCTAGCTAAATTTAAATTTCAGATAAATGGTGAATAATGTCTTAGCAGAGCTATGTCCCAAATACCACATGGACCATACTTATACTAAAAAAAAGAAAAACTTGCTGTTTATCTGAAATTCAAATTTAACTGGGTGTTATATATTTTTGTTGGCTGAACCTGTACCCTCTACTCCCATGCATAGGTCGGGGGTCAATATCTACTCGACAGTAGCACAATGGCAGATTGGGGGTTGACCGTGAGCCGCCTGGCTTCAGGGTCCATGTTCCCAATAACTGTGCCTTACTGCCTCTCGTATACAGACACACAGAAATACGGTATCAAAATAAAGCAGCAGAGACAAAAATACAAACACACACCCAGACACAAATAAAGGTGCAGTTATAGACGTGCATGCCAAGCTGCATGCGTGTGGGCCCACGCACACACACACAAAACAACACTTCCAGAGGTTTGGAGGATCTAGGGGCAGGGATGGGGGTGTGAGGAAAGGAGCTGAGGACCAGCCATATTCTCAGGCTGGCCTTGCAACCCCACAATCAGGTGGACAGATCAAACCCACACTCAAACCCGCGGACTCCTCCACCACTCCTCCCTCCCTGGGGAGCCCTACCCTTTCTCTGCAAACTGCACCTCTGACCTCTGAAGGATGTTAGAATGTTCCAGAAGGTAGAGAAGGGCCCATAAGTGTAGGTTACTTTCTTACGTGGGCCAGGACTGCTCTTTCAGCAGTAGGAGTTTTTGCGTCCTGCGATGATGAGGCAGTCAGGCTCACAGAATCTCAGTCTCACCCCCTCCACCCCACGAGCAGTGATTCCATCCACCTAGCTCCAAAGTGAATGCTTTTAGACAAAGTTATGTAAGTGCATATATTTGAAACAGTAATATAAAAACCTGGTACACAATTTTTAAAATCTTAGAGGCAATCACTGTGATTAGTTTCTTAGGTATCCTTCCAGTGATATCAATTTATACAAGCATTTTTATACAGATGTGGCATTCTGGGCACACCGCTCTATCATTGCTTTTGTCAGCAAAGAGGATTTCTTGGAGATGGTTCCAGAGCCCTATACCCAGCTCTGTTTTATGTGTTTTATCAGTGACATGTAGTTAGGATACAGTTTTGCATAAAGCTTGCATAAGCTCTAGGAACCATATCTTCTCTTTCATGTCAGTTTCCTCCCAGGTCCAAGACTGTCCCCTCACTGTGAAAACCAGGGTTTTTTTTTTTTTTTCTGCCACGCTGACCCTCTGGTGTCTGTCTTGGGAGGTGCCTTCCTGGGGTCTCTCTGTGAGCCCTTGGCACTTTCTGACCTTCAGCTCACCCTCTTGGGGATTTGGTGCCCATGTCCAGTGTCACCAGATCCTACCTGTCCACTGGGGGAAAGATGGGGAGGGCCAGGAGGGAGGGACTCAGGCTTCCAGAGGGAGCAGGCATAGCGGTGCAGTCCAGGGCCGTGGGCTCTGGGCTTGCCACGCTGGGGATTCTAACAAATCTCAGACGCTTGGAACACTTACTGAGCAAGTTGCTTAACTTCTCTGAACCTGTTTCCTCATCTCTAGAATGGAGATCCTCATGGTCCTACCTCACAGGGCTGTTTGGACTTTAAATGAGAGAATCCACATGAAGGGCCTGGCACACCCTTGGTATCACTTAATAAGCGCTAACCTTTGTCATCTTTTTAAATTAGATAAGGGTGTGCAGGGTGAGAAAGGGCAGTCAGTACGCCCAACCCCTGAGCAGCTTGGACTACAGACTTGCTATTAAAGTGGAAATCCAGAAATTTCCCGAGTTTTGACCGAAACACACAGGAGGATGGATGTCAGCTCCACACAAGACATTTGGAGCTGTCAGTAGTGGAATACAGCGCTCGCGATGTAATGAGCTCCCTGTCATTTTAGATATTCAAGCAGACACTTAGCAGTCTCTTCTTTCCTCCCTCCTCCTCTCTGTCTCTCTTTCTTGCACTTATCCATTTAACATATATTTATCGAGCAGCTACTGTGTGACAGGCATCGTCTCAGGGCCAAGGATAAATCAGTAAATAAAGACAGGTGGGCTTCCTGCCTCATCAGGGGCAACATAGTATGAGCCCTGCTTCTTGGTGGGGGTCTGATCCAGGTGGTCTCAAACCCAACGAGTTCCTACTTTTCTTAGGGTTTGAGCTCAATCGCAGTGCCCCCATTTGGCCTTTCTCCTCACTCACACCGCCCAGTACCATAACCACCAGCCACGTTTGGCTATTTACATTGAAATCAAAGCTAAGTAAAATTTGAAATTCAGTCCCACTAGCCGCATTTCAAGCGCTCAATAGCCACACTTGTGTCTGGTGGCTACCATATTGGGTGGTACAGACCCAGAAGATTTCCATCACCCGTCACAGGAATTTCCACTGGGCAGAGCTGTCTTGGACTTGGGGTCTGTTGAGATCCTGAGCTAGAAGCCAGGGATGTATACATCCCAACAACCTTTACTGAGATGGTAAAAGACTTAAAAATGAACCAGGGGCTTTTGAGATGGTTATTGGCTGAGGGTAAGGCAGGGGACAGAGAAGAGAATGGAAATAATATTCCTTTGCTATTTATTATGTGCCAGTCTCTCTACTTATTTCAGCGGACTCAGTCCCCATACAATGGAGATAGCATTTGCCCATTTTATGGATAAGGAAACTGAGACACAGATAAATTAAATAACTTACCAGTCTCACATATAGAAGCTGAGCCCTGTGCTTCTTCCCTGTCCAACACATTGCCTTCTACGCACCCCACAGTGACTGAGGGGCACAGGGGCTGAGGGGTGGGGCCTCAGGTTAGGGTCAGGGCTGGGGGACTGTGATGTTCAGTGGCAGCGGGCTCTGCTGGACCTCTGTCCTCTCCTCCAGCCCCTGTCTCCTCTCTGCCATGCAGGTGATGCCGTACAACAACCCACAGCAGATGGGACAGCAGATTTTCCACTCTTCCTACAACCCCCTGCTGAGCTACATCCCCTTCGTCCAGTCCAACTATCCGTACCCTCAGAGGACACCTCAGAAGCTGGCCAGAAATCCCCGAGACCCTTCCCCCATGGCAGGAGATGGGCTGCAGTACCCCTTCCCCCAGGCGTATGGGTGAGTCCTCAGCCCACACTGGAAATTCACCTCATATCCCGAAAGCTGCTGGAGAGGAGAGGTGGGCGCGCTGGGCCTCACTGCTGCTCTCTTGGTACATATATTCCTTGGCTGTGGGGAGGGCAGACCCTGTGCCTTGTGGGTCCCGGGTGGAGCTGATGTGGAGGTGAGCCTGATCTGGGCCTGGGGGAGGGCCCTTCGGCAGGCCCAGTCGGGGCTGGGGTCCTCAGCTTGGTGCGGAAATACAGCCGCATGGCCAGTAGTGGAGGAGCGCACCACCCATAGCAGGTGACAGGTAGTGGAGCGGGATGCATATGCCTTTCCCCATCTGCCTGGTTTCCAGCAGGCCACGGCCAGGTAATCTTACAGCTCTTTCCCCCACTTACTGCCTCCTGAGCTCCTTGCCAGGCTAATCCCTCCAACAGCCCAGTGAGTTCGCAACCGGCCCTGCTGAAGGGCCTCTCACTGTGTATCAGGCTGCTTACGCTTTTCCCCCAAAATACCCCAAACAGCGGAGGAGAGGAGCTTAGCAGCCAACAGCCAACACAGACTCAACATTTTAGCTGACAGTTCCATGCAAACTTCTCATGCCGGTCAGTGAGGAATTGGTGTTTGTTGTTTTAATGTAACATCGCACAGCTGGTCATTCCCACCCACCAAACCTTCTCTGCTGATGCTCTGCAAGGCGGGTGGTGCCGGGTCAGTTCTGAGAATCCAGGTGTCCCAGGCACATCCCGGGGAACGTGTGCTCCAGCTTGAGAACCTCCCTTTACAGGATTAGGACCAAACTCCCCAACCTGACATAGATTCCCTTCCTCCCCATCACAGCCCCTCACTGTAGTGTCTGTCAGCCGGGTGTCCTGGACTCGGACCCTTTCAATCAGTGTTTCCCATGAATGTCCTGATAGAGGGATAAATGCTGGAAAGAGGTTTCCAGAGTCAGGTCTGTTTGGGAAAAGAAAGGTAGAAACAAAGGTAAACAGATTTCTTAACTGTTGGAATTTGCAGATTATTTCATTTACTAGGGTTCATGGAGAACATTCAAGAAGCTGGTCGATAGTGTCATTTGAATATAAAACCATGACCCCTTATTTCTTTTTTTCTCTTTTTCTTTCCCTTCCTCCATCCCTCCCTCCCTCTCTTCTTTCCTTCCTTCCTTCCCTCCCTCCCTCCCTTCCTCCCTCCCTCCCTCCTTCCTCTCCTTTTTCCCCTTTTCTCGTAGAGCATATCATGATGTGTTCCTCCAACGCAGCCTGGAAAGTGCTGTGTCAGTTCACATAGTTATGGTGAATTTAGCCTGTGGGGCACCGTCCGTGAATAGGACATGGTTCATCCCTTCAGAGATGAGAGTGGATGAGAGGGGACACGATGATATTAATGCCGTGACAAAGTGAAGGCCATCCAAGTGTCCCGAGGACAGAGGGAGGATCCCTGCTGGGTGCGCAATGAGAGCTGCAGGATGGGGAGGGTCCAGTGAGCAGCGACTGGGGGAATAAGGCCCTCAGGTGGGAAGGTGCGTGGTGGGCTTGAGGCCTGCAAAATAAGGGCATCTGGTTGAGGTATTAGATTTATCCCTGAACAAGGTGGAAAATAGGAAAAGGGAGGCTGGACTTGGATTATTAAAGGCTCTGACTGGTAGGCCTGGGGATTCAATGCGGATTTGTGAACGTTGCAGTGAATTGATGGGCCGGAGGGGAGAGAAACGGGAGGGAAGAGAGGGCGTAGTCTGGAGGTGACTGCAGGGTCTGTAAGAGAGGTTCTCACCTCCCCGGAGGTGAGAGTAGATGAGACTGCAGAGGGAAGATAGCCTATCTGCAGGCCAGCAGACGTGCCCCTTGCACGCTGCGACTCTGGGCTCGAGGGAAGAGAGAGTTACTGCAGAAGCCAGAGCCTGCTGTCCTTGGGAGGCAGTGTGGTCCCAAGTTCTCAGCACTCAGCGGTCGGGTAAGCACTGATTGGGAACAGTGAGAGCCGAGGGTTGGGACCTGGTCTCTGGCTGTCTTCAGAGGGGCAGGAGCGGAAAGGAAGTGAGCAGGAGACTGAGGAAGGAGCAGCCTTAGAAGTGGGAGAGAGCCTGCAGCCAGCTGGGGACACCGTGGGCGAAGGAGGAGAGTGACGGGGAGTAGCGGCAGTCAGCGCCATGGAATGGTGGCCTGAGAGGGTGGAAAGACCGGGTAAGTGAGGTCGGAAAAGCGAGGCAAGGAGTGCAGGCCCGTGTCCCCCAAAGTGATGATTCGTTCATTCAAAAAACATTTGTTGCATCTTCTGCGTGCCCGGCACTGCTCTAGGCACTGGTTACTGGAGTGATCAAGACAAAGTGTTTACTTCTGTCATTCCAGGAGGAGAACTAGACAATACGGAAATAAAGAAGCATCACACATGTCAGGTGCAAGGGATAAGCGGGGAGGGAATAAGGGACCGCTCTGCAGCCGAGATCTGAATAAAACGAGAGGATGAGCCATGTGTATATATGGGTGATGAGCAGTCTGGGCAGAAAGAATAGGAAGTGCAGTGGCCCTGAGGTGGGAAATGTAGCTGGGGCACGGTGAGTGGAGGAGAGAGAGCGGGCAGAATTGAAATCGGAGAGGTGGCAGGGCCTGGGAGGCGAGGGAAGGAAGAGCGGCGGGAGGCCATGAATGTCCTAATTCTGTGTAAGGAAGATGGTGTTGATCGACATACGAAGAGTGGGCTGGCTGGTGAGAGCTGATGGAGGGGACCAGGATGGGAGCCTTTTTAGCCAGCCAAGCAAGAGGTGCTTGTGGCGTAGACTAGGGCAGTGACCATGGGAAAGAGGTAAGAGAAAAGATGTGGAGCATTTATTTGCTTGGTAGAACTGATGGGAATTGATGATGGTTGGACGTGGAATGAGGAAAAGAGGGGAGTCGAGCGTGAGTCCTAGGTTTTTGACTTGAGTGTCCAGATGATTGGCAGTGCCAAAATTCTAGAGTCCAGATGACGATAACAAGGTTCTGTTGATCAGGAGTTTGGTTTTGCTTGTGTGAAATTTGAGACGCCCGTTAGACACTTGCGTGGAACAGTTGATAGGCAGTGGGTGTCTGAGTCTGGGGCTCAGGGGAGAAGTGGTGGCTGATAATATAAATCTGGGAGTCATTAGCATATAAATGCTATTTAAAGGCACGGGATGGGATGAGATCGCCCGGGAGCACATGTACATAGATGTCCAACATGGGTCTCCAACATGTAGAGGGGTTGGGGAGATGGGGAGGCACCTGCAAAGGATCTAAAGGGTGGGAGGAAAAGCAGGAGAGTGTGGAGTCAGGGAGCCAGGAGAAGAGAGGGAGGGATGACAGTATGGCAAGAAAACCTGGGCACTGTAGGATGGAATGTAGGGAGCACTGGGCACAGGGGTGGAGTTGAGGTTTACCAGCTGTGCTGGATGGAACAAGGTCCAGGAGAGGCTGCCTGGGTCAGGGAGGGGTACAAGGGCGTAGGTGGAGAGTTTAGTCTGGGAGACCAGGGGCCTCAGTGCTTCCTCTGGGTCAGGAACCAAGAGACTAAACTGTATGAGGCGGGAGAGGAAGGAGTAGGTGGCCTCCGTGTTCTCAGGAAAGGAGGAGGGGGGCCCTTCCTGCCCTCTGCCAAGTCCGTTTGCCCACATCCATCAGGGCAGGATAACAATACCATGTATCTTCCAAAGAACAATAAATCTGAGAGTTAAAAAGAACGCAAATGATAATTACACTGGAATTATTACTGGACAGTGTAGAAACCGTCCCAGGCAAACCAGGACCGTTCACCATGCTCGTGAGGCATGTTAAACCCCTCTTCTTCCTCCAGGAAGCCTTCCTGGATAACTATAGTCCACATGGATTACCTCTTTTCCTGGCCCTCTAGTTTACATCCTGTCTAGACCATGCCCTTGGCAGTTGATCTGATCAGAATTTCTCCTCATGAAGGGCTCAGATGTGTGGGGTGTGGCAATCAGATACAAGGTGTGTCATGAGTAATTTGTTACAGGTAATTATTAAATACTCGAGTATGGGTTACAGCCTTTATTTTATACATGAGTAGAATTCAGAGTGTCCTTATGATAACATCACTTTTAATCGTTTCTTTTCCAATATGATTTTTGAAAAAGAGCAGAAGAGGTGGGGTTACCACAGACATTAATTGCTTATCGGGCACCTACCTGGTGCCAGGTCCTGGCCTGAGTGCTGAGTGTCAAATGGTGAACAAGTCCAGACAGCGTCCCTGCTCTCATGAAATTTATTTTTGTGAGAAGGGACTCAAACAACCCAAAGCCTCGCTTGTCCATGGCTGCTCACAGCGAGCAACATACCAGCTGAGGCATTACAAATTAGTGCACTGGTTTGTTCCCATTGCTTCTTCCCCTCCCCCCCTTTTTTTGTTTCATCAATTCATGGGAGGGCGCCACGAATGTGAGCATCTTCTGTAATATGCTTCCGCCCAGCTGAAAAGTGACTGAGAATCCCTGGATTAGACTCTATCTAGCTATTTGCTCTGTCGCAATTTGTCTTGAGCTCTGTTCCATTCCCTCGGAGTATCCTAGCAGATGGGGAAAGAAATTGCAGTAGGATCCCAAGTGTGAGTAAATGATTCCATCTGGAGAGGTTGGGGAAGGCTTCACAGAGGAGATGGCTTTTGAACTCTCTTTTGAAGTATGAATTAGCAGTGTGCCAGGGAGAAAAAGCAGATGAGTGTGTTTTCCTGCTCTCGGAGGGTGAGGCTCAAGTCTTCTCGGCACTTCCTTCCCTGAGGGTCTAGCAGAGTTCCAGGCAGTCAGGGATGCTTCAGTGCTTACTTGCCAGGTTGGTGTGAAATGCAGGGTCTGATCTAGCTTGGTGCTGAGAAGGGGATCAGGAACCCTGGGATTGTCCGGACTCTGAGATCTCACCCTAGGACGTGGCCATGAGCTCTCTGATGTTGTGGAATTTCCTGAGGGACACACAGGGTCCTCTAAGGCAGGTAGAGGGGCTACAGGCCCACAGGTAAGGTGCTTAGATCCAGACAGGCTCCTTAGTCTTTGGTCTTGGATATGGAGAGAGCATAGGCTGGGTGGAAATAGCCCCTACAGGCTGCCAGGGCCTTCCTGACCTAAGGAAGTGGCAGAAGAAACTCTTTATTGTCCTCCAATTGTATCATTTCAATATTTTATTTTCCCAGAGCCAAAACTTTTTACATTATTGCTAAAGCTTTCAGCTTTCAAGCCTGTCATGGTCTTCCCAGTCTTTGACAGCCCCAAAATTAATATACTACTTTCCCTAATATCTCTGCCGACATCAGGAATTCTATCACAACGTCATTTTCTTTCTCCTTCAGGTTTGGCTCGACATCCGGTGGGCCCCTGATGAACAGCCCCTATTTTCCCTCTAGTGGGAATGGCATACATTTTTAGATCTCCTTCTCATCTCCCTCCTCCTACCTTAGCCCTTGGAGCAGGGCTAAGGGCTCTGGAATTCTGGATTCTGCAACAGCTTGGTATGAAGTTTGGAAAGCCAAGGTTCCGACCAGGTCACAGACAGAAAACAGCGAGGCCAGGCGCATCCATGGACCAACACTCACACACACACACACACACACACACACACACACACACTCACACACACTCACACACACACACACAGCACAGACTGCACACACACCCCTCGGATTCATACTCACTTGCTCATCCACATATGCGTCTGTATTTAGCTAACATGAGTGATTTTTGTTTTTGTTGTTGTTGGTAAAATAGACATAAGACACTTAATTTAGAAAGTTTGTATTTTCTGATAAAAGTATGAGCTGCTTGAAATGAAGTGTGCCTGTTACTTTCTGTAATGTTCTGCGTGATCTTCACTGCTCCTGTTTCCCCCATGAGGCTCAAAGTTTACTGAGGACATGAAGAGACACCACGGGCTACAGTCCTCCAAATGCTGCTCTATAAATAAGGGATCCCAGGGATTATACACTTGAGGGCTTCTCTCTTCTCTTCTGTGATCCACTCACTTCTCAATAGCCCAGTTTATGCATCTCTGGAATTGATGTAGAGGAAGTACATCCTGCCCTGCCCTATCCAGGTGGCGGTTACAGAAAAAGTCTCTCTTGGACATGAGATGGGAAAAAGTGGCCTGAAAATCAATTCTAAAAATAAACCTGAATGTGATAGACTATAGCCAGTCATTGTAGATCAATGCCAAGCTAGAGGTCAATCTCAGAACTGCCCCCAATGGCACTGTCCCTGGATCATTCTCAATCAGCTTTTATCAGTGACTTTAAGGAGGACATTGAGAGCATCTTGATCACATTAATGGAGGACACAAATCTGGGAAGAGGAGATGGCCTGAGTCAGTGATACACATATACCGTAATTCTCCTACACCCATGGCAGGCATGATTAAGCAGCTGATCCCCTGAGCCTGGACAAAGTCACAGAATCATTCTCCCTAAGGTGGTCCCGGCAGACATTACTGATCAGGGACAGTCTATGAAATGAAACCCACGTGCTATCCTCTGGCAAACCATCATAAGATGAAATTTAACAGAGGTTTAATGTAAGGACCTCCTCTTGGGTCTAAAAAATGAGCCATGCACATACAGATGGACCAACATTGTCAGTTCTAAGTTGTTGTATTACCAGTCCTGTTACTCATATGGAAGCTCGGGCCCACCCTGGCTGAGGCCAGTGAGGGCTAGGTCTGGGGAACGTTAGCAGCCCCGTCCTGATTGCAGTGAGAGGCTAGGGCTCTGTACGTCACCAGTGTCTTGGGATGACCTCAAGTCCAGGGTTCACAAGAGCATTTCTCTTGCCTTCACAGTGTGACACAATTGGCCTTTCTTCCTGGGTCCCTGGAAACCAATTTCTCTCCCAAGTTCTCTTAGGACTTATGCCTTCTCCTTTCTCCATAGTCTAAGTCTAAGATTTCCCCCTGAGTTCTTCAGCCCCTTCCCCCAAGGCTCACCCCACTTCTAGCACATCGTGTTTCTTGTTGATATCCTTGGTTAACAGTCTAGACTCTCCACTGACTGAGAGACACTGGTTAGAAGTTCTCACCAATGCAGGAGCTCTTTTGTTCCCCAAAGGGCTTCCTCAGGTTGTACCTCTAGGTATTAACCCAGGCTGGACCATAGTTTACCACCCTCTCTGGATCTCAGAGTGCTTGGGGGCAGGAGAGAATAAGGGAGTTGCCCTTGGTCAGACAAGGGATCTTAGCCACTTTCCAACTCTGATGTTGGGCAGAGAATTTAACCTCTCTGAACCTCAGTTCTACTAATGGTAATGTTAATAGTTCTGAGGATTAAAGGATAATGTAGTCTTAATAGAGGCTTAATGTGTACTTCATGTACACTTGTGGTTTCAAGATGGTGAAGATGTTTCTGTCCCTTTTCTCTTGAAATTTACCCCCAAGTAAGAAGGAGAGTGAAAACATCTATACAGAGCTTCCCTGGTGGCGCAGTGGTTGAGAGTCCGCCTGCCGATGCAGGGGACACGGGTTCGTGCCCCGGTCCAAGAGGATCCCACATGCTGCGGAGCGGCTGGGCCCGTGAGCCATGGCCGCTGAGCCTGCGCGTCCGGAGCCTGTGCTCTGCAATGGGAGAGGCCACAACAGTGAGAGGCCCGCGTACAGCAAAAAAAACCCAAAAACAAAACATCTATACGAACTCCATTCTCAATGAAATTAGGAGAAGCCAGCAACTTCATCTGCTGCATAAAAGGGCAGAAGTGTGGTGGAGGAATGGTAATGCCTTAGCGGAGGAGGGGAAGAGCACGTTGAAATGTCTGCCAATCAACAAGAAGCAAACCATTTTTCCCTGCAGAACCTGAAGTTCTCAGGGGGTGCTGGATGCTGAGGATGGAAGATGGGACTGAAGAGAGATGAAAGCAAGGGGCTGTTATGAGAAGTAGCTCCTATCCTGGCCCCACAAAGCCAGGCGCCACAGACAGTTCTGTAGGAGATAGGAGGTACTTTCTCTGGAGGAACATACAGACCATGCATAAGGATTGTGGAGATGAGGGTACTGATGGAAAATGGGCATTAAGTGAAATACACATCCACACCCAAGGCCAGCAGCTAGACTTTACACAAGAGGCAGGAATTTGGAGGGTTCTCTGAAGAAAATGAAACGCCCCAAAGGCACTTGGAGGTACCAATGAAAATTACCCTACGATTATGCCCTTTCACAAAGAGCTTCCAATCAACTTTTAAAGACTTAATGTTTAATGGAAATGGACAATCTCCAACAAGAAAGACACAGATCAAAACAGAGGTAAGGGTGTTCGCTGGTGGCCTAATGGTTAGGATTCTGGGCTTTCACTGCTGTGGCCTGGGTTCAGTCCCTGGCCAGGGAACTGAGATCCTGCAAAGCCTCACAGCCTCACAGAAAACAAAGGTTAAAAAAGAACTAAAAAGAGCGTAACAGTCTCAGGGAGCTAAGAGAAGCCACTTTATTTTAAAAATAAGACAATATGCCTTATGATTATTTTTAAAAATCAGAACAGAAAAGTGCTTTTGAAATTAAACAGTGATAGCTGATTTAATTTTTTTCAGTGGAAAGGGTTGGAAGCTAACATGAAAGAGATCTTCTAGAAAGGAGAATTTTAAAAAGACACGGGGATGGATTATAGGCGATAAAAGGTAAAATGAGAAGCTCAGTCCAGGAGACCAAATATCTGGCTAATAGGAGTTCTAGGCAGAACAGTGAAAAGAGAGGGGAGGGAAATATCAATAGAAAAACGTAAGAAAATTCCCCAGTTTGAGTGGTCCAGACCCGTGCTCAGAGAAGTGAATGAAAAAGGTCTCCATCAAGGCATATCATTATGAAATTACAGCGTATCAGGGATAAAGGCAAGATTCTAAGGTTTTCAGAAAATCCCACTCAGATACAAGTGTTCATGAATGAGAATGGCATTAGATTTCTCAACAGTAACATTGGAACCTAGAAGATCCTGGGACAAAGCTGTCACAGCTTTGGGTGGAAATGGCTTTTAATGGAAAATTCAAAAACTAAACTCTTATCTGTGAAGGTAAAATGAAGATGTTTTCAGATGTGCAGAGTCTCAAAAAATTTGCCTCCTTGCACCTTTGTCAGGAAGCTCTGTGCCCCACGAAGACAAGAGGGTAAACCAAGACAGAAGACGTGGATATAGAAAATAGATATCATCAGTTGGGGGGAGGCCGAGGAAACTCTTGGGGTGATGAAGAAAGATCTTAGCTCAAGAACCATGAAGCAAAGCCTGAAAAGCCACTACCACCACCAGTCCAGAATAGAGCAGGAAGTTGGAGACCTCAGATAGGAGGTGTCTGGGGGCGGGGGGCGGGGGGCGGCTAAAGAAAAAGAAAATGATAGATCATTCTGACAGAGTTGACTGTGTGAAAAACTGTGTTGAGAACTGTTTTATAGTGGTTGGTGGGGGAGGGAAGATTTAGCTATAAATTCAAATAAGAAATGAAACAATTGTTATTAACTTGTCAGTGAACAATATTTATGTGATCATAATAGTAAAAAGCCCAAATATGGATTTAACCAAAATTAGTGTGATAAATATAGTGGGAGGATGGAGGTGAAGAAAGGGATATGAATAGAGCTAAAATCCTTTTATCATAATAGAAAATCAGTAGGTGAAATCCCAAATGGATGATTTGAGAGATAGCAGAATTCCCATAATTATCTGGAATTCTGGAGGTTAATCCCAGAGTTAAAGGGCCAAGAAAGTTGAAAGAGTTATCTATGAGAAGCAAGATTGGTTTGTGAGGGATGGAGGTGTGGGGTTCGCTGCCTTGTTTATGACTCTTTTAGCACTATTTGGTTTTTTTCTTTTTTTGAAGTACAGTTGATTTACATGTTGTGCCAATCTCTGCTGTGCAGCAAAGTGACTCAGTTATACACATACAGACATTCTTTTTTTAACATTCTTTTTCATTATGGTTTATCACAGGATAGTGAATATAGTTCCCTGTGCTCTACAGTAGGACCTTGTCATTTATCCATCCTATATAAGTTTGCATCTGCTAATCCCAAACTCCCAGTCCTTCCCTCCCCCACCTGCCTCCCTCTTGGCAACCACAAGCCTGATCTCTATGTCTGTGAGTCTGTTTCTGTTTTGCAGACAGGTTCATTTGTGCTATAGTTTAGATTCCACACGAGTGATACGGTATTTGTCTTTCTCTTTCTGACTTACTGCACTTAGTATGATAATCTCTAGTTACATCCATTTTGCTGCAAATGGCATCATTTCATTCTTTTTTTATGGCTGAGTAATATTCCATTGTATCTATGTACCACATCTTTATCCATTCACCTGTGGATGGACATTTAGGTTGTTTCCATGTTTTGGCTATTGTGAATAGCACTATTTGGCTTTGAAAATGTGTGTGTATTACTTTAATAAAAATAAGCATTCATTTTAAAAATGAGAAAGGGCATGCAGAACACCATCTAGTACGGTGCCTGGCACATAGCGGGTGTCAAAAGTGTTTGTTGAACTGTACTGAGCTGTATTCGGACACAGCTGGAGCTCACTGCCCAAGCCCCTGTCCCGGGATGTCTAAGAATGAGACTCTCAGAAGCCTGTATGGATTTTTTTCCCTAAGAAATTCCTTAGGAGGAAATTTAAGGGAGGGCTGGAGCTAAAGCCCCAAATCTTTTCAACACGTTGCACTTCCTGACCCTGTTCACCTCTCAGAGAATTCCAGAAACAGATAGAGGGTGGTGGGCACTGGGACTCAGAACTGGGATCCTGAAGCCTGGGAAGGGATTGAAAATCCCCATCTCTTCTCCATGTTCCTTCCAACCAACTCTCCCCTCCATTCAGCACACTCGCTTTGGAACTTATTCTTAGAGATAGAGTAATGAGCAAGACAGACATAGCGCCTGCATTTTATGCTGAGACATTAACTCGTAGTTACTACGAAAGGTGAGTTTATTAAGGGGATATGTGAGAGCAGGACACCCACCCCAGTTCAGACTGTCAGATGAATGACATCTGCTCTTTTAACTTCCCTGGACTCTGAAGCTAATTCTCATCTGATATGTTATCAAGTCCCACCCCCCCCACCCCCAGTCTCTTTCCTCAGAACATACTTTATTTGCAAATCTTAAAACTAATGATAATCTATGCGTGGTTTAAGTGACAGAACTGAGGAGTAGCAAACTTTTGGGTCCCAGAAATACTTAATAAAATAAAAGCAGCTACTAGTCATCGAGCACTTATGCTGGACCAGGCACCGTGCTGTAAACATCACCTTTATTATCTAATGTAGGGGCAGGACAGGAATAAAGATGCAAACGTAGAGAATGGACTTGAGGACACAGGGAGGGGGAAGGGTAAGCTGGGACGAAGTGAGGGAGTGGCATGGACTTTATATATATATATGTATATATATACTACCAAATGTAAAATAGATAGCTAGTGGGAAGCAGCCGCCTAGCACAGGGAGATCAGCTCAGGGCTTTGTGACCACCTAGAGAGGTGGGAGATAGGGAGACGCAAGAAGGAGGAGTTGTGGGGATATATGTATATGTATAGCTGATTCATTTTGTTATAAAGCAGAAACTAACACACCATTGTAAAGCAGTTATACTCCAATAAAGATGTTAAAAAAATAATAACATTCATAATAACCCTGTGAGATATATATATATATATATATATTTATTTATTTATTACACATGCAGAAACTAAGGTCCAGAGTGATTAAGTAACTTATTTAAGGTCAGGTGGTAAGTGACTCAAAATCAATATTCTTACCCCTTTTTCCTCCCACTTCCCTGTTTCTAGTAACACGGCCCAGAGTGAATGAACTTTGTTGAAACACACGTCACATGGTTAATGACTATTAAGTCTTCAGGCAACTAAGACCTCTAGGTCATTTTTCCAGCATTAAGCCACGGTGGAAGAAGTGGGAGGGGAAGTAGCCCTACAGAAAAGGGGTGTCATCTGGAGCAACTCCTCCCGGACTTCAAGTTCTCCTCCAAGGCTCCCTCCTTCAGTTCTGTGTTGTTCATTCCTCACTATGACAGGGATTTCCAGTAGGCATCAAATATACATTTCTCCCTTTCCCCCCTTGTAATAGAACTCCCCTTTTCAGATTGGCACGTGACCACCCAGAATAGGCTACCTAGTTCTGGCCAGATGGGATGTAGGCAGAAGTGTTATGTGTGATTTCTGGAGATCGGAGCTACATTATGAAGTTGGTGGAGCAAACAAGAGAGAAAGCTGAGCCTCTGGTGACCATGGTGGTGCCAGGCCAGCCCTGGAGTTCCTGTCCCTGGACTTTGTTGACATGAGAGGAAAGTAAACGTCTTTGAAAAGCTACTGTTATTTTGGGTTTCTTTCACACATAACCAAACCTAATCCTATGTGACATGCTCAAAAATGAAATAACACCATTCCTTCAAGAAGACCTTCTTCTTTCTACTACTAGACGTTCTCGAGATTCTCTAACATCATCCTTCCATCTACCAATCCATTTATCCATCCATCCATTCATCATTCCTCATCCATCCACCCATCCATCTTTCCATTTATTCATCACTTAGTAGACACTTATTGAATGCCTCTCTTGCACCAGGCATTGGATTAAGTCCTGAGTTACATAGTTGGACAATCTTATTCTCTGCCCTCACAGAGCTGCCTATAAAGAAAAGCTTTCAACAAGGAAGGTTTTCCTTCCATAACAATAGTGCCCAGCTGCTACTGAAAGAAAAGGAAAAAATTGGCTTAGTGAAGTCAGTCTCACCCATGAAACATATTTACCACTCACTTTACTTTACTGGGAGAGAAATAGGCCTAGAGAATGCAAGAGTGGCCTATCTACTTTTGGGGGATTGCATCTTTCTGTCAAATGAAAGGGGCCAAGTTCCCATTCTCAGTCAGGAGGAGACAGAACCACATTACTTACTTTAACAGAAATAATTTAATATAAATAAATCATTGTTAAATCTATATTGAAAAACTGACAGGGGAAAGAAAAAAAGAACTCCAAGGGTAACACAGAAGTAGCAACTGCAAAAAGCAGCTACCATCCAAAGAGAAGAGGGTGGAATTATTAAAATGTAGAGGCCTGGAGGAGGAGCCTTGAGGAGCTGAAGCTCAGACACGAGGATCTGGGGAACAGGAACTGTTTTATTGGTGTTGGTGTCTCTGGGCCCAGAAAAGGTGCTCCATGGGGGTAGGAGCCCAGACCTTTAAGAAGGAAGCATCAGACTACTGGTGTTGATATTCTAAGAAGGCACAGTTAGACTGGTTCTGCAAGTATTGGAAAACTAGTAAACTGACTGCAATCGCTGCTATTGAACAAAATTGTCATTGCTACAGTGATGCTGATCAGAATAGGAGCCAAACAGTAATGAACAAGTCCCTTCTTCCTCCTCCAGCCTTGGGTCTCCCTCCAGTGCCCCTTCTTGACAGAGCCAAACAGAGATCCAGCAGGCAAAGCAGAAATGTGGTTTGCAGAGTTTAAGGATTATTAGGAGTGGATTTGAAGCCAAGTAATGAAGGCCTAATAACTGGTACACACCTCCTGTTATGGACTGAATGTTTGTGTAACCACCCAATCCGTATGTTGAATCCCTAGTCTTCAATGTGAAGGTATTTGGAGATAAGGCCTTTGGGAGGTAATTAGGGTTAGATGCGATCAAGAGGGTGGGGCTCTTATGATGGGATTAGTGCCCTTAAAAGAAGAGACATCAGAGAGCTGGCTCTTCCTCTCCACATGCACACAAAGAAGAGGTCACGTGGTCATATGGCCAGATGGTGGCCCCCTACAAGCCAGGAGAAGAGGCCTCAGAATGAAACCTACTTGGCTGGCACCTTGACCTTGGAGGTCCCTGACTCTAGAACCATAAGAAATAAATTTCTGTTGTTCAAGCCACCTAGTTTATGTTTATTTGTTATGGCAGCCCCAGCAGACTAAGACATTCTGCAGTGACCTTGACATGGAAACTTTTCAAGGTTGGTGAAATGCTCTGAAGTTGTCAAATATGGAAGTGAGCACATCAAGAGTTATCTTCTGAGACTCACCTCAATCAGTTCTCCAGCACCCCAAGTCTTAGAGAAGAATGTGAAGGTCATCCCAGAGATGAAGCTTCCTTGGACAAGACATTTTTGCACAATGTTTCTCCAAATCTTCATTCTTCAGAAGTCACCCGTTGTCCTTCAGGAATCACCCCAGGAGGCAGGAGGGTTGGTTGGGGGTTGATCAGGAGCTATTAATCAACAGTCAAGTCGTCTTCTTTCGGCTTCATAAAGTCTCAAGGCTTAGCTTTAGCAGTTTATTAAATTACCAGAATGCCAAGAAAAATAGCTTTAATAACACATTTCTGTCTATGTATTATTTTTTTATAAGCAAGAGTGGAGAATAAAAAGGCTCCCTACCATTTAAAAAAGCATTTTTAAAATTAAAATGAGCATGTTAGAGGGATTATTTTTTAACTCAAAAAATAAGCCATTGATTCAGGATGTGATTACTCTTAGCCGAAATTTTATAGCTAAATCTTTGTTTGGTGTAAAGGAAGGAGGAGAAATAGTTTTCCTTGAGAGGTTTAAAAGTATATTCATTAGAACAGGTGGATGGGCAGTTCACTTTGTCCTCTAGTGTGGTTTAGTGTTACAAACACTGGTTTCAAGAATTATGATGTTAAAGAAGCTGAGATGGAACTGCCATCTAGGGGACCAGCTGGTCACCCAGATGGGGTCTCACGAGGGACACAGCTATGGTGAAGAGCCCACAGTTCAGACTCTGCTTCTGAGCTTTGCAAATTCAAGAACATTATCAGGGCCCTTATATCTGACCAAATTCCTAGGTTGATGTATAAACCCAACTAAAATTTATTTCTAATGAGACACCCCTCAGTAATTTTTGACAATCACTTACTGAGCTCCAGATATGAGACAGGCACCATGCTATGAATCCTAGATAAAATGGTAAACTAATTACAGTCCCTGCCCAAGCAGAAAGAGCTTATGGTGTGGGTGACAGGGAGAGTGGAAGATATAAATAAATATAACACAAGATGTTTTTTATAAGAGTAGAACATAGTTGTGGAGGTACAGATGATCAAAGTATTCATTTCCTATTGCTATGCAACAAATTACTCCAAAATGTAGTGGCTTAAAACAAAAACACTTATTATCTCAGTTTCTGTGGGTCAGGAACGTGGGCATGGTTTAGTTGAGTCCTCTGCTTTAGCGTCTCTTATAGGCTAAAATCCAAGTGTCTGCTGGGGCTGCAATCTCACCAGAAGGCTCAGCTGGGGAGGATCCACCCTCAAAGTGAGCATTCATGAATTTGTTGGCAAGATTCAATTCCTTGCAGGGTTTCCTTGGTTTCTTGCCACAGGGACCTTTCCATAGAGCATACCACAAAGACAGAAAGCAAGCAAGAAGGCAAGAAAGAGTACCAGCAAGTGTCCAGTTACCTAATCATGGAAGTGACAGCCTGTAATTTTGCCATATTCTATTCATTAGAAGTGAGTTACAAGGTTCAGCCCACACTCAAGAGGAAGGGAGTACATGAAGGCTAGGGAGCTTCCTGGAACAATGAAGCCAGAAAACAGAGTCATTAGTAGCAGTTCTAGAATCATTTGAGTTGAATTCAAAGCCTGTGTTCAAAACTCACAATCTCTTCCTAAGTCTCTTCTCTAAAACGGACGTGTTTTATTCAACATACGTTTATTGAATACCTACCATGTGCCAAGACCTGTTGAGAGATATGAGGATCAGCAATGAACAAAACCAGGTCCCTGCTCTGATGGGGTTTGCAGCATAGTGAGGGAAGGAATGAACCTTACTACTCTTATCAGAGGCATCTGAGTGGAGGGCAGCAAGGGAGTAAGATGCAGAGACCTGGAGAACAGAGCTTTCTAGGCAGAAGGAATTATAAAGGCAAGGAACAGTAATCGTACATATTTCATATGGTTGTTGTCAAATTAAATAAAACACATGTTATAACCAGGGGTGATAAGGCCATGCAGAAAAGTAAAACAGAGTGAGGGTTGAAGAGTGGGGAAGTGAGTTATTCTTATCCTATTTTCTTTTCTTTTGGTAAGCTTTATTTTTAAGTTATTTCAAATATATAGAAGTTGCAAGAATAGTTGACAAGAAGCTCCAGTATACCTTTCCCTCAGGACTCCTAACTGTTAACCTTTTACCGTTTTATTTTATATTATTATTATTTATTTTCAGAACAATTTGACAATAAGTTGCAGATATGGAGCCCCTTTTACCCCTAAATACTTCAATGTATATATTCTAAGAGCAAGCACATTTTCTTTACACAGCCACACAAGACAATTATCGAAATCAGGAAATTAATACATTATCTTTTTTGCAGACCTTATTACGTTTTTACCAGTTGTACCAATCATGCCCTTTATACTTAAAAAAAAAAAAAAGCTGCTTTCTCTGGTCCAGGATCCAAATCCAGGATCACATGTTCCATTTAGTTGTCATGTCTCTTTAACCTCCTTTAATTGGGAAGAGTTGCTCAGCTTTTCTTTGTCTTGACATTTTTGAAGAGTCCAGGCTAGTGATCCCTCCATTGGGGCCTATCTGGTAAGACAGGAAAACCATGGAAGTAACATATCCTTCTCAGTGCGTCATGTTAGGAGGCATATGCGGTAGCATTATTCCACTGCTGGTGATATTAACTCTGATCATTTAGATAAGGTGGTGTTTCCCAGCTTTCTCCATCATAATGGCTCTAATTTTTCCTTTATAATTAATAAGTATTTTGTGGGGAGATACTTTGAGCCTGTATAGCTATCCTGTTCCTCAGCAAAATTTTATCCACTAAGGCAGGAAACCACTGATGATTCTTGCCTGAATCAGTAACTAATACGATGGTTGCCAAATGGTGATGTTCTCATTCTGTCATTCCTTCTGCATTTATTAGTTGGTACTCTACGATGAACTATTTTCAGGTAGAGCCATCAGGGAAGGCATCTCTGAGGAGGTGACATTTGAATGGAAACCAGAAAGGAGTAAAGGAATGAACATGAAGATTATCTGGAAGAGTGTGAGGCAGAGGAAACTCTAAATGCAGAGAATAAAAATAATATGTACTTCATGTGGCTGTTGTGAAAAGTCAATACAAAACTATATGTAAAGGGTGGTGTACAGATTTTAGAAATAATTCCATAAAAAGAAACGACTATTGTTATCAAATAGTGACATCTAAGCTAAGAGATCCAAAAGGGAAGAGGGCCAGGGTAGTAAAGTTGAAGGGGAGCTAGGGGAGTCCAACTGCAGTGGGCAGAATTCTAAGATGATTCCCAAAGAACCCCATCCTTGTATAATCCCCTCTATCTCGAGGTGGGAGGAGCCTGTTTATAGGATGGGATAGTGCTTCCATGATTAGGTTATGTTACATGGCACAGCTGACTGAGAAAGGAAGCTTATCTTCAGTGAGCCTGACCTCATCACATGAGCCCTTCAAAGGGACAATGCTCTTCTTGAAGAAAGAGATCAAAGTCAGAGAGATTCGAAGCACACGAGGTGTTTGACGTGTGAGAAGTTCTCCATGGCTGGCTTTGAAGACAGAGTTGCCCATGTGACAGGGAGAGGAGAGTGGCCTCTTGGAGCTGAGTGTGACACCCTGAGTGCATAGCCAACAAGGAACTGAGCTCTGATAACCGCCTGAATGAGTTTGGAAGAAGACCCGTGAGGTCTGATGAGAATGCAGCCATCTGACACTTGGATTTCAGACTCGCGAGAACCTGAGCCGAGAGCCTGGACTTCTGACCTATGGAAATCACGAGATGATATAGGTGCCATCTTAAGTTGCGATGTGTGTGTTCATTTGTGATGCATCGATAGGACACTAACACACCTAGGGAACAAGGTTAAGGAAGATCTTGAAGAGAAAGAGGGCATGAGAACCCTGAGGAAAGAAAATAGCTCAGCTCAGCCAAAACACAGTGCTGGAAAAAGGAGTGGGGCTATAGAGGTAGGCAGTCTGTTCAAGCAGCCCAGGTGTTCACATCACTCTAGTTCCACATTTACTGAGGACCTTGGTGCCAGGTCTTGTGCCGAGACACGCTGGAGACCCAGAGATAAATAACACACGATGATGCTCTCGAGGAGCTCGCAGGCTGGTGGAGAAATCGACTCAGTGGGTCGTCAGAGGCATGGTGATTGGCCTCTCTCATGGAGATTTTGTTCACTCAGGTAACTCAGTGCCTAGAAGAGTGCCTTGTGCTTAGCCGGTGATAATAGCTCTTTGTTGAGTTGAATGGAATTAAAATGATACTTCACCTCAGCAGGTGATTTTCAACCAGGGACCAATGTCTGTAGACATTTTTCGTTGCCACAACTAGGGAGGTGCTACTGGCGCCTAGTGGGAAGAGGTCAGGGTTGCTGCTAAACATCCTGCAATGAACAGGACAGCCCTCCACAGCTAAGAATTACCTGGTCTAAAACAGTGCCAAGGCTGAGAAACCATGATCTAAACAATGGTGAGAGCTGATGAAACCTTTGCTCTTCCCAGCAGAAAACAATTCTCTAATGCTTGTTATTCTAAAGCCTGTATCCTCTCGCTTGGACAAGATAGGATCAACAGTGCAATTCCCCTTTGCTGGATCCTCTCAGGGCTTTGTGAAGTTCAGCGCCCTTCTGAAGTTCAGCTTCCTTCCACTGGCATTTCTTGCAATACTATCAATGTCATTGATTAGAATCCAGTGGACCTCTTGTGCTGTTATGCTCAATCCCCAGCTTTGATTTGGGAGGTACCAAGTGGTATACTGGTCAATATTTGACAACCAGCTCTCAAAAAGATACACATATACTGTACCTATGTACATACATTTATTAAAATTCTACTGATATAAAGGATGTGTTTCACACAATTTGCAAATAATTTAATATACAACACTAGTTATCATAAATTCCATAGGGCCAGTTGATTCTCATAGAACGCTTTTCATTCTCATAGAATGCTTTCATCGTGTCTATAGCCAACCTAAGGAAGCTTTGGTGAATGGGTGTAGTTCTGACATGAATACTGGCTGATATTTTCTTTTACATTAATGAGTGAGATGAAAGTGAAACCACAAAGGCATGCCAGAACACCATTCGTTCATCAACGATGTGAGCGACTGCTTTGCTGAACTAGATAATCATCTTCAAATACTGGAAGAATATTTCCTCAATTTTTATGCCATTCACAATGCAACATTTACAAACATGACAGGCTTTTACGTTTAATCTGCATTATTGACATTTTCTTCATCACTTTCGTAAGTCCAATCAACAGAACAATAAGTCAAGTCCTGATTTGTAGCATTTTCTGATTTACATGGGTGTAAATACTCCCACCGTGGCCGATGTCAAGCCATCGACGTGATGTCACTGAATTGGGAAGAGATCGTAATCGCACACCTTTATATGGTATTTCCACCATACAGGTATAATAGAAGTAAATAACCTTAAAAGAATAGATGGTAGTAAAATGCAAAATAATTGGGAAGTATATGAGTCCTGAGTATTTGTTATCTTTAATAAAATGTATTTAACTGTAGGTTTAGAGAATTGAATTTTTAACAATGTCTGTGCTTAACAACCGGTTCACAAAATTCCAGAAAATTTAACAGTTGACTTTTAGAAGCTGGTATGGGCTGGTTCTAGCAATATCTCTGCTTTACCTAGTTAGGGCCCTGTGCTGATTGTAAAGCTTCCTCTCTAATTAACACTTTAAACAGATGCACTCATGAAGAGTTATCTTATGTCTGAGTTCTGGGGATCATACACTGACCATACACACACAGTGTGAATGTAGTGACCACATAGGAGCCCATCCTGTCACCATTTCATGTCTGCCGGTCCTGTTGGCCTCATCAGCATAAGAAGAAGATATCTGACTTTTGTTTTAAACTGGTGGAGGCTCTTGGCTTTTCCTTGCCCAGCTTCCTGTGGGGTTCCCTTCCAGGCAGCAGTAGTGGTGAGCAGGACAGAGGAGGAAATGTGGCTTCCCAAATCCTTAATATATTAACACCAGCTGCCACATTCTTGCAGGAGAAACATGCAAGAAATTACCTCCTCAAGACAATTTCAAGGCTCAGTATATTCTTTTTTTTAACATCTTTATTGGGGTATAATTGCTTTACAATGGTGTGTTAATTTCTGCTGTATAACAAAGTGAATCAGCTATACATATACATGTATCCCCATAGCTCCTCCCTCTTGCGTCTCCCTCCCTCCCACCCTCCCTATCCCATCCATCTAGGTGGACACAAAGAACTGAGCTGATATCCGTGTGCTTTGTGGCTGCTTCCCAATAGCTATCTATTTTACATTTGGTAGTGTATATATGTCCATGCCTCTCTCTCGCTTTGTCACAGATCACCCTTCCCCCTCCCCATATCCTCAAGTCCATTCTCTAGTAGGTCTGTGTCTTTATTCCTGTCTTACCCCTAGGTTCTTCATGACATTTTTTTTTCTTAAATTCTATATATATGTGTTAGCATACGGTATTTGTCTTTCTCTTTCTGACTTACTTCACTCTGTATGACAGACTCTAGGTCTATCCACCTCATTACAAATAGCTCAATTTCGTTTCTTTTTATGGCTGAGTAATATTCCATTGTATATATGTGCCACATCTTCTTTATCCATTCATCCGATGATGGGCACTTAGGTTGTTTCCATCTCTGGGCTATTGTAAATAGAGCTGCAATGAACGTTTTGGTACATGACTCTTTCTGAATTATGGTTTTCTCAGGATATATGCCCAGTAGTGGGATTAAAGACCTAAATGTAAGGTCAGAAACTATCAGTATATTCTTTTATTGATCACCCCTCAGTGTCATCCCCATATGCTGTCATGTTTCATCCTCTCCCTAAACCCCTCCTATTTCCACCCAATTCCTCTTCAGGGTGGAGCTCACTTGACTTCTTGTTGTAGCGGCCCCATCTGAAGGAGGATTTTCCATTTCTGTTGTAGTTAGCAGGAGGGGCAGAGCAAGTGGAGTGGTGGCCACATTGTTAAGCCTTTGCTTTGAGGTCCTCTTTTCTACTTATTTGGAATCCAGCCATGTCTGTGGCTCACTTCACTCCTGTGGTATCAAGGAGGTAAACACAGCATCCTCTGAATTATCCTGCCTGTTTTGTCCAATGCCTTAGTGTACTCTTCATGTTTTCTTGAATTCCCTGTCTTAACAGATTTTAAAATTTTCCACCAGCTAAACACAAAACACAAATCATCCCTAAACATATTTAGTCACATAATTATACCTTAACCACTACCAAACCTCTTACTAAATGTATTCAATACACTTAATGCTTAATCTACAAATTCTCTTCTTCTAACGCAATGCATTTCCCTCTTAGCCAATTTTAGACATTAAGGACATTATTTGCTTTATGGAAAGTATTTATTTATGCTTTTTAACAAACTTGAGTGAGTGCCAGGCTCTGGGCTAATGGTTGGGGATGTATCAGTGAATAAGAAATACAGACCTGTTCCCTCCTCTTATGGAGCTTTTAGTCTGATGGAGGAGAATGACATTAAGCAAACACACACACAAATATGTAGAGTTAAAACGGTGAATAGTGCTTTAAGGGCAAAGAGTGGAGCCCTGTGATGAGGGGATATAGTTTGTACTGGGGGCTAGAGAAGGCATTCCCGAAGGATGAAAAGGAAACAGCGAGAGAAGTAGGGCAGAGTGCGGGGAAGAGGCCTCCAGGGAGAGGAAACCTCTTATTCAGGACCTTAGGAAAAATGAGAAATCTCCAAAGCAGGGATGGAGGAGGTGAGGAGAATGATGTTAGCTGTGAGGTGGGCTCAGGTAAGCCTTGCTGCAGCTTTTATTCGAACCTCAATAAGCCGTTGAAGTCTTAAGGCTGGGGAGTGAGCGTTCCAATCCACTTTCTAAAAAGAGCCCTCCAGATGAAGGGAAAGTGGATTGGGGAATTAGGGCAAAAGGAGAAGCAGAATGAGAGTTAGGAGGCGACTGTATTCGTCCAGAATGGAGGTAATGGTGGTGTGAGCTGTGGTGACTGCAGTGGGGAAGAATGGAAATGGGCAGATTTGAGGAAATATTTAGGAGGTGGAAATGACTGAATATGTGGGGGAAGCTGTCACGGGGAGGGGATGAGTGAACAGGAGGTGTACAGGATGGAGGCTGGCAGGAAGAGGGTTTGTTCATTGAAAAGACGGTGTAGGCACCAGCCTAGAAGGACAGTGTCTGACACAGAGGAGAGGCAGCTCTGCAGGAAGCAAGGAGAGAAACAAGATGACTTGAACTAATTCCTTTCATATCTCATTGGAAAGGACCAAGCAGACCAAGAGGCAATTTTCTGGTAATAAAGTGTGCTGTTTTGCCTCTCAATCCCTTCACTAGCCAACTAGTCCTCAATCTCACTCTCTTTGGCCATTCATTCAACAATTCTGACCAAGTTCAAACACTCCAAAACACTGCTGCTTAAAGCGTCAGGCAGGGAGCATTAGGTGTTTACCGGATGGCTGCAAGTAGCACGGAAAATGACTTTTCAATGCTATATGGATATGGCGTCACATCACATTGAATCACAGAGTGAGAAAGTCATTTCCTTTTCAATGCTTTCTTAGGCTTTTTGATTACATCAGGGAGAAAGGCTCAGTTTGGTGTCAGTATGTCTTTACACCTCTCTAAGACTTGATAATCTCTCTTTTTAACAAAGAGAGAACAAGGCCACAATCTCAAAGCATTTTAGCAGGCCACAGTCTCTCGTTGGAATTTAATAACATTGTTTTATTTTCACTGTAATAAAACGTTTACGATTACCTCCTATTTATGGTAAGTAATACTCGTTTTTCATTTATTTTAAAATAAGGCTGAGAGTACAAAAAGGGAGTGGTGATCATGCAATTTCAATAATAGCGCAAGTGGTACAGGAATATGGCAAGTATCAGGGAGGAGCACGGTGATCAAATTCTGGAAAACATGGCATGACAATGGAGTGACAATTTTTATTCCTGCATCTGCTTTCCCTTCTTAGGGCAACAGTTCTTGATTTGCTTTGGTGAATCATCTCGCCCCTACTCTCAGACCACCGTGCTCTCAGTAAAACTGATTTCATTCCTGGGTCCCAGGGAACAGCACTGGGTGTTCCATCACCTTGGCCAGTGATTGGCTTATAGACGGACACCTGACGCAAACCAGGCCAATCAGGCCCAGAGCTGGGATTTGAAACCAGGCAGTTTGGCTGCAGAGGTCATGCCCCAAACCACTGTACTCCCCTCTCTCCCAAATACTGTGGCTTTTGAGCTGAGAGCTGAATGATGAATAGCAGAGTTAAAGATAGCAGATGAGGGAGGAGGGGACAATGTGATGAGGCTACAGATGCCCTCAGGGACCAGACTGCAGATGCCTTGTAGACTTTGGTAAGAACCCCATTTTGTAAGCTCAAAATGGATTAAAGACCTAAATGTGAGGCCAGAAACTATCAAACTCTTAGAGGAAAACATAGGCAGAACACTCTATGACATAAACCACAGCAAGATCCTTTCTGACCCACCTCTTAGAGAAATGGAAATAAAAACAAAAATAAACAAATGGGACGTAACGAAACTTAAAAGCTTTTGCACAGCAAAGGAAACCATAAACAAGACCAAAAGACAGCCCTCAGAATGGGAGAAAATATTTGCAAATGAAGCCACTGACAAAGGATTAATTTCCAAAATTTACAAGCAGCTCATGCAGCTCAATAACAAAAAAACAAACAACCCAATCCAAAACTGGGCAGAAGACCTAAATAGACATTTCTCCAAAGAAGATATACAGACTGCCAACAAACACATGAAAGAACGCTCAACATCATTAATCGTTAGAGAAATGCAAATCAAAACTACAATGAGATATCATCTCACACCAGTCAGAATGGCCATCATCAAAAAATCTAGGAACAATAAATGCTGGAGAGGGTGTGGAGAAAAGGGAACACTCTTGCACTGCTGGTGGGAATGTGAATTGATACAGCCACTATGGAGAACAGTATGGAGGTTCCTTAAAACACTACAAATAGAACTACCATATGACCCGGCAATCCCACTACTGGAAATATACCCTGAGAAAACTATAATTCAAAAAATAAGAGAGATGGGAACATATGTATATGTATAACTGATTCACTTTGTTATAAAGCAGAAACTAACACACCATTGTAAAGCAATTATACCCCAATAAAGATGTTTAAAAAAAAAAAGAAAAAAAAAATGAATCCCATTTTGAACTCCATCCAAAGGGCAATGAGAAATCCTTTACTGATTTTAAGGAGGAGGGTGGCAGGCCTAGGTTTGTGTTTTTAAAGACCACTGTGGTTTTTGCATTGCACTTAGCATGGAGTCCAGCACCTAGTAAATGTGAGTATTAAATTGGAGCATGCCCAGTATGTGCAGCAGGGCTCAGTAAATGTGCATATCCACCCCCTTTGCCCTCTGCTTGTTCCTGAGGCTGCTTCTATCAGAAGGAGCCTCCAGCGAAAGTGGAGTCTTAAGTAGGACGTCGCCTTGCCCAAGGGCACTGAAGTTTAGATGGAGCCTGTTAGCTGAGGCCAAAGGCAGGAAGCAAAGGCGAGTGCTCTGTGTACTTTGAAACTTTCATAGTCGCTGAACTTTGACAGTTAAAAAAAAAAGGGACGGTGGAGTGAAGAGTTAATGAGGCAAATAGGAATTTAAAAAAAAAAAAAAAGGAAAGAAAGAAAAAGCAAAACCGGTGACTGATGGTTAAGGCAGGAAGTCTGACTTAACACGGGTTACTAGACTCAGGAGCGCTCCTTTTCTGGGTCATGGCCAAAAGGCAGACAACATGCTTCGCCTACAGGAAGCAAGGCTTGTCGGCTTGCCATCCCTGTCTGCACGTGGAAATGAATGCACAGCTACAGGAGGAAGATGAGAGTGTAATTTGGAGATAGAAGTAGTCAAAGGAATTCAACTGAGAAATAACATCCTGGCACAAACTTAAGACACAAAAATAAAATCAATTTCACAAGACCCAGAAAGCCTGATTCTTGTGAAGTGCCCTCATAGAATCTCAACAAGCTCAGGCATCTCCAGTCTCCTAACCCCTCCCACCACCATGCCTCTGCTCCAGCCTCCGTGGAAATTTGCAGTCTCTCCATCCCTCATCTGCCTTTGTCCAGGGTGGCCTGGGGCCATCAGTCCTGCTGCTGCCCCCTCCCCATCCTAGGCCCTCTGGGTCCAGAGGTCCACCAGACCCACCTCACTGAGTAAAGGCACCTCCCGTGTGCCACCCCACCCCTCCTGGCCTCTGACTGCCTGGAACTTGGACTGGCATCACCGTCTCCTCTGACACCTGGACTGTCTCCTGTGTCAGGGCAGTGTGGCTCAGTAGTTAAGCATAGCGTCTCAACCAGTATCTGGCGTTGGTCAGACAGACCTAGCGTTTTGAGAAGTGGCCAAGAGAGCAAGCTTTGGTGCCAGGTTGCCGGGGTCTAATTCCTAGCTTCCCCCACTTACCGCCATAAAAATAAAATTAGTGTGCTATCTTGGATAGGTTATCTCACATGTGTGAGCCTCAGTTTTCTCATCTGTAAAATGGGGATAAAAATGTTACCTACCTCTGGGAGCTGAGGGGTTTATGAAATGAATTCATACGTGTTAAGAACTGAGAACAGTTTTGGACACCTAGTAAGCATTCCGTGTATGTTAGATACTATTATTTGAATCCCCTCCCTACCAGGTGCCAGCTGTGAAACCTCGTGCACGTGATTTAGTCTGAGTTCCAGCTTCAACACTTACTTCCTTGTTCCCCTGCAGCCACGTATTCATTCCCATGAGCAAGCAGGAGTGGTTAACAGACAAGCCTTGTCCTCTAGGCTCAGGATGTTTTCTATTGGTTGGGCCATGACCCAGATAATGACTACTCACCTGTATTTAGTAACTTGTGTCATTCAGTCTCTTTTCTCCCTGAAGGATTTGTCAGGAGCTACACTTTTATACTTCATTCTTTTTGCCTCCTTCTGTCTCAAACTTTTGGTAAAGATTTCATGCCTGTTTTTTGTGTTTTTTTGAATGCAGAGTTCTGTGATTTCCAAATGCAAAGCCCAGGCCATCTCAAGAATGGGGTTAATCATAGGATTACAGGAGATATGGCAGACAGCCTGGATGATTGGCCTCGGCAACTATCAGAGCTGCAAATAGGGAGCCATCCTGGACTCCTTCCTTTCCTTCACCTCTGACATCCAGCTGGTCACTAAGTTCCATCAATTTGAACTTTTAAACATTTATAATTTTTTAAGACAATTTTTAAGAGCAGCAAACTTGCGAGGAAAGTACAAAGAGTTCTCATTTCCCCTCTACCCACTCATCATTATTAATGTCTCCCATCAGAGTGGTGCATTTGTTACAATTGATGAACCTACATTGACACATTGTAATCACCTAAAGTTCACTCTTGATGTTGTACGTTCTATGCACTTGGACAGATGTAGAATGACATGTATCCATCACTATGGTATCATTCAGAGAATTTTTACTGCCCTAAAAATCCTTGGTGCTCCACGTATCCATCCCTCCCCCAAACCCAAGTCTGACTTTTGAATGCCTCCTGAGTGTGCCTCTCTCTGCCATCTTCACCACCATCTGTCTAGTTCAGACCACCTGTATCTCTCATCCCATCGCTGCAAAAGTCCCCAGAGACTGATGGCTCTGTCTCCAATGGGACTTCCCTTCTGTAATCCATCCTGCCTCTGTGGTGGCCAATGTGACCATTCCAAAACAGAAACCTGACTCTGTCCTTCCCCTACTTAAAACTGTCTCATTTCTCCTCATTGCCTCAGAGGATGCCCAGCCTTCAATGAGGAGGATTACCACTCCCCACCTTTCACATCGAAAATGTTTCTAAACACCTCCCTGCACCTCAGCCCATGACAGAGATTGTACTTTTCGTCACTGTCAAAAGGGAAAATGCATAATGCCCAAGCATACTAGGACCATTAAGTGCATCTGAATTATAAAAATCATGGCAATATTTATTTACATCTAAAAATAGTAGCATATGTATTACAGTCTTTATTCATTCAACAGGCAATATTTGGTGCACATAAGAATTTGAGAACTCCTTCCACATAACTTTATGATTCTCCCCAAAGTTCTCTGGGGGCTCAAAGGATAAAAATAGTTGGCCTAGAACTTAAACTCTAAGCTCTTTTTCCCTCTAGCTCTCCTAAAAGGCTTTTGGGCACACTGTCTTCCCATGTACAGCCAAGCTCCAGTTGTGGGAATCTCTTTGTTTCTTCAGGACACCCCAGAACCTTCCACACCTTCTCAGAGGGTCTCTGCCTCCAACCTTCCCTCTGGCAAACCCCTACCCCTTTTAACCCCATCTCAAATGTCATCTCCTCTGACATTTTGCTACTCTTCCCTCTATACAAAACTCAATTAGCACCAAGCTTAGTGTGTTGGAATTGTATGTTGATATATCTTTTTCTCCCTTTATAAAGTTTTCATGGGAAGATACCTTGTTTGCTTCATCATCTTTGCACCTCATCCACTGACACAGCTCCTACAATTGGTAGTTGCTTGATAAATGTTGGACTAATGAGTGGAGGAAGGAACAGTCTCTAAAGAGATTTGATCTCATTGGTGCAGATGTGCTAATGGGAGAGAGCCAACAGGCTGTCCAAGGTAAAGGATGTGCATTTTGATAGAGCCCTGGAGGAGTAATAGATGTTGGGTCTGTCATGCCATCCAGGAGGATGGGTGGCACATGGCACCTTTGTATCAGAGGTGATTTTCTGATTGTGGCTTTAGAAGGGAACCTAGTGGACTGCTCATCATCTTATGGAGAATTTGCCCCTGAGATCCCAGCTGCCTCAGGATAAAATGAACACGTGCTGGTAGCCAGCACCTTCACCGTCCATTGCTTCCACTAGAAAAGTCCGCATGTGACAGGGATCTAACCTGTGTAGGATCTAATCTATTGTCTAACATCCTAGTATTCAGAGGAGATATTTGATGGAGAGAAGAGGCAGCTGATATTAGCAATATCCATGGATGATGGAAATGGCAGGGTGAAGGCTGTTTCCCCAGCCAGCTACAGCACTGCCTGCCACCCCAAAATTCAACTCCAACCTGGAAGCAGGATGGTAAGATCTATTCTGCTCAGGGTCCATAGATTCAGGGGTCTCAAGGGTCAAGAGGTCTGGGTTTAAGTTCCAGTTCTGCCATTGAAATGCTATGTGCTTTTAAAATTTTATATTCACAAATATTATATTCATACAAAAGAATAATTATAATGTATGTTTCCAAAGAAAAAGAATAAAAATCTACGTTACCATCATTCAGCATAAGTAGAATATTGCCAACACCTCTAGCTTTTTCTTCATGCCTCACTGCAAACCCATATTCCTTCCTAACCCTCCCAGAGGTTACCAGTTTATTGCATTTTACGTTTGTCATTCTCTTGCTTTTCTTTATAGTTCTCCCACATACATAAGCATGTAGATGATATATGTGTTTATGCACTTTAAATATGGACTCCAATCTGTTCTTTTTTTTTCAATCGATGTTATTCATTCACGTTGATGCTTTTAATAGTTCTTCATTCATACTGATGTATGAATATAATACAATTTTCCTGAAGTTGGGTCTTTGGGATGTTCCTAATTAATAGCTATTACGAATAAAGCTACTATGAACATTTAAGTATCAGTCTTTGTACAGGAAAATGTATTCAGGTCTCTTAGATAACTATGTAGAAGTGGAATTGCTACGTTTATGGAAAATATAGGTTTAACATTATAAGAATCTTCCGAACTGTTTTCCAAAATGGTTGTACCATTTTACATTCCCACCAGGAATCTATGAGAGCTCTGTTGTTGCATTTCCTTGTCAGCACTTAGCATTATCAGTCTTGTTAGTTTTAGCCATTCTAATGGATGTCTAGATGTATCTCATTGTGATTTTCATTTTTATTTTCCTGATGATTAATGACATTCAGCATTTTTTATGTACTTATTTTTCATTCATATATCTTCTTTGGAGAAGTGTCTGTTCAAATCATTTGCCCATTTTTTATTGTTTGTCTTTCTATTATTGAGTTGTAAGAATTCTTTATATGCTCTGTATAAAAACCCTTTGTCAGATACATACATGTGAATATCTTCTTTTAGTCTGATACTTGCTTTTAACTTTTTAATAACATCTTTGGAAGATCAGAGATTTTTAATATTTATGCAGACCCACTTGCCAATTTTGTTTTTATAGTTTGAATCTTTTGTGTCCTAAAAAATGTTTGCCATCCTTTAGATCATAAAGATTTTCCTCTAAAATTTTTATAGTTTTAGTTTTTATGTTAGATATATGATCTTTTTCAAGAAAATATTTGTGGGTGGGGTAAGGTAATGGTCAAGGTTCATTTTTTTTCTGTATGTCTATCCAATTGTACCAGCAACGTATGTTGAAAAGACTACCCTTTCACCATAGAATTACCTTGGAGTCTATGAAAGAATAATGCCCCTCCCCTCAAAAGAAGTTCATGTCCTAACCTAACATAAGAATATGTTAGGTGAATATGTTGCTAATAGGATGACCTTAAAATAGGGAGATTATCCCAGATTGCTTGGGTTGACTCAATGTAATCACAGAGGTCCTTAAAAATGGAAGAAGGAAGCAGAATAGAAGTTAGAGGCATGAAATGTGAAAAGTACTTGACCCACCACTGCTAAATTTGAAGATGGAGAAAGGGGCCACAACCCAAGGATTGAGGGCAGCCTCTAGTAGCTGGAAAAGGTAAGGAAACATTCTCCTCTAGATCTTCTAGAAGGAACAGAGCCTTGCTGACACGGTGACTTTTGCCCAGTGGGACCTGGGCCAGATTGCGAATTTACAGAACTCTAAAATAATAAAGTCATATTGTTTTAAGCCACCAAGTTGGTGGTAATTTGTTACAGCAGCAAAATGAAAAATTTTCATTTTTCAAATTCAAAATATTATGAAAAATTAATACAGTGCTATCAATTAACCATATATATGTGGGTCTATTGCCATACTATTCCACTGATCAATACATTTCCCTGTCTTGCTTTACTGTACTTTTATATTCAGCTTTATATCAAATCTTGAAATCAGACAGTATAAAAGTCCTCCATTTGTCCTTCTTTTTTAAAATAGTCTTTGTTATTCCAGTTCCTTTGCATTTTCATATGAATTTTAGAATCCCCTTTTCAATTTCTGTATAAAAGCCTACAAGGGTTTTGCTTAGGATTGCATTGAATCTTTAGATCAGTTTGGGGAAAACTGACAAACATCATAACAATATTAAGACCTGATCCATGAACATGATGTATCTTTTCATTGTTTAGTCTTTTACACTTTCTGTCTTTGTTTTGTAGTTTTTAGTGCATAGGTCTGAATATATTTTATTAAATTTATCCCTAAGTATTTCATGTTTTGTGATATGACTGTAAATGGCATGGTTTGCTCATTCCAATTTCCAACTGAAAGCTGGTAGTATATATAAGTACAATATATTTTGTATATTAACCTTGCTAAACTCGCTTATTAGTACTGGTGACATTTTTGGGTACATTGCTTAGAATTTTCTTCTTAGAGCCTCTTAAAATCCTCTTCTTGTCATTTTCTACTGCCTAGGACTGCCGGTACAATGTTGAACAGAAATGGTGATAATAGACTTCTTCGTCTTTTTCCCAATTTAGGAGGTAAAGCATTTAGTCTTTCACTACTAAGTTTGATTTAGGGTATTTTTGGTTTTGTTTTTGTTTTTTCTGTAGGGTATTTTTTGCAGATGTCCTTTTTCAGGTTGAGAAAATTCCTTTTTATTCCTGGTTTGCTGAGCTATTGTATCATGAGTAGGTCTTGAAGATTTCAAATGCTTTTTTCTATTTCTTGAGGTGATAGTACAGATTTTCTTTTATTCTGTTAATATGCTGAATTACACGGATTGATTTTTTTAATGTTAACCAATACTGCCTTCCTGGAATGAACCCCAATTAGTCAAGATGTATTATCTTTTTATATACTGCAGGATTAAATTTGCTAATGTTTTGTTAAGGCTTTTGTGTCTATGTTCACAAAGGTTATTAGCTTATAGTTTGTTTTTCTTGTAATATCTTTGTCTAGCTTTTGTTCATGATAATTCCAGACTCATAACATTATTTGGAAAGTGTTTTTAACTCCTATTCTATTTTCTGAAACGTCTTGTGCATAACTAGTATTATTTTTCCCATCAATATTTTATAGAACTCAAAGTCATCTGGACCATGTGTTTTCTTTGAGGGAAGACTTTAAGGATTCAATTTCACTAACAGGTATAAGACTATTCAGATTCCTTGCTTCTTTTTAAGAGAGCTATAGTATAATTTGTCTTTCAAGGAATTAGCCTATTTTACCTAAATTATTGAATTTGATAGCATAAAGTTGATAACAATATTCCCTACATGATATGTAGTGGTGGTCCCTCTTTCATTCCTGATATTGGTAATTTGTACCTTCTTCTTTATTTCTTGATCAATCTCATTATGGTTTTATCAACCATTATATTGTTGATTTTACTATTTTCTCAATTTTCAGTCTGCTTCCTATTTTACTAATTTCTGTTCTTATCTTATTTCTTTCCTTCTACTTACTTTGTTCTTAATATGTTATGCTTTTTTATTTTCTGAAGATGAAAGCTTAGAAAACTGATTTTAGACTTTTCTTCTTTTCTAATGTAAGCATATAAATTATACATTCTTCTTGAAGCACTCTTTTAGCTTCATTTCACAAATTTTGATATATTTTGTTTTTGTTTTCATTCAACTCAAAATACTTTCTAATTTCTCTTGTGATTTCCTCTTTGATATGGATTATTTAGAAATGTTGCTTCAGAGCTTCCCTTCCCTGGTGGCACAGTGGTTGAGAGTCCGCCTGCTGATTCAGGGGACGTGGGTTCATGTCCCGGTCCTGGAAGATCCCACATGCCACAGAGCAGCTGGGCCTGTGAGCCATGGCCACTGAGCCTGCGCGTCCGGGGCCTGTGCTCCGCGACGGGAGAGGCCACAACGGTGAGAGACCCGTGTACAGAAAAAAAAAAAAAAAAAAAAGAAAAAAGAAATGTTGCTTCAATTTTCAAATATCTACAGATTTTCCAGGTATATTTTTACTATTAACTTGTCATTTAATTCCCTGTATTCAGAGAACATCCTCTATATGATTTCAATTCTTTTAAATTTGTTAGGATTTGTTTTATGGTCTAGCACATGGTTAAAACTTGGTGAAAGATCCATGTACACTTGAAAGAATGTGTGGTCTGCTGTTGTTGGAAAGAATGTTCTATAAATGTCAATTATCTCCAGTTTTTTTTGTTTTGTTTTGTTTTATTTTGTTTTGTGGTACGCAGGCCTCTCACTGTTGTGGCCTCTACCGTTGCGGAGCACAGGCTCCGGACGCGCAGGCTCAGTGGCCATGGCTCACGGGCCCAGCCGCCCCACAGCATGTGGGATCCTCCCGGACCGGGGCATGAACCCGTGTCCCCTACATTGGCAGGCAGACCCCCAACCACCACGCCACTAGGGAAGCCCCTCCTTATTGTTTTTTGATCTGGATGATCTATCCATTATTGAATGTGAGGCATTGCAAGTCTCTTACTATTACTGTGTTGCTACTTTTTTTCTTCTTTCAGATCTGTCAATGTTTGTTTTATTTATTTAGACACTCTGATGTTGGGCGTAAAAATATTTATAATTGTTATACTTGCCTGTTGAATTGTCTCTTTCATCACTATGTATCGATAATTACCTTCTTTGTCTCTCATGATAGTTTTTGACTTAAATACTATTTTCTTTGATATAAACATAGCCACTTCTGTTCTCTTTGGATGTCATTTATATGGAATATCTCTTTCTATCCCTTCACTTTTAGTTACATGTGTCCTGAAATCTAAAGTGAGTCTGCTGTAGATAGCACATAGTTGGATATTGCTTTTTTAAAAATCAGTTCAGCCATTCCATGTTTCTTGATTGTTGAGTTTAATCCATTTCCTTTTAAAGTAATTGTTGATAGATTAGGCCTTACTATTGCCATTTTGTTGGTTGTTTTCTGTCTGTTTTGTAGCTCTTTTGTTCTTCTCTTGCTGTCTTCCTTTGTGATATGATTATTTTTGTAGTGATATACTTGGTTCTTTCATCTTTATTATTATTTTTAAATGTACTATAGGTTTTTTTCTTTGTGACTACCATGCGGTTTTCATGAAACTTCTTATACTTTTATAACAATTAAATAACAAAACTCTTCAGTTGTAACAATTTGTAGCAATTTGTGCAAAACTCTCTACACTTCTACTCTCCCTGACATTATATGTTATTTATGTCAGAATCTACGATTTTTATATTGTGTATCCTTTAATAAATGTTGTGGCTATAGTTATTCTTAAGACTTTTATCTTTTATACTTGAGTTTAAAGTGGTTTGTGCACCACCAATACAGTATTACATTATTCTGTATTCGTCTATATATTTGTCTTTACTGATGAGATTTATACTTTCATGTTACTGTTTAGTATCCTTTCATTTCAACTTGAAGAATTCTTACCACTTCTTGTAAGACTGGTGTAGTGGGGACAAAATTCCTGTTTTTGTTGGTCTGGGTAAGTCTTTATATCTCCTACGTTTTAAAAAGACAGTTTTGCTGGGTCTAGCATTCTTGTTTTGCAGGTTTTTCTTTTAGCACAATATAGTATCCCATTCTTTCCTGACCTGTAACGTTTCTTCTGAGAAATATGCCGATCGTCTTATGGAGGTAAGCCCTTTGTATGTGATGAGTTGCTTTTCCCTTGCCACATTCAAACTTCTCTCTTTATTTTTGACTGTTGACAATTTAATTATAATGCATCTTAGTATAGACTTCTTTAGGTTCAACATATTTGCAGTCATTTAGGTTTCATGGGCCTGGATGCCCATTTCCCTCCCCAGATTTGGGGAGTTTTCAGCCATTGTTTCTCTGACTAAGCTTTCTACCCCTTTCTTTTCCTCTTCTCCTTCTGGGACTTCCATAATGCATATATTGGTTATCTTGATGGTGTTCTATAACTCTTATAGGCTTTCTTCACTCTTTTTCGTTTTGTTCTTCTGACTGGATAATTTCAAATGACTTGTCTTTGAATTCACTGATTCTTTCTTCTACTTGATTAAGTCTGTTGTTGAAGCTCTTGATTGAGCTTCAGTTCAGTTATATTCTTCACTTCCAAAATTTCTGTTTGATTCCTTTAATGGTTTCTATCTCCTTTTTGAACTTCTCGTTTTGTTCATATATTGTTTTCCTGGTTTCATTTAGTTGTCTGTGTTCTCTGTAGCTCATTGAGCTTCTTTAAGATGATTATTTTGAATTCATTCTCAGTCAGTGATGGATGTCCATTTCTTTAGGGTAAGTTACTGATGCTTTATTTTTGCCCTTTGGTGCCTTCTGTTGGTATCTGCACATTAGAAGAGGGAGTAACTTCTTCCAGTCTTTACAGAATGGCTTCAGCAGGGAAAGCCCTTCACCAGTCAGTGTAGCCAGAGATTCTGGGTGGGCCAGGTGACAGAGCCCATGGGCAAGGTAGAACCATAAATGGGGTCCACAGGTGGGCAGGACTGACACTGGGCTCCACATGTGGACTTGCTACCTATTACATGGGAGAATTCTTAAGCCAAAAGGATCTCTCTTGGTGCTGCTCTGTACCAAGTTGGGGGAGGGGTGATGTGGATGCAGTGAAATTGTTCTTACCCTTTTCAATGCATCCTTTCTCATTCTGTGCTTCACTGAGTTGCTGTAATCTCTCACCTGGATTCCAGAGCTCTCATCAAGTATTTTAATGTGGGGATGGCTATTAAATTGACATTTTTGTGGAGAGGCAAGGGCTGGAACCTCCTATTCCTCCATATTGCTGATGTCACTCCAGGCTTTGTTTTTTAAATCCAGTCTGACAATCTCTATCTTATAATTGGAGAGCCTAGAATATTCACACTTAATGTAATTAACAATATGGTTGGGTTTAAATTTACCATCTTGCAATTTGTTTTGTATTTGTCCCATATGTTCTTTATTTCTTTTTCTCCTTTTCTTACCTTCTTTTATATTGAGATTTTAAAAAAAGGTTCTATTTAATTTCCACTTTGGCTTATTTACTATGTTTCCATGTTTTTACAAATTTTTTAGTGGATGCCCTGGGATTTACAATATACTTCTTTAACTTACTGCATTTGATTCAAGTAATATATAACACATGACCTTTCCACATTGTGGGTTGATTGCCTTAAGGAGACAGTATATATATGGATATTAAAGAGATTCTGAGGGGTCAAAAAGAAAAGAGGAGAGCTAAAGAGAAAGATTCTATTGTCTTAGAGAGTACACATAACATCATGAACAGAATTTTGCTAGAAATATGAATGTTAAAGATGCTTTTGGTGAGGTCTCATACAGAAATGAAGGTCATGTTATTGAAAATTGGAGAAGCACTTGTAAGTAATAAACTTGGATATTTAGCTGAGGAAATTTCTAAGCAAAGTGTTGAAGGTGAAGCAGGCTGTCTCCTTGCTATGAGTGGAGAGAAATAAATTGAAGGAACTAATAGGCAACAACAAACCAGCACTTGACAATTGGGAAGAATCTCAGCCTATCCAGATATGATGCTCTGGAAATGGAGCTAACGGTGTGACTGGACAACAGTTGACTAAAGAGACTAGGCATGGGATTCATGGATCCAATCAACCATCTCAGCAGAATCCAGGAATAGAGATGTAGTTATTCAGGAAGGATATGGGAGGACTGTCTTGTCTAATGACTTGATCTTTCACAGATTTTATGTTAGGCTAACATGAGTTTTAGCAATTTTTTATCAACAGAAACACTGCAGACCTGGACTCAAAAAGACAGTGATAGAATGAACTGAAGGAAGAATTACTTCAAGGACAGAGCCACAAATGCTGAAGCCAGTGGGGCTGCCACTGCCACCACCAAAGGCTCAAACAGCAGGGGCAAAGCTGCCACCCAGGATGGAGGGTGGGTCTGAAGGGCAAAGCATCAGTCCAGAAAGGACTGTTGACTAGTCTCAAGTCATAAAATTTAATGGAATTTTCCCTGCTAGGGTTTGGACTTCATTGGGACCCATGACCTTACATTTTTTTTCCTTCCAATTTCATCCTTTTGGAATGGAAATGTCTATCCTGTGCCTGTGCCTCCATTGTAGTTTGGAAACTGATGACAGGTTCACAGATGGAGAAGAATTTTGTCCCAGGATGAATCATATCCCATTTCACCCATAACTGATTTAGATGATATTTAAATGAGATTTTAGACTTAGATGATGGAATGGGTTAAGACTTTTGGAGATGTTGGGATGGGGTGAATGTATTTTGCATAAGATATGAATTGGGGAGCTCCAGAGGGCAGCAGTTATGGATTGAATTGTGCCCTCCTCCTATATTCATAGCTTGAATGCCTAACTCCCACCACCTCAGTATGTGACCTTGTTTGGAAATAAGGTTGTTTCAAGTGTAATTAGTTAAGGGGAGGTCATACTGGAGTAGAGTGGGTCCCTGATCTAGTATGTATGACCAGTGGGGAAAATTTGGACACAGTCATTATGAACACAGGGAGGACAACATGTGAAGATGAAGGCATAGATTAAAGTAATGCTTCTACAAGCCAAGAATGCCTAAGATTGCCAGCAAACCACCAGAATCCAAGAGGGAAGCATGGAATGGAGTCTTCCTCACAGGCTTCAGAAAGAACCGATCCTTCTGACACCTTGTCTTGGACTTCTAGCCTCCAGAACTGTGAGACAATACATTTCTATTGTTTAAGCCACATAGCAACCCCAGGAAACAAATATAAACAGTATGTTTTTATTTTTCCTTTCCCTTTCTTTGTGTCACTTATGACATACATTTCATTTTTATGGGATTAAAAATCCAGTAATATGTTGTTATTAATTTTAATTTAAACAGTCAACTATCTTTTAAAGAAATTAACTTCATTTTTTGAAAGTCTTAACGGTGTAAGATTAGAATTTTTTTCTAATTCCTTATGAAACTGAGCATCTGCTTTTTCATGTTGTTCATTTTTGTTTCCACATCTGTCAAGTGACTAACTCCTCATGCCTTTGCCTATTTTTCTATAAGGTTTTTCTGTTTTTAAATTTTCCTTATTGATTTGTGGAAATACTTTATATATGCTGAATATTAATCCTTTGAGTCTTTCCTAATTGGTGATTTTTTTTTTCTTTATGGGCTCTCATAATAAACAAAAAGACTTAATTTCAATGAGTTGAATTTATCTATATTTTCCTCTATGATTTGTGCTTTTGGAGTCTTAGAAATACTTTGCAACTCTGAGGTCTTATAGATATTATTTTCTATTATTTTTCTAAAAGTTTTATAGTTTCTCCTTTCATACGAAATATGTAATATATCTAGAATTGATTTTTGCATGTTATTTGAGACGATTTCAGCATACAATTTTTCTGCAAGACTATAATTCTCCCAAAAAGATTTAAGGAAAAGACCTTCCTATCCATACTCATCTGCAATTCCACTTCTTACATATCAAGTTTCCAAATATTTGTGGGTCTGTTACTGGGTTCTCCAATTTGTTCCATTGTCCTGTTCAATTTATTTGTCCCTGTAATAAAAGGACATAATTATGATAATTTCACAACACATTTTTTATCTGTTACAATAAACCTGCCACACTCATTTTCCTTTTCAGGATTGCCTTCTGGTTTTTCACATGAATTTTAGAATCAACTTGTCAAGTTCCATGAAAAACCCTATTGGAGGCATTCATAGAGCCAGACCCCCGGGCTGCAGGAGGAGAACCTGAATGCAAAGAATCACAAAGTTTGCACAAAAACTTGTTAGAAATAGGACATTTAAAAACACTTCTCAGGGGGACCTTCAAGATGGCAGGGGTGTAAGGCATGGAGATCACCTTCCTCCACAAATACATCAAAAATACATATACATGCAGAACAACTCCTACAGAACAACTAGTGAACACTGACAGAAGACCACAGACTTCGCAAAAGGCAAGAAACACCCCACATAACTAGCTGTGTGGCAGACAGAGGATTGGTGCTCTGGCTGGGTGCCAGGCTTGAGCCTCTGAGGTGGGAGGGTCGAGGTCAGGACATTGGTCCACCAGAGATCCCTCGGACCCATGTAATATCAAATGGTGAAATCTCTCCCAGAGATCTCCATCTCAAAGCTAAGACCCAGCTCCACTCAATGACAAGCAAGCTACAGTGCTGGACACTCTATGCCAAACAACTAGGAAGACAGGAAAACAACCCCACCCATTAGCACAGAAGCTGCTTAAAATCATACTAAGTTCACAGACACCCCAAAACACAACACTGGACATGGTCCTGTCCACCAGAAAGACAAGATCCAGCCGATCCACCAGAACACAGGCACCAGTCCACTCCACCAGGAAGCCTACACAATCCACTGAACCAACCTTACCCACTGGGGGCAGGCACCAAAAGCAATGGGAATTATGAACCTGCAGCCTGTGAAAAGGAGACCCCAAACTGAGTAAGTTAAGCAAAATGAGAAGACAGAGAAATACACAGCAGATGAAGAAACAATGTAAAAACCCACCATATCAAACAAATGAAGAGAAAATAGGCAGTCTACCTGAAAAGGAATTCAGAGTAGTGATAGTAAAGATATCCAAAGTCGTGGAAGTAGAATAGAGAAAATACAAGAACCGTTTAACAAGAACCTAGAAGAACTAAAGAGCAAACAAACAATGATGAACAACACAATAAATGAAATTGAAAATTCTCCAGAAGGAAGCAATAGCAGAATACCTGAGGCAGAAGAACGGAGGATAAGTGACCTGGAAGATAAAATAGTAGAAATAACCACCACAGAGCAGAATAAAGAAAAAAGGATAAACAGAATTGAGAACAGTCTCAGAGACCTCTGGGACAACATCAAACACACCAACTTTCGAATTAAAGGGGTCCCAGAAGAAGGAAAAAAAAAGGAGACTGAAAAAATATTTGAAGACATTGTAGTTGAAAACTTCCCTAATATGAGAAAGGAAATAGTCAGTCAAGTCCAGGAAGCACACAGAATGCCATACAGGATAAATCCAAGGAGAAACATGCCAAGACACATATTAATCAAACTATCAAAAATTAAATACAAAGAAAAAATATTGAAAGCAGCAAGGGAAAAACAACAAATAACATACAAGGGAATCCCCATAAAGTTAACAGCTGATCTTTCAGCAGAAACTCTGCAAGCCAGAAGGGAGTGGCAGGACATATTTAAAGTAATCAAAGGGAAAAACCTACAATGAAGATTACTTTACCCAGCAAGGATCTCATTCAGAGTCAACGGAGAAATTAAAACCTTTACAGACAAGCAAAACCTAAGAGAATTCAGCACCATCAAACTAGCTTTACAACAAATGCTAAAGGAACTTGTCTAGGCAGGACACACAAGAAAAGGAAAAGACCTACAATAACAAACCCAAAACAATGAAAAAATGGTAATAGGAACATACATATTGATAACTACCTTAAATGTAAATGGATTAAATGCTCCAACCAAAAGGCATAAATTGGCTGAATGGATACAAAAACAAGACCCACATATATGCTGTCTAAAACAGACCCATTTCAGACCTAGGGACACATACAGACTGAAAGTGAGGGGTTGGAAAAAGATATTCCATGCAAATAGAAATCAAAAGAAAGCAGGAGTAGCCATTCTCATATAAGAAAAAATAGACTTTAAAAAAAAGACTATTACAAGAAACAAAGAAGGACACTACATAATGTTCAAGGGATCAATCCAAGAAGAAGATATAACAATGGTAAATATTTATGCACCCAACATAGGAGCAGTTCAATACATAAGGCAAATGCTAAAAGCCATAAAGGGGAAATCAGCAGTAACACAATCATAGCAGGGGACTTTAACAGCCCACTTTCACTAGTGGGCAGATCATCCAAAGTGAAAATAAATAAGGTAACACAAGCTTTAAATGACTCATTAAACAAGAGGGACTTAATTGATATTTATAGGACATTCCATCCAAAAACAACAGAATACACTTTCCTCTCAAGTGCTCATGGAACATTCTCCAGCATAGATCATATCTTGAGTCACAAATCAAACGTTTGTAAACTTAAGAAAACTGAAATTGTTTCAAGTATCTTTTCCAACCACAACGCTATGAGACTAGATATCAATTACTGGAAAAAAATCGGTAAAAAATACAAACACATGGAGGCTAAACAATACGCTACTAAATAACGAAGAGATCACTGAAGAAATCAAAGAGGAAATCAAAAATTATCTGGAAACAAATGACAATGAAAACACGACGACCCATAAACTATGGGATGTAGTAAAAGCAGTTCTAAGAGGGAAGTTTATAGCAATACAATCCTACCTCAAGAAACAAGAAAAATCTCAAATAACCAACCTAACCTCACATGTAAAGAAATTAGAGAAAGAAGAACAAAAAAGCTCGAAAGTTAGCAGAAGGAAAAAAATAATAAAGATCAAATCAGAAATAAATGAAAAATAAATGAAGGAAATGATAGCAAAGATCAATAAAACTAGGTGCTGGTTTATTGAGAAGATAAACAAAATTGATAAACCATTAGCCAGACTCATCAAGAAAAAGAGGGAGAGGGCTCAAATCATTAAAAATAGAAACGAAAAAGGAGAAGTTACAACAGACACTGCAGAAATACATAGCATCCTAAGAGACTACTGTAAGCAACTCTATGCCAATAAAATGGACATCCTGGAAGAAATGGACAAATTCTTAGAAGAGCATAACCTTCTGACACTGAACCAGGAAGAAATAGAAAATATAAACAGAACAATCATAAGCACTGAAATTGAAACTGTGATTAAAAATCTTCCAACAAACAAGAGTCCAGCACCAGATGGCTTCACAGGTGAATTCTATCAAACATTTAGAGAAGAGCTAAACCCTATCCTTCTCAAACTCTTCCAAAATGTAGCAGACAGAGGAACACTCCCAAACTCATTCTACGAGGCCACCATCACCCTATACCAAAAGCAGAAAAAGATGTCACAAAAAAAGTACAGGCCAATATCACTGATGAATATAGATGCAAAGATCCTCAACAAAATACTAACAAACAGAAACCACCAGCACATTAAAAGGATCATACACCATGATTAAGTGGGATTTATCCCAGGAATGCAAGGATTCTTCAATATATGCAAATCAATCAATGTGATAAACCATACTAACAAGTTGAAGGAGAAAAAACATATGATCATCTCGATAGATGCAGAAAAAGCTTTTGACAAAATTCAACACCGGTTTATGATAAAAAACCCTCCAGAAAATAGGCATAGAGGGAAGAACATAATATGACAAACCCACAGCCAACATTGTTCTCAATGGTGAAAAACTGAAACCATTTCAACTAAGATCAGGAACAAGACAAGGTTGCCCACTCTCACCCCTATTATTCAACACAGTCTTGGAAGTTTTAGTGAGAGCAATCAGAGAAGAAAAAGAAATGAAAGGAGTTCAAGTCTGAAAAGAAGAAGTAAAACTGTAACTGTTTGCAGATGACATGATACTATACATAGAGAATCCTAAAGATGCTACCAGAAAACTACTAGAGCTAATCAATGAATTTGGTAAAGTAGCAAGATACAAAATTAATGCACAGAAATCTCTTGCATTCTTATACACTAAAGATGAAAATTCTGAAAGAGAAATTAAGGAAACACTCCCATTTACCATTGCAACAAAAAGAACAAAATATCTAGGAATAAACCTACCAAAGGAGACAAAAGACCTGTATGCAGAAAACTATAATACACTGATGAAAGAAATTAAAGATGATACAAACAGATGGAGACATATACCATGTTCTTGGATTTGAGGAATCAACATTGTGAAAATGACTATACTATCCAAAGCAATCTACAGATTTAATGCAATCCCTATAAAACTATCAATGGCATTTTTCACAGAACTAGAACAAAAATTTTCACAATTTGTATGGAAACACGATAGACCCCAAATAGCCAAAGCAATCTTGAGAAAGAAAAACAGAGCTAGAGGAATCAGGCTCCCTGACTTCAGACTATACTACAAAGCTACAGTAGTCAAGACAGTATGGTACTGGCACAAAAACAGAAATATAGATCCTTGGAACAGGATAAAAAGCCCAGAGAAAAACTCACGTACATATGGTCACCTTATTAAAGGAGAAGTTACAACAGACACTGCAGAAATACATAGCATCCTAAGAGACTACTGTAAGCAACTCTATGCCAATAAAATGGACATCCTGGAAGAAATGGACAAATTCTTAGAAGAGCATAACCTTCTGACACTGAACCAGGAAGAAATAGAAAATATAAACAGAACAATCATAAGCACTGAAATTGAAACTGTGATTAAAAATCTTCCAACAAACAAGAGTCCAGCACCAGATGGCTTCACAGGTGAATTCTATCAAACATTTAGAGAAGAGCTAAACCCTATCCTTCTCAAACTCTTCCAAAATGTAGCAGACAGAGGAACACTCCCAAACTCATTCTACGAGGCCACCATCACCCTATACCAAAAGCAGAAAAAGATGTCACAAAAAAAGTACAGGCCAATATCACTGATGAATATAGATGCAAAGATCCTCAACAAAATACTAACAAACAGAAACCACCAGCACATTAAAAGGATCATACACCATGATTAAGTGGGATTTATCCCAGGAATGCAAGGATTCTTCAATATATGCAAATCAATCAATGTGATAAACCATACTAACAAGTTGAAGGAGAAAAAACATATGATCATCTCGATAGATGCAGAAAAAGCTTTTGACAAAATTCAACACCGGTTTATGATAAAAAACCCTCCAGAAAATAGGCATAGAGGGAAGAACATAATATGACAAACCCACAGCCAACATTGTTCTCAATGGTGAAAAACTGAAACCATTTCAACTAAGATCAGGAACAAGACAAGGTTGCCCACTCTCACCCCTATTATTCAACACAGTCTTGGAAGTTTTAGTGAGAGCAATCAGAGAAGAAAAAGAAATGAAAGGAGTTCAAGTCTGAAAAGAAGAAGTAAAACTGTAACTGTTTGCAGATGACATGATACTATACATAGAGAATCCTAAAGATGCTACCAGAAAACTACTAGAGCTAATCAATGAATTTGGTAAAGTAGCAAGATACAAAATTAATGCACAGAAATCTCTTGCATTCTTATACACTAAAGATGAAAATTCTGAAAGAGAAATTAAGGAAACACTCCCATTTACCATTGCAACAAAAAGAACAAAATATCTAGGAATAAACCTACCAAAGGAGACAAAAGACCTGTATGCAGAAAACTATAATACACTGATGAAAGAAATTAAAGATGATACAAACAGATGGAGACATATACCATGTTCTTGGATTTGAGGAATCAACATTGTGAAAATGACTATACTATCCAAAGCAATCTACAGATTTAATGCAATCCCTATCAAACTATCAATGGCATTTTTCACAGAACTAGAACAAAAATTTTCACAATTTGTATGGAAACACGATAGACCCCAAATAGCCAAAGCAATCTTGAGAAAGAAAAACAGAGCTAGAGGAATCAGGCTCCCTGACTTCAGACTATACTACAAAGCTACAGTAGTCAAGACAGTATGGTACTGGCACAAAAACAGAAATATAGATCCTTGGAACAGGATAAAAAGCCCAGAGAAAAACTCACGTACATATGGTCACCTTATATTTGACAAAGGAGGCAAGAATATACAATGGAGAAAAGGCAGCTTCTTCAATAAGTGGTGCTGGGAAAACTGGACAGGTACATGTAAAGGAATGAAATTAGAACACTCACTAACACCATACACAAAAGTAAACTCAAAATGGATTAGACACCTAAATGTAAGGCCAAACACTATCAAACTCTTAGAGGAAATCATAGGCAGAATGCTCTATGACATAAATCACAGCAAGATCTCTTCTGACCCACCTCCTAGAGAAATGGAAATAAAAACAAAAATAAACAAATGGGACCTAACGAAACTTAAAAGCTTTTGCACAACAAAGGAAACCATAAACAAGATGAAAAGACAGCCCTCAGAATGGGAGAAAATATTTGCAAATGAAGCAACTGACAAAGGATTAATCTCCAAAATATACAAGCAGCTCATGTAGCTCAATATCAAAAAATCAAATAATCCAATCCAAAAATGGGCAGAAGACCTAAAGAGACATTTCTCCAAAGAAGATATACAGATTGCCAACAAACACATGAAAGGATGTTTAACATCAGGAATCTAGAGAAATGCAAATCAAAACTACAATGAGGTATCACCTCACACCAGTCAGAATGGTCACCATCAAAAAATCTACAAACAATACATGCTGGAGAGAGTGTGGAGAAAAGGGAACCCTCTTGCACTGTTGGTGGGAATGTAAATTGATACAGCCACTATGGAGAGCAGTATGGATGTTGCCTAAAAAACTAAAAATAGGACTACCATACAACCCAGCAATCCCACTACTGGGCGTATACCCTGAGAAAACCATAATTCAAGAAGAGTCATGTACCACAATGTTCATTGCAGCACTATTTACAATAGCCAGGACATGGAAGCAACCTAAGTGTCCATCGACAGATGAATGGATAAAGAAGATGTAGCACATATATACAATAGAATATTACTCAGACATAAAAAGAAACAAAATTGAGTTATTTGTAGTGAGGTGGATGGACCTAGAGTCTGTCATACAGTGAAGTAAGTCAGAAAGAGAAAAACAAATACCATATGCTAACACATATATATGGAATCTTAAAAAAAAAATGATCATGAAGAACTTAGGGGCAAGACGGGAATAAAGAGGCAGACCTACTAGATAATGGACTTGAGGATACGGTGGCGGGGGGAAGGGTAAGCTGGGACAAAGTGAGAGAGTAGCATGGACGTACATACACTACTAAATGTAAAATAGATAGCTAGTGGGAAGCAGTCGCGTAGCACAGGGAGATCAGCTCTGTGCTTTGTGACCGCCTAGAGGGATGGGATAGGGAGGGTGGGAGAGAGGGAGATGCAAGAGGGAAGATATATGCAAGAAGGGGATATATGTATATGTATATGTGTAACTGATTCACTTTCTCATACAGCAGCAACTAACACAACATTGTAAAGAAATTATACTCCAATAAAGATGTTTAAAAAAAGTAACCCTTTTGGATTTGCAATAGGAATAGTATTGCATTGATCTTCTTATAATTTTGATTCCTTCTATTCATGAATAAGATATATTTCTCCATTTAATTAGATATTATTTATATCAATTAATTTAGATCTTCTTTAATATATTTTAATAACATTGTATACTTTTCTCTCATGTCTTGTATTTTTTTTAGATTTATTTTACTTTTTTTGCAATTTAATTTTGTGTATAGAAACAAAAATTTCAACATCTATATATATTGATTTTCTACCCATCAACTTTATTAAATTATCTTAATTTGAGTAATCTACGTATTCTTTTGTGTATTTGTCATCAATAATCATAACACTTATGAATAATGATAGCTTTCTTTACTGCTTTCCAGTCTTTATGACTTCCATTTCTTTCTTGTATTACTGAACTGTTTAGAACTAGAATATAGAATTCAGGTAGTGACAGAAAGCACCCTGCTTGTTCTTAATTTTGAAGAGAATTTTTAAAAATTTAAACTGTTCAGTATACTCTTTGCTGTAATGTTGTTGTAAATACCTTATGTCAGCTTAAGGAAGTTTCCTTCTATTTGTAGCTTGCAATAGTGTACTTTTTAAAAAACTCAATGGATGTTAAATTTTACTGTATGCTTTTCTTCATCTCTTGAGATTTTAGATTTAGGTATCAAAGTATACCAGTCTTATAAAATGAGTTGGGAAGTGTTCTATCTTTTCATAGTTTCTGAAAGAATTTCTGTGATATGGGAATCACCTCTTTTTTAATGTTTGGTAGAACTCATGGGTGCAACCTTCTGGGCCCTGTATTTCTATATAGCAATAGAAAAATTTTAAACTAGTGATGGTTTCTTCAATTGTTATAGAACTCTTCATATTATCCCTTTGTTTTTAATAACTTTAGGCATTTTCCCCAGGTACTTATTTTATCTATGTTTTCTAGTTTACAATTAAGTTGTTCATAATAATTTCTTATTACCTTTTTATTCTCTGTTATATCTGCATTGTGTGCCATCTTCTATACCTCATAATTTTAATTTCTCTAAGAACCCTGGCAGGTGTTTGATAATCATTTTAGTCTTTTTGAAGCATTTACTTTTGACTTTGCTGATTATCACTATTGCACATATTTCTAATTTTAGTAACTTTTCTTTTCTCATTATTTCCTCCCTTTCACTGTCTTTGTGTTTATTCTATTGTTTTCTGTTTCTAATTAACTAAGTTGGAAAAAGTTTAGTTCATTAATTTTCAATCTCTATGAATATAAGCATTTTGCTGCACAGATTTTCCTATAAGTACTATTTTAGCTGCATCCCACAAGTTTTTATATTTTGTGTTTTCAATATTATTTAGTTCTAAGTACTTTCTAATTCCCATTGTGTTCTACTTTTTGACATATGAGTTATTTAGACATGTGATATTTGATATTCAAATGGATTTTCCTAGCTATTCATTTGTTATTGTTATCTAACTTAATTGCATTATGGTCACTAAACACAGTCAATGCAATACAAATGGTTTGAAATTCATTCAGATTTTGTTTAATGTTCCTTATTTATGAGGGAAGATTATTATTCTCCAACAGTTGCTATAGATTTCAATTAGATCTAACTTTAAAATTTTGCATTTACATCTTCTATATCTCTACTGATTTTTTCTTTCTTTGTCTATTTGTTACTGTGCTATGAGAATATTTTAATGTCTCCCATTGTACTATGAGAATATTTTAAACTCTCCCATTATGGAGGCAGACTTATCAGCTCTCCTTGTGGTTCTATCAGTTCTTGTTTCATTTATTTTGAAGTAATATCACTACATTACATGCAAGTTTAGAATTTTTAAATCTTCCTAGTGAATTGAATTTTTATCAATATGTAGTGACTCCTGTTATTTCTACCAATGCTTTTTATTTGTTTGTTTGATTTTTGTTTTTTGGGCTTTTTTGCTGTGCCACACAGCTTATGGGATCTTGATTCCTGACCAGGGATGGAGCCTGTGCTCTCAGCAGTGAGAGCACAGAGTCCTAACCATTAGACTGCCAGGGAACTCTCTCTAGTAAAGCTTTTTACTTTAAAGTCTTTTAAATTAGATAATACTAATAGAGCCATGAGCTTTCTTTTGTTTAGTATTTAAATGATGTATCTTTCCGCATCTTTATGCTTTAATTTTTCTGTTTACTTCTGTATACTTTCTGTCTTAATTATAGTATATAAGACATTATTTTCTCTGGTAACCTTTTATTATTCTGGTAACACTTTAAAAATTCTGGTAACCTTTTAATTTTAACTGGAAAATTTAGTCATTTTATATTTATTGGGATCACCAGTAGAGTTGGAGTTTATTTTTCCATTTTATTTTATGCTTTCCATTGGTCTTGTCCTTTTATCTTCTCCCACTTTGTTCTACTTTTTTGCCTTTTTTTAGATTGATTCTCCCTAAACTTACTCATTATTCCTCAAATAGTATAGAAGTTACACATATTATTTTTGTTCTTGTAGTGTTATGTTAGAAATTATATTCACATATTTAACTGAATAAATTAAATATATGCTTTCCACCAAAATAATTCAAAGAATTTTAGCTACATTTCACTTTACTACAATTATTCTCCTCCTGACTAAAGGCTACTGTTGTTCAGTATTTTTTAACATCCCAAATTAGACATTATTATAATTATTTGTATAGTCAATATTTATTTGGGTTTACTCACATGTTAATATGTTCCTTTATCAATTCTGGAAAATCCCAAGTTACTATTACTTTGAGTATTTCTACTCCTCCATTCTACTATGAAAAATGGCCAGAGGGCAGAAAAACCCATAAAACAGGTGCCATATACGTTGTAGGGTCTTTTACCTGGCATCCTATTCCCAGAGGCAGGGAAAGAACCTCAGACTCCAGGAGAGAAGCTCAACTTTGGCCTGTGGGAAGCTGATAAATTCAAAGGACAAGGGGTAGAGTCAGACTGGTGGTCATATTGGGCCGACTGCAAGCTGAGTACTCAGAGAGAAAAAGAGATGAGAGGGACTGTGAGGCTGCTGAGAGAAAGAACAGCCTGGGTCCTTGATTGGCCAGTTTCTGTCCCTGCAAGACTCAGCTGTACTCTGGGCCCAGGCCTCTCATGTTCATTAGATTGTTCAACCAGAGCTAGCTTGAGTAGCTTTTGGCTTTTGCAACCAAGAATCCTAGAACTGTAGCACCTAGAACCAGAACACCTGAGACTTACCTTTCTGTATCTGTAAGATGGGACAACATCTGCCCAATCAACTTCATGAAACAAAGTGCAATGGTAAGAAATAAAAACACAAACAATAAATAAGAAAACACCTTCATCATGCAAACAGAACTGGCCTGTCCACAGGAAGCCATGTCATAGGGCATGGTGTCCATGGGCAACAGCACGTTTCTTCCCTAAAACAGAGGGACCTACCTAGTTTTCCATTATCTCTTTGAGAGACTACTGCCACTCATATATGTTAGCTAAGGTTCTCCCTGTATAATTATTGCATGTACCTGGTATTCATATTTTGTGAGGCTGTAAAGTGGATGGGACTTTGAAAGGGAGCTAAAACTTATTGAATATTTTATAATGCGTGGTCCGCCTTTTACATACATGATCTCACTTATTCCATCCTCAACCCATCAAGATCAAATGAATATGCCCATTTTGCAAATGAGGAAATAGGCTCAGAGAATTTTATGACTTGGAGCTAGAATTTGAGTCCAGGTTAATTTGACTCAAAATCCATATTCTTTCAAGTTTAACATCATCCTAAATGTGAACAATGAGGGTTAACATGGATGAGTTAATAAGGAATGCTCCAAAGGTAAATGATATCAACGGCCTAAATAAGACCATTCACTGGACCTTTGGGATACCAGTCACCCTGGCCCCAAAGTCATTATGTGACCCTCTCAGCACTGAATTGAATAGGAAGTTTGGAAAGAAGGGTCAGTCTTTTGCATTGTTTGTGGAGAAGGTCAATGAACAAGGAGAATAAATAGCATTTAGAACAGTCCTTCATTCGCAGTAGGCACTTAATAAATAAGGAGTTGAAAATGACAGGTACCCACAGGGTCACACGGGTACTGTAAATGAGTGAAGCAAGCTAGAATGTGTAGGTAACTACACATTCAGACACTGGGGTGTGGTTCTGTCCATCTGGAGACCGGAGCTTATGTCCCAGTTAACAGGGGCAGCCATCGCTCAGCTGCACCATTGCTCAGTGCTAGTCAACCATTGCCGTGTGGGAAGGCAGGCTAACCTTGCTTCACCTTCCAATTTTTCTAGGGTCCAGAAATATGGATTTTTTGAGTGATATCTCCAGCTTTTTTTTCATGTTGCCTGTCACTAGTCAGAGTCTAGTTTTCAAATAGACATTAGTCCCTCTCTGACTTTCTTCTTTTTCCCAGCTCCTTAGGGAGTCAAAATGGCTCCCAGATACCACATGGACCACAAAGAGGCAGACCATTGAGGGAAGAAGGAAAGTGAGGGCTATATCCCTGAGGAGACAGGTCATCTCTCAGTTGGGGGTTGTTGTCATAATTTTGGCTTGAGTTGTAGGCGTCAACTCTGTACAGCATTTTATATCACTTTATATTTTGGTGCTCATAAATGTAGACTTGGGAAGAGAATTGAGCTTATGTTGTGTGTGTTTCCTATTATTTCTATAAATATTGTGTTTTAAGGACATGGTTCCCAGAGGAGAAAGAAAATGTATGATTCCATGCGTGCTAGGATTGCGAAAAGTACATGAAATCAGTTATGGAAGTTGTCACACTTAAGTCTGGCTCTACTTGTGCTATGATGGTGTAAATATTGCCAATTTTTCATCAAGATGGAAGACAAACACAGCTTTTTCAGAAAGGTGTCATGATGATTCTTTATGACCAGCCTGCCTCTCTACATCTGGATCCTCCCTTTTCCTTATTTCCTAAGGGTCAAGCCTCGGGAGGGGCTTCTAAGCTAGAAGGCAGGTGCAAAGCAAAGACAGGCCACTTTGGAGTCACATAGTCCTGGTGCGATAGACTGTTTCATTCTACTTAACTATTCCCTGAGGGAGGGCTGTATGTCACCTCTGCCCACCTACTTTGGGCTTTGCCATTGCTTTGGCCAATGTAATGTAAGCAAACTTGACATATAATATGTCTGAGCAAAGGCTCTAAGTGTGTGCTTTGTGTGAGCTTCTTGCTCTTCCCCTCTGCCCTGAGAATGGGTGTATCCCACACAGGGGATGTTTCTTTCACCTGGGTCCCAGAATGAGAAGATACATAGAACAGCTACACAGCTGTCCTGCAGCTAATGACATGCAATGTGAGTGTAAAGTAAATGTATGTTGTTTTAGCCTTGAGATCGGGAATTGTTTGTTATAATTCCAAGTTAACTCATATACCTGGCTTTGCCACTTCTCAGGTGTGTGATCATCAGAAAGTTGCTTCCTGTATTCAACCCCCAAATTCACTGATGCTTATGTGATAAGCCCCATTTTTTTGGGGGGTGGAGAGGTACACAGGCCTCTCAATGCTGTGGCCTCTCCCATTGCGGAGCACAGGCCCCGAACGCGCAGGCTCAGCGGCCATGGCTCACGGGCCCAGCAGCTCCGCGGCATGTGGGATCTTCCCGGACCGGGGCACAAACCCGTGTCCCCTGCATCGGCAGGTGGACTCTCAACCACTGTGCCACCAGGGAAGCCCATAGGCCCTATTTTTGACACAAGAGATCAACGAGGAATAAGACAAGTCCCCACCATGGGGGAGCTCTCAGTGTTGAGGGGGAGATAGTGAGTTAAGGGCTGTGTGAGGGGCCAGCACAAGAGTCAGGAGGACCTCCGACTCAGTGAGATCATGGAAGACTTCCTGGAAGTACTCATGCTAAATCTTGAGAAAGAAGTAAGCCTCGAAAAAGGGGTGAGGCTGGGGTAAGTTTTTTTTGCAGAAGAAACATCGCGGCAGAGGCTCATGACATTTTCACACTGAGGGCTGCCTAGGATGGGCCTGCAACCAGATGGCCTCTGAGACCCTTCTCCCTCCCTCCTCAATTTCATCCATCCCTGAACCTTGTTGAGGAAGCTCAGACTCACATCCCAAGCCAGTAGCTGTTCCTGGTTTGTGTCTGGGGTTATGTCTAGACACCCCAATGACTACCATGAATCATGAATTGCTTCACTTCGGGAACTGACTGAGGAGGAAAGTGGCAGTTCTCAGGACTGAACGGTTTTGGAGAAGCCCCACTACCAGGCACCAGGCACCAGGGCAGGAGGGGGAGAGGCTGGAGCCTGGGCTGCGGCATTCTCACCACGGTCACAAAGAGTGACTGAGTCTGAGTGAATAATTTACCTGTGTTTCCACATTCATCAGCCTAAATGAAGAGTTCCCTCATCTGAACAGAACGGATTGCCCAAGTTAATCCCACTCTGTCTGAGGGAAGTGAAGCATGGTAGAAAAGTAATACGGAAGGCTTGCTGCTGGGAAATATATTGAGTCCCAACGGCAGAGAGATGAGAAAGGGGCAAAATAACAGTTCAGAAGAACAAGGTTCCTAAGTGCTAAAACCTGTATTAGCTGCAAACAAGTTCAAGTTATTCCATGACAGTCCTGACTGTACTCAGTAACACTTTTTTTCTTTTTCTTTCCTTTTTTTCCTTTTGTTGTAACTGAGAGCAAAGGATTTCAGCAGTATTAACCCAGACTCATTTGATTTCTATCTCTCTCTTTCTTGACAAATAACAACATTTGGCTTTTCACTGACTCCTTCCCTTGGGTCTTGAGTGCCGGCTCTTTGCCAGTCACTGTTGTAGGCACTGGACACACAGCAAGGATAAAACAAAGTTTCTGCTCCATGGAGCTTGCATTCTTCTTGCCTCTCACTGTTGTGGCCTCTCCCGCTGCGGAGCACAGGTTCCGGACACGCAGGCCCAGCGGCCATGGCTCACGGTCCCAGCCGCCCTGCGGCATGTGGGAGCTTCCCGGACCGGGGCACGAACCCGTGTCCCCTGCACCGGCCGGCGGACTCTCAACCACTGCGCCACCAGGGAAGCCCCTGTGTGTTCTCCTTTTAAGTGATGCTGATAAACATGCCCAACAAGGCAGCACCTGAAAACCCTGCCCCTGCTCCAAGATTCTAAAGCTTCTCAGTAAAAGTTAGCTTCAAGAATGTTCTCTCATTTTATCCTGAGATAAATAGCTACCCCTTTGAGGTAGCTGTTACTGATCCCATCTCAGAGCAAGGACACCAAAACTCACGGTCAAGGGATTTCCTTGGAGTAAAGGATATAAAAGGCTGATGGGGACCACTGCTTCTCTGAGATCTTGAACCTCACACAGCCTTACTGTTCTTTTTCTTTTCTTTTCCATTATAGTTTATTACAAGATATTGAATATAGTTCTCTATGCTATATAGTAGGACCTTGTTGTTTATCTATTTTATATATAATAATGTGTATCAGCTAATCTCAAACTCCTAATTTTTCCCTCCTCCCTTTCTCCTTTGGTAAGCATAAGTTTGTTTTCTTTGTCTGTGAGTCTGTTTCTGATTTGTAAATAAGCTCATTTGTGTCACATTTTAGACTCCAACATATAGGTGATATCATAAGATATTTCTTTCTCTGTCTGACTTACTTCATATAGTATGATAATCTCTAGGTTCGTCCATGTTGCTGCAAACATCATTTCATTCTTTTTTATGGCTGAGTGATATTCTATTATATATATTACCACATCTTCTTTATCCATTCATCTGTTGATTGACACTTGGGTTGCTTCCATGTCTTGGCTATTGTAAATAGTGCCTTTCTAAACATTAGGGTGCATGTATCTTTTCAAATCAGAATTTTCCCTGCATATATGCCCAGTAGTGGGATTGCTAGAATCGTTACTTTTCTACTTCTTGCTGCTCTTGGCTGTGAAATAAAGTCTGTGTGGGCCCCCCTGCACACTTCAAAAAGTCCCTTCTTGGGCTTCCCTGGTGGCGCAGTGGTCGAGAGTCCGCCTGCCGATGCAGGGGACGCGGGTTCATGCCCCGGTCCGGGAAGATCCCACATGCCGCGTAGCGGCTGTGCCCGTGAGCCATGGCCGCTGAGCCTGTGCGTCTGGAGCCTGTGCTCCACAATGGGAGAGGCCACAACAGTGAGAGGCCCACGTAAAGAAAAAAAAAAAAGTCCCTTCTTAAATCCTGCAATATGTGACAATATGGGTGAACCTTGAGAACATTATGCTAAGTGAAATAAACCAGTCACAGAATGACAAATACTGCATGATTCCACTTATATGAGGTATCTATAGTAGTCAAACTCAGGATGAAATGGTGGTTGTCAAGGGCTAAGTGTAGGGGAGATGGGAAATTGCTGTTCAGAGGGTATAAAGTCTTGGTCATGCAAGATGAATAAGTTCTAGAGAGCCGTTGTACAACATTGTTAACTTATAGTTAACAGTACTGTACTGTACACTTAAGATTTGTTAAGAAGGTAGATCTCCTGTTATCTGTTCTTAACACACATACACAGACACAGAAGAGTACCTTTTATTCTTTCGGGAGCTGGAAATGTGGGCCAGGTAATTAAGACCCAGAGTCCTGATGAGTGGGGAGAAGGCGAAGGAGAGGAGGACCACTGTTTTTTCCCCCATATGTTGTGGGGTGAGGTTACTTATTCAATCAATCTACAAGTATTTATTGAACACAGACTCTGTGCCAGGTTCTCACAGAGGCAACAGCAGAGCAAAGAGACAAGATTCCTGGTTTCCTGGAGATTAGATTCTAGTGAGAGAGGCAACAATTAACAAGTAAACAAACATCCAAAAAGATGGTTTGGGACTAAGAGAAGGACGCGGGAGGAAACAGGTGGTGTGGTAGGACTGTAACTGGGGGCTGGCTTGTAGATATGGTGGCCTCTGTAAGCAGATGCATTTGAACTGAGATCTGAGGGGTGAGAATAAGTCAATGGTGCAAAGAACCGGGACCAAGGCATTCCAGGCAGAGGGAACAGCAAATGTGGAGTCTGGAGGTTGGCGAGGCCCATTGTATTCAAAGAATAGAAAGGAACCCAGTGTGGAAGGAGCATTGTGAACAAGGAGAGTGTTGCAAGATGGGGCTGGAGAAGTGGGCAGGAGTCAGGTTATTCCAGGACTGAATGCTAAATCAGCACTCTGAGCTTTATTCTAAGAGCCATAGGAAGCTAAGGGAGGATTTGAGCAGGGCATTTCAGGATAAAACATGAGCCCCATCTTTCTCTTAAAAAAAAAATCACTCCAGGGCTTCCCTGGTGGCAGAGTGGTTGAGAGTCTGCCTGCTGATGCAGGGGACATGGGTTCGTGCCCCGGTCCAGGAAGATCCCACATGCCGTGGAGTGGCTGGGCCCGTGAGCCATGGACGCTGAGCCTGCGCGTCCAGAGCCTGTGCTCCACAATGGGAGAGGCCACAACAGTGAGAGGCCCCCGTATTGGAAAAAAAAAAAAAAATCACTCCAGCTGATGAATGGAGAGTGAGCTATGAGGGGTAGGAAGAGGAGTAAAAAGAGTACTTTGGAAGCTATTGAAAGGGAGGGTGATCAGGCTTGATCTGGAAGTGGAATTGGGGAAGAAGGCAGGAGAAAAGACCTGAGATAAATTTTAGAGGTGGAACTGATTCAGACATGCCAGTGGATTGGATGCACAAGATAAGGGAGAACAAGGATTCCTCAGATTTAAGTCTGAGCCGTGGAGTAATTGAAGGTGACATTTTAATGCTGTGGAAAACTGGGGGAAGAACAGATCTGGGACCCATGGGAAGTGGAAATCAAGAGATGCTGATTGAACGCCCACCTGGAGACAGTCGTCTATGTGTACCTGGGGCTGAGGCCAGTGGCTTTAACCGGAACGTGTGGAATGTCTGGGAGAGAAGATCAGTATAGAAGTGGTTGGGCATTGTTAGAAATCTACTTTTCCGTGAGCAAGATAACTTATTTCAGGATGGGTGGAGTCAGAAGTAGGTTTCTTATTTTCACAGATGATGTTTTCTTTTCTTGAACAGTCACCATCTCCCCTCACCTTAGGAAGCTGTTTTTCCCCAAAAGGCAGAGTTGTTAAGAAAGGCAAGACTTTGGAGCCAGGCCCTCTGTCATCCGTATATCTCCTCATTATCAGGCTGTCTCTGGGATCCAGGAACTGCAAAAGACTTAGAGGCCACAAAGCAGAAGAAAGTGACATTAGCTGGAGACAAATGCCCTTGCTCTCCCCAGCTAATCCCTCCACTGCCATCACCAGCTGCTTGTGTGTAGGAAAGGCATTCGGTGAGCTGCAGGCACGCTATCCTTGAGATGCCTCTGGACATGTCACCATGAGGTTGAGGAACCTGATAGCCCAACCCAGGAGTCGGCAAACTATAGCCCATAGGCCCAATCCAGCCTGCACCTGTTTCTGTAAGTGAAGTTTTATTTGCTCACAGCCATATCCATTCATTCACACATTGTCTATGACTGATTCAAGCCACAACAGCAGAGCTGAATCATTGTGACAGACTATTTGGCCCTCAAAGCTGCAAATATTTATGATATGGCCCTTCACAGAGAAAATTCGCTGACTCCTGGCCCAACCGATTAGACTGGAAAGTATATTTGTAGAACTTGCTGGTCACTTCTCTCCACTGTTGCTTTGGCATCCCTGTCCTAGAACAGCTCCCTCGGCAAAGTTGCTTGTCCTTCCAGCAGACCCCAGTTTGGAGGAATGACCCTAAGAAACACCTCTGGACAAGGTACCCTAGGAGCAGCCACACAGCCTCACGATCTCGAGACTGGACGATAACTTGGAAGATCCTCTAGGATCCAACACCACTTAACCGTCAGTCATTTTAGTCCCACCCATCCACCCCGAGAAGCAAGAGTGTGTCCAGTGCTCCGCCATGACCATGACTGAGACACGCTCTCATCTCAGCTCTCCCTGTGTGTCCTCCTGCTTCCATTCTTGCTACCCACTGTCTAATCTCTGCCTTGTGTTAAGGCAGAGATTACCCCCACTAAGGAGAGTTACCCCCTTGCTACCCACTTACCCCCACTATGGAGAGTTGGGTTTGACTTTTAAGATGACGTTTTCCTCTGAGTAGAGCTTTCTGGCTAGACTGAGTCAGAGGTTACTCACAAGTCTGTAGCTCATCCACCCCTTGGCCTAGGTGCTCTCCTGTGTGGTATCTGTGGGGTCTGGGTGAGAGTGGTTGGGTCAACCAGCATGGCAATTTTTGTAGAAGGACTCCAGAGTGATGGGCTAATAGGCATGACTGTTTGGAGACTCCATCTACTCTGTATTTTGATGAATATTGACCTGGGCATTTTTTCCTTCAGGTGGGTTGGGATGATCCTCAGAGCTTCTCATATTTAGAGGTGGGGGTCCACAGGACCTGGCAAGACAGAATTCCTGTCCTATAAACTCAATATCTGTCACCAGCTAAATGGTTTGCTCCCCAGGAACCATGTTTCTCACCAGGACCTGAGGTAGAGGTGACTGACCAGAGCAATATCTTTCATCCAACTTTCTTGGGAGCCTGTATCCATCCCTCTCATACTTTTCCTCAATAAGGACATTGCCGTCCACAGAATTTCTATACAAGTCAGCTTCTCCATGAAGCTCACAAGCTATTCAGAGAGATCTGTCCTCCCCACTCCTCAAAGTCTTCAGTGAGGCATGAAAAATTCAGTCATTTGGCTCATTCAGAATTTCCAGATGTCTGATGTTGGGCAAGAGATGTGTGCTTCTGACAGATGGCACTTTTTTACCATCCACCCAAGTGTTCGACATCATGCAGATGTAGGCATTTGAGAAAAAAGATCGATTTGTTTTATTAATGAAAAAGTGATGAAATAACACTGAAGAAAGTTTTGACAAGTCACACATAATCCTACTGTTCTAATACAACCAACATTTCTGCTTTCGCATATTTCCTTCCTGGTTTGGTTCATCTCAGATGCGTATAGGTAAAACTGCAAACACAATGTTCCCACCATTTGGCAATCTGCTTCTTTCATTTATTATTTCATCATATATATTCTCCCTCTGTTTTCACATTATCTTTGAAATTATTGATCTTGATTTCATAATAGTCCTTTGGAGTAGATATACCATTTCTTTACTGTAATGATTAATGGTCTTTGGGTTAGCCTGCCTCATTCAAAACCTTGTTCTGTGACCTTGGGAAAGTTAGCAATTTAACTTCCCTGAGCCTCAGTTTCTACATCTATAAAGTGGAGTCAATACTAATACTGAGGGACATTATCAGAGTTAAAATGAGATAATATGTATGTATCAGTCAGTCTAGGTTGTATGCTGCATAACAAACAGCCCCAAGTGTCAGTGGTTTAAAACACAAAGGTTTATTTCTTCTTCATGTTACATGCATATCATGGGTTAATTGGTGGTGGGAGGGGTTTTTGATGGTATGGTTCTGCTCATTGCAGTTACTTAGGGACTCAGAATGACAAAGAAACCATGTGTCATCTGTTTACAACTCTCTTGACAGAATTATATGGCACCACCCACCAACGAAGGGGACCAGAAGTATAATCTTACCTTGTTAGAAAGGGAGAACTAGAAGCATTTGACAATTTCCACAACACATGACTGTGGAATTCTATGCTATTATGCTTATTTCCACAACATATCATGAAAATGGAACCATACATGTGAGGTTCTTAGCACCGTGTCCCAGGAACATAGGGAACACTCATTAAAGGGTAGACACTATCATTAATGTTATTATTATTATTGTGTTTTTCAACTTTTTTTTTGGCAATGATAGGTAGTGCTTTGATGAATATCCTTATGCAGAAGTTCTTTGCTTCTACTAAATAGTTACCTAAGAATGAATCATCTAAAGTAGTATTAAATGCCTAAGCTTTGGGATCAGGCAGAGGAAGATTCAAATTCTGGCTCTGAAACTTACCAAATGGGGAACCAATGCCAGAAGATATGTGAAATCAGTGAGAACAAAATCACTGCTTTGGTTTCATTGCTAATCTGATTTACATTTTTCACCCTTAGCATAATATCTCCCACTTGTGGGGGTTAAAAATTTCTAATTTATATTCTTAGGTACTAGACAGAGTTAATGAATTTTTTATGTTTTGTATAGTATGCCACACTCTCTACAGCTATAGTTTAATTTCCATCTCATGATGCTAATATATATGAACTACTCTGTGTATCTGACTGGTGGGTGATCTTGGTCTTGCTGAATTCTTATTGATTGAATGTACTTGAGGTCTGCCACCTGGTGATGTCATTCACAAGACGTGAGTTTAAAGAACTTCTTTGTGGAAACAAGAGTGTCGCGCACATTTTCTATGACATGTGGTGTCAAGGTCTAGCCCCAGACACAGGGTCTAGCCTGAACCCCCAGGTCATGATTTGTGTAGAGTCTGCCTCATGGTGGGTGGATTTGCTTCTGACTTTGGACAAGCTACTTAACAAATATGTTGCCTTCATTTATTCCTTGGTAAAACAGACACAGTAATATCTAGGCATCTAATAGGTGCAGTGAACTTGATTTCCCTTCTCTTGCACAGAGACAAAATATCTTTACCGCTTTTGCTAAGCACATTTATATTGGAAAGAGGATGTTTGTGGATTTGGCTATTAAATATTTAGGTCAGTGGTTCACAGCGTTCAACATCTATCAGAATCACCTGGATGAACTTAAAAACACTGATGTCTGGGTCCCACCCTGAGGCATTCTGATTTAATAGGGCTGGAGTGTGGCCCGGCCATTGGGATTTTAAAATTCCCCAGGTGATTCTAATATTCAACAAAGTTTGAGAACTGTTGACTGGACCAGTGGTTCTCAAACTTGAACATGCAGCAGAATTCCCTAGAGGGCTTATTAAAACCTAGATGCAGGGACCCACCTCCAGAATTTCTGATTCAGTGTTTTCCTAGATGTGAGGTAGAGCCTGGGAATTTGATTTCTAACAAGTTCCCAGGTGATGCTGATGCACTGGTCCAGGGTCTGCTCACTGACAGGCATTGATGGATGCTACCATTTGCTTTCCGTGCATTTCCCTCCTGTGAAGGGCTTTGAAAGGGGAAATTGGGACAGGCCTTTTGCAGGCAGGAAAAATGGACAGAATGTCCTCTCTGCACCTTTCCCAGACCCGAGGACTGTGGGACTCTTTCCTGAGATGCTGTCACTACAGGCAGCCTGGTTCACCGCTTTTTTCTTTGAGGAGCTAGCAGCTGGCTGAAGTGCTCAGCAAGCCCGTGCCACCAGCCCTCCTGTGAACTGGACACATCAATCTCCCCACTTCCATTACCTCCATTAGCACGGTTATTTGTGGCAATTCCTCTTCCTGGCTGCTCAGGTTATAAAATACTGACTGTGAAGTCACACTTGCTGTTTGAAGCTTCCAGGATGGAAAGGGGGGATAGGATGGTATCTGACCCAGGGGACCAGAGTGGCATGAGGCAGAGGTGGGGGGACATGATGTAGTAGCAGCCCCTGCTTCCTGGGGGTGGGGGAGAGGATGCTGAGGCATAAGAGGAGCCTGGCCATAGTCACTCTGGACCAAAATATTCCCAAGTGAGCTGGCCTTAAGATACCTGGGCGATTTGAGGACAAAGCAGGATTTATTTCTCTATTGTTATCCTGATAAAGGTAGTTATGAGGAGGTGGTGTGCATGCATGTTGGGGTGTGGGATGGGGGGTAAAATGGGGGGAAATAGTGGAGAAAGGATAGGGGTAGAGATATAATATCTTTGCATATCTTCTGAGTGACTGGTGTGTACATTCTGTAGCATGGCTAAAGGATAATTTAATCATCCTGAGTTTATAAAGAGAAAATGTTCAGTCCTACAGACCTTCTACTTTGGCAGACAAAAGCATCTCAGAATGAACAGTAACAAAAGCAATAGTAAAAGCTAACACTCACCCAGTACTGCCTCTGTGCCAGGCGCTATGCTGCACACCTTCCATATATTAACTCATTTCATCCTCACATCAACCCTAGGAGGTAGGGATTATTATGATTCCTGTTGTGTAGATGAGGAAATTGAAGCACAAGGAGGTTAACTGACTTGCTCAAGGTCACACAGCTAATACGAACTTGGTCCCAGAGTCCATGTTCTTTGTCCTGGAGGGGCTACATGTGAGGGATTCCATCACCAGGTAGAGATGTACGTTGTGAATCCATTTGAAATCTGTGGTCAGGTTTTGTGGACTGAGAGCAGGGACCTGGCTCCTTTCTGGCCCAACCCTTATGAAATCAAGTGTGTAACCCGAATCTCACTCCTTTCCAGGGTTGTTTCTTTTAGTGAAGTTTCCTTGCACAAAATGGTGCGTGATGTGGCTTAGGCAAGAGAGCAGATCTTTGGTGTGAGCAGGCAGAGTTCACTTCTTTGCCTTCTCTTTCCGTGTCCCATCTCTCCATCCTCTGGGTGTCCTCAGGATGCCCCAACCCCCTATCATCATGCCTCCCCAGACATGCCTCCTGCACCCCTTCCCAAAGCAGCCTCTCCTTCCCATCTCCCAGGCACCTCATAACACCCTCAAATAAATCCAAGGGGTGTATCGCTAGAAGGTGAAAACAGTAATTCATTTTCTTCCCAAATTCCAGCCACCTCAAGTGCAAACCCACTCTGCCTTTTATCTCTCATGTTCCCTTTTTCATTCTTCCATCCTCTCGTCATTGCTCTTTTCTACTTGGAAGATACAGGAGAAAAAGAAAAATGGATAGTTGTTTAAGCCAAGGTCTGGTCCAGCTCTGACATTTATCAACCATGAAACTGATGACAAATCAGGCAATGTTGTTAGTGGTTACAAGCAATGACTATGGCATTAGACAGACCTGGGTTCAAATTCTGGCTCTGCCATTTTGGGACCTGGGGCGAGTGACTGAAACTCTCCTTATCTCTGTTCCCTGGTCTGTATGGTGGGGCCAATAACTCTGATCTTGTGGGTTATTGGGAGGAACAAATGACTACACACCGTGGAGTGCTGACAACAGTGACTGGCACAGAGAGCGAGCCTTCAATTCACGGTAATTATGAGATCTGTTAATATGATTACTCTCCTCCATGGCCTCAGTTTCCTCAGGGTTGGACTGCTTGATTTCCCAGGGCCGTCCCAGCTCCAACATCCTCTGACTCACCGGCATCCTTCTTGTTTCGGGTTTTTTATTAGATTTCTCCAACTGACTCATCTTTCTCCATATCTCTCCCTTATCATCACCTTCCATGAAAAATGAACCTTCCTTCTCTTTGTGCTCAGGCTACTGCCCCATCATCTCTGCCCAGGGGTGGGAGTAGGGGGTCAAAGAATCCAAGCCAGCCAGCCTCCTGTGTGCCACGACTGCTTTGAGTCAGATTCCTTTGGATTTATAAGGCACCGGAGGAGTAGGTAGACGATATGAATAACCATTACATCGGGGAGGGCTTTTTCTTCTCCCTCTGACTGATGACAGCTAAATTACTGCTAAATATAGGCCCTGAATTTGCATGAATCTGCAGCTTGCCACAGTCAGGCTGGGGGTTTTATTGACAGGCAAGGCACTGGAGGCAGGCAGGCACCTGCTCTGATACACCTCTTCCAGAGGATGCGAGGAGTCAGGCAAGGCACACCCTCCCTCACCTCCTCTCCAAGGCACGCACTCTTCTCTCCAAGCCTCCAGGCCTATAGGTTCCCAGGGAAGAGCCTGGGCTTTGTGTTTGAATCCTAGATCTGCCCTCTAGCTGTGTGATCCTGAGCAAATGACTTAACCACTCTTCACCCCTCCCCTAGCCTCAGTTTCCTCACTGGTACAATGGGTTAATAATAGCATAGAAAGGCTAATCGTCATCTCACAGAAAGAGACGTTTGGAACTAGGCTTTCTAAGTTTCTATTGCGCCACACCAACATGTTTGCTTTTTCATCCTTAGGTTATTGTTTCAAAATCCCAACATGACAGTTCCAGGTATCAAATCTTATCACAATCAAATTCAAAGCAGGAAAAAGGGGGCTACCTTCCTTGTCACCTCCCTTTTCATCAAGGAGCATGGTCTTGTATAGAAACTCCCAGAGGACTTGCATGTTGTAGCTCATGGCAGCAACAACAATAATAGTAACCACCACAACAATAGTAACATTTATGGAGCGCTTAGGACATGACGGGCACCTTCTAAATACTTACACGGGTTAACTTACTTGAGAAAACAATCCCAAGAAATAGGTGCTATTTCTAAGATGCAGAGAGGTTTAAAAAACTTGCCCAAAGCTATTGAGCAGATAATTGTCAGAGGTTACATTTGAACCCAGGGAGTTTGTCTATAGAGCTCAGGATCTGTAACTGGAGTTGAATGAAGGTCATGTCCATTTGTTCAACCTTCCACTCTGACTGGTGAAAGCTGAGATGCTGGAACTGGAGAAGAGACCTACCTTCCTGAACACGTTAGACTTGCTGAATACAGAGGCCAAATTAGGGCTCTATAAACTAAGGAAGAAGGGGGAATGGCTTGGCTCTACCTCATAGAGTTGTTACGGAGTTAAAAGGCAGAATGCCCCTGTCTTAGTCTGCTCAGGCTGCCGTAACAAAATACCATAGACTGGGTGGCTAAAAAAAAAGACATTTATTTCTCATGGTTCTGGAGGCTGGGAAGTCCAAGGTCAAAGTGCCAGCAAGGTAGGTTTCTTCTCTTGAGTGGTAGGCAGCTACCATCTTGTTGTGTGCTCACATGATCTCTTTTTCCATGTCTCTGTGGAGAGACAGAAAGAGAGAGCACACTCTGATGCTTCTTCATATAAAGGCACTAATGCCATCATGAGGGCCCCAGCCTCATGACCTCACCTATCCCTAATTACTTCTCCAAGGTCCCATCTCCAAATACTATCACATTGGAGTTTAGGGCTTCAACATATGAATTTGGGAGGGGACACTACTGAGTCTGTGGCAGTCCCTTAGTGATTTTCTAAAAGTAGGTGTCCAGTAAATGAGAGTTTCCCTCTCCTCCTCCTCCAATCATTGATTCAATTCATTATTTTGAACACATGGTCTGAGACTAATGTTAAGACATTACAATCTAGTTGGGAAGAGAAGATAAGCAGTGAAGTCATGACTCACGATGGCATTAGTTTAAAGGCCAAATGCCCAGGCTTGTTCAAATATGTACCAGATGGAGCAGCTGGTCCAGCCTCTCCTGTCGATCACTGTGGCCAATCCACTGAATGTCCAGATCTATCCTGGGCTGAGAAGCAACAGAGCAGACCTCAGTTAACTCAGAGACAGATTTTTTTTGGACATCCTGGCCTAGACCATTTGAGGATAGAAAATCTCAGCTGGCAGAACGAGTTTTGGAGAAAGATGCTTTTCTCTGGCTGGGGAAAACTGGACTAAATGTGAGTGAGGCTCAGGCTTAAAGCCTCTGACATCATCAGAAGATATTTCGGGAGGGATCACATTGAGGGGGACACAAAGTGAATGGGATCATGTCCAACCGGCCTGCCCCTCATGTCTCAGCTGGCAGGGCTGTGGGTGGGCTGATACTCAGGTGAGGATTAGGCAGAGCAATAGTGCTGTTGTGAAGTTTGGAAAAAACATTACTAAAGGAGGAACATTGGCATTAAGGGTCAGTAGCATGGAGGTGCCAGTTGCCAGGTGGCAGAAGCCAGAGTGAGGGTGGAAATGAGGGGGTGCCAGGCACCTGGAGCTACTGCTGGCACCTGAGGAAGAAAGCCAGAGACCTGACCATCCAGAAGCAGAGCCCAGATCCTCACCAAGTAGGAATGTGGTTGTTGTGGTTATTGAAACGCCAAAGTATGAAAGGCCGTGCAAAAAGATGACCCTGGGGCATCTCTGGAGGAGCCAGGCCAGAACAAGTAACAAAGGGGCAGGATTGCCCAGTGCTATAGCTCCCAGACTGACTGGGTCTGAATCCCAGCTCTACCATGACAAACTTGTGATCTTGGCCAGTGACCCTTCACTTGTCTCATAAAGACAATGATGGTTGTCGAGGATTATGGGAGAGGTGTGTGCAAAGTGGCCAGAAGCATCTGGCACTTAGCAGAAGGGAGATTGTGGGCTCTGTCTTTTTGAAGTTGATGGAGGGGTGGATGGAGACAAGTTGTCTCCATCCTATGGACCTTTCTGCCAATGAGAACAGCCACCTCAGGCTTTCATGATGAAAGACCGGTGTCGGAACAATATCACCCGGGGAGAAGCTCTTTGAACCCCTTCTCGATGGAAGATGAATCGATGGTCAGCTTCATCTCAGAGGCAGGCCCTCTAATCTCAACTTCTCATCTGGTTTTCTGCTGCCTCCAAGGCCTCTTCAGGGGAGGTCGCAGCCCCTTTGTTCTCCAGGACTGACCCTGAGAGTGGCCCCAGCCCTCTTTTCCCCACATGACCTGGACTGATCCTGTGGCTTGGAACCTGGTGGCATTTCTGAGGGCTCTGGGCAGCATTCACCCATTCTAGTTCTCCCCCTCTGGAGCTGTGGCCAGCCCTGACCTCCCATAGAGCCCAACAGCAAGAGATTTTTTCCTAGAAACAACAGTGAGTTAGAAATAGTCTTGACTGCTCTTTGCAGAGCAAAACCAGAAATCCCTGTGGGAGACCGGTGTCACTGCCTGGCTCTTCTTTGACAGTATCTCTTGGATTTTTCTATTCCCTTCATCTAATCCTTCAAAGCACTGGTAGAGCACTGAGGGTGCTCTGCTTTCTGCCTGGGTCTTCACCTTTCCCCTCTGCCAGAAGGAGCCTAGTTTGGTTTTACTCCTGGAATTCCAGGAAAGCCCTGGCTGTGAGTCTCCCTCTCCCCTAGTCCCTATGCTGCACTTCAGAAACATCTTTGCCTGCCCGTCCTGCCAGAAGCATTCATTCCTCTTGGATCTTGATCTGCTGGAGCAGGTCTGCTCATGCCCTCTTAGAGTTTGGATTTTGTCACCATGGCTGGCTTCCCTGGACACTAGTTCAGTCTGCAGTTGCTCTGCATCCTTGCTAACTTTGTATCCTTGTCTGCGGATGTGTCTGCCATCTTCCCCGCATGGCCAGCAGCCAGCCGGTCCCTGCTCAGCTGTGTGGCCTTGGGAGCTAAGAGGTTGGAAGCACAGACTCTAGGACTCCATCTCTCGTTCTCCTGTGGATTTCAATTTTGGATATAAAATATTGTGTGGGAGTGCATGTCCAAAGCTTTCCTTGAGCAGTACACGACTCACTAAAAAGTTACAATTCAGTGAATAAGAGTCCTTCTGAATACCCCTGATACCACAATATACCTTTGCGGTCAAAGGAAGGGCTGTGTCTTGCTCGCCTTTGCATCAATTGTTCCTAGCCCAGTGTCTGACACATAGCAGGTGTTCATTGGGTGAACAAATGGTTAATGAATGAATGGACTAAGGAGGTACATCTTGAATCCTTTGGGGAAGGAAGGAAATTCCTCTCCAAGGCCCCTGTAGATGAACATTCATCTCTTCAGAGACACTTTCAGCTATGGGGAGTTCCTTCTTTCCTAAGGTAACTCATTCTAGTTTTTCCTGCACAGAGCTGGGTTCTGTCCTTCTTTGACATTTCCTCTCGACTCATACTTTGGCCTGGGAGGCTGCCCAGGATTCATTCCACCTCTTGGGCCCTTTGAAGGACCATCACATCAGAGGTGCAGGCATCACCTTCTCAGCCTTTGCCAATGTTAATGATGTTTGCTGTACCCAGTGAGGCCCATCCAAAGATAATTAGAGGGGTAGTCTCTACCCTCTGGAAGGTGTCAGCCTCAGATTACAACCCAGGACAAGTCGCTGTCCCCAGATGGACCATAATTCTCTTGATACAACAAAAAGTGTCAGCACAAAAGAGAGCTTTAGAGCTCATTTCAACCGATCACCTTAATTTATGGACAAGAAAACTGATATCTCCAGAGAGGAAATGATGTTCTGTGGCTCACACATCTGGAACCAGAGCCCAGTTCCCCTGGACCCCAGAGCCATGCTCCTCCTTCTGTGCTCTTCAGCCTCCTTCCTGCAACACATAGGGGTGACCAGAGTCTTGCACCTCCTGACCGGTTCCAAGTATATGCTCCTGATGGATTGCCAAATTTTCCTGGGTCTCCCAGGGTCTGGGCACATTCTTGCTTTGTGGAAATGAAGAAGGTCCTGGGGGTCAATCCTTTGCCCTCTGTGGATGTACTCTGGGCTGCCAACTTCAGACACAGTTTAGGGTGGTGTTTAAGATATAGCCTCTGGAACCAGACTTTCTGGGGTTCAATCCTGGTTCTGTCCCTTCCTAACTGTGTGATCTTGGGCGAGTTATTTGACTTGGCTATGCCTCACCTTCATCATCTATAAAATGGAGTAAAGTAGTACCTAATTAATATGGCCATTTGACACTTAAATGAGGAAGAAGGGTTTGACACAGTGCTGGGTAAGTGTTACTAGCTCTTATGAGCACCGATTCCTGTCTTGCTTTCCCTGCGCTCTCTGGAGCCAGCTCACGGATACCAAGGACTGACCTTACAGCGACCTCAGGAAAGTAACCTTCTGTGCCACAGAGAATGGTCCTGGGCATACCCGAAGTGGAGCTCTGTCTGTCTCCAAAGAAACCTGGTGTGCAATGTTGCTTCTAACAAACCCATTCGAAGAGGCTGCATTGCTAGGCAGTGGAGTACAGGGTTTAGAGTCAAAAATGGGCTCTGAACCCAGCTGCCTGGGTTCACGTTTCAGCCCTACCACTTTCTAGACATCAGACCCTGGGCAGGTTACTTTGGTTCTCTTTGACTCAGTTATTTCATCCGCAAAGGGGGATGATAATACCTGCCTCTGAGCGCTGTGTGAGAATTAAATAAGATAACACATGTGAAGGACGATGTCTGCTGTTCAGTAGATCATTGTTAGGAGTGATATTCGCTAATATCTATTGAGCACTCTGTGTGCCAGGCATTGTTTAAAGCGCTCTGAGATTAATTCATTTAATCTTCACAACAATTGTAGGAAATAATACGAGTTTTATCCTATTTTGCCAGTGAAGAAAACTAAGTCACGGAGAAATAAAGCAACTTGCTTGTGAGTGAGATGTGCAACCAGGTGCTCTTGCTTTGGTGCTCATCCACTGAGTTACCCCTGGACACATAGAGGGTATCACACATGATAGCTGTGGCTGCAGAACTTCCCGATTGATGTTATAATTTGTGAAGTATCTCAAACAGGTATGAGTCTTTCTGGAGCCATCTTTCTCCAAAAAGCCTGAGTCAGCATTGTGGATACACATTAGCATGGGGAAGGAGTGGGAGAGAAAATGACCCCTGGCAGAGAATGACTACTAAATTTGCCATGCACTAACCATTGACCATGTGCCTTGGTTGGCAGCCCAGGGGCAAACCAGCTGCTGATGACATCTCCTAGGCTGCACCTGGTAAAATCTGCTATCGTGACTGGGAACGGTTTAATTACAACTGTGGCCTAAACTGTTGGAGGAAGGGGTGGGCTGTGCAGGGGCCAAGACAGAAGAAAGGGTCTTGGGTATTACGACATACCCTGGGCTCCCCAGCCTCTGACCCATAGGACACGCATGGGTTTCCCTGACCCACACTGGGACTAACTCGGCACATCTTGCACTCCAATCTATCAGTATTCACAACCAATCTCAGATCTTCTGACCTCTCCTGAAATGAAGTCAATCCATCTTGCTAGCCCTCTGCTTTCTGGGAGCTTGGCCAAACAAGATCTATATCCTTGTTGCTAAACTCACTCTGAGCAGCCTAGAAAACTGTCAGACCACCTTGCATGCATCTAAGTGAGATCTGGTCAAGAAAGCAGGTCCTGTCCTTTGCTATTACTGCCAATCCTATAAGACTTCCACCGTACCCAGCACACAGTCGGTATCAAGGTATCACTGTGCCCAGCACATGGTTGGTGTTCAATAAATATGTTACTGCAGTTGCAAGGTAGAGCTACCCTGGGGAAGATGCTGAACAGGAGGCCAGATGGCAGGAAGAAACATAACCTGGTCTGAAACTGTGGGGGTTCATGATGAGGTAGTAGGGGTGGGGGCAGGGATCCCTCCCAGTCTGCCAGACACAATCATCACATCTCTAAGAGACAGTGCCCGAAACTCTCAATACACTCAACCCCGAGGTCCATGCATGTAGTACTCAGCCCTCGGGGGCCCTGCTCAGGTCCCTAGCAGCAAGTGATCAGGACTGGAGTATTCTGAACTCCAGGAAAGCAGTGCTCTGTATTCAAGACAAGCCATCAGCAGTCCAGGCAGAGAACTCAGGACCCCAGGAGGCAGCACTGAGCACTGTGGGCATCTGTTGGGGCTGATGACTCCAGGTGGGGTGTGGTACCTAGTTTACCTGAGGGGAGAGTCCAGCATTGCAGGAAGCAGTGGCTGGTACTCCAGATGCAGTCATAAATACTCCAGGAGTCAGCATTCATGCAGGAGGTATGACTCAGGACTCTAGGAGCTGTGCTTGGTATGCTGTTCAGACTGTACTCCACACATCAGGGGCAATTGGTAATGAAGACATGTATCCTGGGAATGGGTTTCTGCCTCAAGGCTCTGAGTTAGGGGTCTGGCCACTGCACCCACCCCATGCAGCCCCACTCCATCCTTGCTCGGGGGCTGGTGATCAAGCAGATTTTGGATGATGAAGAGCTCTTTCCTTCTTTAGAGTTAGGGTGAGGTTGGCCTGCAGTGGAACAGAATGATCCATTTTACGGTATACTTTTTGTACTGGCAAATTTTCTTCTAGATCTATTCTATGCATATATAGATTGTTTTTACATCGATGATGGAACATTCAGTACCATGCTCTAAAAACATTAATATATCTTGGATTCATCTGTATCAGCTGTCTCACCCTTTTTCATTACTGCCTGATTTTCCATTGCATGATGGCCTATAATCTGACTAGTTCTCTATATTACTACCAATCCTATAATCATACATGTGTCAGCATACTTGAAAGATAAAGTCCTAAAAGGTAGGTTGCTGGGTTAAAATGTATATTCCTTTGGGGAGAGCTACAAGATTCCCTTTGTGAGGAACAGTGGAAATATTCAAAGAAAACATGGAGGATGTTTTGGTAGAGCCTATGCATGGCAGAGAGGCTGGTTCCATATTCACCCCGTTCTTTGATGCATAACAAGTACACATCAGGTAATGAACCTCAGAATTCACAAAGTGAGGATCATCTGGGTCAACAGCCTGTCTGTGCAATTCCTTTTAACAACAAATTCACACTCTTGTTCAAGTGTAATGCACACTTGCCTGCATTCAATCCCACTCTCATTTGCCGCGGGCTGCGCTCTTGGTTCTGAAGGAGGATGGCCGCCTTGTAGCTTCTGCAGTGCTTTTGGTTTCTAAGCGTGTTCCTCCCTTAATGGGACTTGAGAAGAAACCCTTTGGCAGAGTTCTCCAAAGCCACTTCATACTGGTCAATGTGGTAAGCCATGGACAGTAGATTCAGGGGGCACAGAGCTCCAGGTTGGTCTGGGGTTGAGGGAGGTCTCCCAGTGCTTCTGGTGGTTCAGGGGGATGTGAGGTCCTGGCAGGCAGCTGAGGAGAGGGACTGGTCAAGGTTCGGCCCAACCACTGCTGAATCAGGAATCTGCATCCAGTGAGCGTCTGACCCACTCTCTTCATTTTGATAGGTGTCACCAAATTCCCCAGCAAAAGCCTGCACTAATTTAGTTTCTACCAACAGGCATGAGAGTATCTGTTTCCCCACCCCCTGCCACCACTGTGTCTTATCAGATTTCTGAATCTTGCCCATCTGAAAGATGAAACATAATTTATCATTTAAATTTACATTTCTTTCATTATGAAAAATGCTATAAACATATTTAAAACATATTATTAGCCACCTGCAAGCCTTTTTTCTCTGAGTTGCCTGTTTCTGGTTTTTGTTTTGGTTTGGGTTTGCCCATTTTTTTGCTGGTGGGTTATTTGTCATTTTCTTATTGATCTACAAGAGCTTTTGATATATTAAGTCAGTCGGTGTGTCATATGAGTTGCAGGTATTTTTCCCAGTTTTTTCGCTGACGTTTGAGTTAACTTACAGTATTTTTTGAAGTTCTGAAAGTTTTATTTTTCTATTCAAATGAATCCATTCTTTACTTTTTCTGTTCAGAGTTTGTGTCTTACTGAGAAAGGCTGTCTCCACTCCATAGTCATAAAAAGTCTTCCACATTCCTTTCTAGTATTTTTATGAGTTTATTTTTTTATGTAGAAATCCTTGCTCCATCTGGAATTTTTTGGATGTGATAAGTGAAGACAAGATCCAATTTTACTTTTTTCCCAGATGGCAAGCTGGTTTTCTCAACACCCCTTGTTGAATAATCCCTTTTGCCTAACTGATTTGAAATACCATATTCATTATATACAAAATGCCTGTGTCTTCTTGGATTTTTATCTGGATTTTATTTTCCTTTACTTGACTGCCTTGTCTTACTCCCAAATGCTTTAAGTATTATCTATTTTTATTATTTTTTTAATATCTGGTAAGTCTTGTCATTTTCATTTATTCTTTTTTTTTAATTTCAGAATTTTTCTGCCTAGTATCACATGTTTATTTCTCCATGTAGACTTTATTTCTTTTATTTCCTTTTATTTTTCCATACAAATTGTGAAATTTTTTGTTCTGGTTCTATGAAAAATGCCATTGGTAGTTTGATAGGGATTGCATTAAATCTGTAGATTGCTTTGGGTAGTCATTTTCAGAATGTTGATTCTTCCAATCCAAGAACATGGTATATATCTCCACCTGTTTGTATCATCTTTAATTTCTTTCATCAGTGTCTTATAGTTTTCTTCATACAGATCTTTTGTCTCCTTAGGTAGGTTTATTCCTAGGTATTTTCTTCTTTTTGTTGCAATGGTAAATGGGAGTGTTTCCTTAATTTCCCTTTCATATTTTTCATCATTAGTGTATAGGAATGCCAGAGATTTCTGTGCATTAATTTTGTATCCTGCAACTTTACCAAATAGACTGATTAGCTCTAGTAGTTTTCTGGTGGCATATTTAGGCTTCTCTATGTATAGTATCATGTCACCTGCAAACAGTGACAATTTTTTTTTCTAAAATTATTCCAAAGCTTTGCATGTGTGGTTTTGTTTGTTTGTTTGTTTGTTTTTTGCAACAGTGACAGTTTTACTTCTTCTTTTCCAATTTGGATTCCTTTTATTTCTTTTCCTTCTTTGATCGCTGTGGCTAAAACTTCCAAAACTATGTTGAATAACAGTGGTGAGAGTGGGCAACCTTGTCTTGTTCCTGACCTTAGTGGAAATGGTTTCAATTTTTCACCATTGAGGATGTTGACTTTGAGTTTGTCATATATATGGCCTTTATTATGTTGTTCCCTCTATGCATACTTTCAGGAGGGTTTTTATCATAAATGGTGTTGAATTTTGTCAAAATATTTTCCTGCATCTATTGAGACGATCATATGGTTTTTCTCCTTCAATTTGTTAATATGGTTTATCACATTGATTGATTTGCATATATTGAAGAAACCTTGCATTCCTGGGATAAATCCCACTGGATCATGGTGTATGATCCTTTTAATGTGCTGTTGGATTCTGTTTGCTAGTATTTTGTTTAGGATCTTTGTATCTCTATTCATCAGTGATATTGGCTTGTAGTTTTCTTTTCTTGTGACATCTCTGTCTGGTTTTGTTATAGGGTGATGGTGGCAGTGTAGAATGAGTTTGGGAGTGTTCCTCCCTCTGCTATATTTTGGAAGAGTTTGAGAAGGATGGTGTTAGCTCTTCTCTAAATGTTTGATAGAATTCGCCTGTGAAGCCATCTGGTCCTGGATTTGGTTTGTTGGAAGGGTTTTAATCACAGTTTCAATTTCAGTACTTGTGATTGTTCTGTTTATATTTTCTATTTCTTCCTGGTTCAGCGTCAGAAGGTTGTGCTCTTCTAAGAATTTGTCCATTTCTTCCAGGTTGTCCATTTTATTGGCATATCATTGCTTATAGTAATCTCTCATGATCCTTTGTGTTTCTGCAGTGTTAGTTTTTACTTCTCCTTTTCTATTTAAAATTCTGTTTATTTGAGTCTTTTCCCTTTTTTTCTTGATGAGTCTGGCTAATGTTTATCAATTTTGTTTATCTTCTCATAGAACCAGCTTTTAGTTTTATTGATCTTTGCTATTGTTTCCTTCATTTATTTTTCATTTATTTCTGATCTGATTTTTATGATTTCTTTCCTTCTGCTAACTTTGGGGTTTGTTTGTTCTTGTTTCTCTCATTTCTTTAGGTGTAAGTTTAGGTTGGTTATTTGAGATTTTTCTTGTTTCTTGAGGTAGGATTTATTGCTATAAACTTCCCTCTTAGAACTGTTTTTGCTGCATCCCATAGTTTTTGGGTCCTTGTGTTTTCATTGTCAGTTTTTTAAAGGTATTTTTAAATTTTCCTCTTTGATCTCTTCAGTGATCTCTTCGTTATTTAGTAGCATATTGTTTAGCCTCCATGTGTTTGTATCTTTTACAGATTTTTTCCTGTAATTGATATCTAGTCCCATAGCATTGTGGTCAGAAAAGATACTTGATACAATTTCAATTTTCTTAAGTTTACCAAGTCTTGATTTGTCACCCAAGATATGATCTATCCTGGAGAATGTTCCATGAGCACTTGAGAAGAAAGTATATTCTGTTGTTTTTGGATGGAACGTCCTATAAATATCAATTAAGTCCCTCTTGTTTAATGAGTCATTTAAAGCTTGTGTTTCCTTATTTATTTTCATTTTGGATGACCTGTCCATTGGTGAAAGTGGGGTGTTAAAGTCCCCTACTATGAATGTATTACTGTTGATTTCCCCTTTTATGGCTGTTAGTGGTTGCCTTATGTATCGAGGTGCTCCTATTTTGGATGCATAAATATTTACCATTGCTATATCTTCTTCTTGGATTGATCCCTTGATCGTTATGTGGTGTCCTTCTTTGTCTCCTGTACTAGTCTTTATTTTAAAGTCTATTTTGTCTGTTATGAGAATTCCTACTCCAGCTTTCTTTCCATTTCCATTTGCATGGAATATCTTTTTCCAACCCCTCACTTTCAGTCCGTATGTGTCCCTAGGTCTGAAATGGGTCTCTTGTAGACAGCATATATATGGGTCTTGGTTTTGTATCCATTCAGCCAGTCTATGTCTTTCGGTGGGAGCATAATCCATTTACATTTAAAGTAATTATCTAAATGTATGTTCCTATTACCCTTTTCTTAATTGTTTTAGGTTTGTTATTGTAGGTCTTTTCCTTCTCTTGTGTGTCCTGCCTAGACAAGTTCCTTCAGCATTTGTTTTAAAGCTGGATTGGTGGTGCTGAATTCTCGTAGCTTTTGCTTGTCTGTAAAGGTTTTAATTTCTCCATTGAATCTGAATGAGATTCTTGCTGAGTAGAGTAATCTTCATTGTAGGTTTTTTCCTTTCATCACTTTAAATATGTCCTGCCAGTCCCTTCTGGGTTGCAGAGTTTCTGCTGAAAGATCAGCTGTTAAACTTATGGAGATTCCCTTATATGTTATTTGTTGCTTTTCCCTTGCTGCTTTCAATATTTTTTCTTTTATTTAATTTTGATAGTTTGATTAATATGTGTCCTGGTGTGTTTCTCCTTAGATTTATCCTGTATGGGATTCTCTGTGCTTCCTGGACTTGATTGACTATTTCTTTTCCCATATTAGGGAAGTTTTCGAATTCCCTAATTCCCTTTAATTTGAATGTTGGTGTGTTTAATGTTATCCCAGAGGTGTCTGAGACTGTCCTCATTTCTTTTCATTCTTTTTTTTTTTTCTTTATCTGCTCTGTGGTAGTTATTTCCACTATTTTATCTTCCAGGTCACTTATCTGTTCTTCTGCCTCAGTTATTCTGCTATTGACTCCTTCTAGAGAATTTTTAATATCATTTATGGTGTTGTTCATCATTGTTTGTTTGCTCTTTAGTTCTTCTAGGTCCTTGTTAAACGTTTCTTGTATTTTCTCCATTCTAGTTCCAAGATTTTGGATCATCTTTACTATCATTACTCTGAATTCCTTTTCAGGTAGACTGCCTATTTCCTGTTCATTTGTTTGGTCTGGTGGGTTTTTATCTTGCTCCTTCATCTGCTGTGTGTTTTTCTGTCTTCTCATTTTGCTTAATTTACTGTGTTTGGGGTCTCCTTTTTGCAGGCTGCAAGTTCATAGTTCCCGATGTTTTTGGTGTCTGCCCCCAGTGGGTAAGGTTGGTTCAGTGGGTTGTGTAGGTTTCCTGGTGGAGGGGACTGGTGCCTGTGTACTGGTGGATGAGGCTGGATCTTTTCTTTCTGGTGGGCAGGAGTGCGCCCTGTGGTGTGTTTCGGCATTTCTGTGAACTTAGTATGATTTTAAGCAGCCTCTCTGTTAATGGATGGGGTTGTGTTCCTTTCTTGCTAGTTGTTTGGCGTGGGGTGTCCAGCACTGGCACTTGCTGGTCATTGAGTGGAGCTGAGTCTTAACGTTGAGACAGAGATCTCTGGGAGAGCTCTTGCCAATTGATATTACATGGGGCTGGGAGGTCTCTGGTGGTTCACTGTCCTGAACTTGGCTCTCCCACCTCTGAGGCTCAGGCCTGACACCTGGCTGGAGGACCAAGACCCTGTCAGCCACATGGCCATGGATATTCTGGGTGTTGATCTGTCACGAGCTTCAGGTTTCCATCTGATAAATTAAATATTGTGGTTTTAAAAATCTACATTTCTGCAATCATGTTTCTTCTTAAAGCATCATTAACAGTAATGACTTTTCCACTTAATTGTTTGAAGAACTTTCGATAAAGTATCTTATTTAATGTTATTTTCCCAGGAAATCTCATTCATTCTGCCTACTGCTCTCATCATACAGTTCTTAGAATTTTCTGCTCTTGCTGCTCTATAGAAAGAAAGAGAGAAATTTCTGTGATTCTGAGTCATCGAATCCCAACCAGCTTGTCCAGCTTCCCTGGGTTCCTGCCTGGGAGCCTGCTGTCAGTGCCCACCCACGATGGTGTGAACCTCAGTGAGGCTCAGTGGGCTTGGAGCCTCAGCTCTACCTCAGGGCCTCGGATGGAGTTGGAGCAACTTCCACATGGCTCAAGTGCAGCATCTTGATGACTGGGAATGGTGTCCCCAGCTGATTGGCCCCACGTCCTGCAGTAAGCCCTGTGGAGGTACTGGAGGAGGCTTAGAGCAGAGGGCTGGTGTGACCCGCTCATGGCTGGTCTGCGCCCTCTCCATGCAGACTTTAAATCAGTTCATCTGCTCCTCCTCACTCTTCAAATCCCATAGGTATGTCCATTGGGTTTACATTGGCTCATGATTGTCTCCTTTTCCCAAGGAGAAAGCAGACTCCTTTGGCCCAGGAGGAGGGGGAGGTCTGTAGTCAAGCTGGCCTCAGGGGAAACCAATGTTGTCAGCCCAACTTGTTGGCAGAGACCCCCACCTTTCCCCAAATCTGACGTTCTCAGGTGCTATAGGGGGAAGGGTTTAATGGTTAAATAAATTTTTGACTGGGGATAAGGGGGTGGGTGAGGGATAAATTGGGAGATTGGGATTGACATATACACACTGCTATATATAAAAGATAATAATAAGAACCTGCTGTATAGTACGGGGAACTCTACTCAATACTCTGTATTGGTGTATATGGAAAAGAATCTAAAAAAAAAAAGAGTGGATATATGTATACGTATAACTGATTCACTTTGCTGTACACCTGAACATAACGCAAAATTGTAAATCAACTATACTCCAATAAAAAATTTTAAAACCTATTAACAGTTAAATAAGTTTGGACAACCTTGGATTAAATAAAGTTAAATAATTTTTTCTTGATCATCCATTCAGCAGATATTAATGTGTACCTCCCACGTACCAAGTGCTGGGCCCAGAGTCAGGAATGCTGTGGAGAAGAAGTTGGACACATCCTGCCTTTCATGGAGCTATGGTCTAGTTGGGGAGAAAGACATTAAACAAAAGACAAACTCCAATGTTCATTGCAGCACTGTTTACAATAGCCAAGACATGGAAGCATTGTAAATGTCCATCGACAGATGAATGGATAGAGAAGATGTGGTACATATATACAATGGAATATTACTCAGCCATAGAAAATAATGAAATAATGCCTTTTGCAGCAACGTGGATGGGCCTAGAGGTTATCATACTAAGCAAAGTAAGTCAGAAAGAGAAAGGCAAATATCATATGATATCGGTTATATGTGGAATCTTAAACAATGATACAAATGAAAGTATTTCAAAACAGAAACAGATTCACAGACTTAGAAAACAAACTTATGGTTACCAAAGGGGAAATGTTGGGGTGGGGAAGGGATAAATTAGGGGTCTGGGATTAACAGATGCACATTACTGTATGTAAAGTAGATAATCAACAAGGACCTACTGCATAGCACAGGGAACTCTACTCAATAATCTGTAATAATGTCTATGGGAAAAGAATCTGAAAAAGAATAGATATATGTATAACTGAATCACTTTTCCATACACCTGAAACTACCACAATATTGTAAATCAACTGTATTCCAATATAAAATAAAAATTAAAAAATAACTCCAAATACACATTTTCTCAGGCTGTGATTGTAAGTGCAAAGGAAGGAAGCCCAGGGAAGGTGTTATGAGAAGAAACTGCTGGGCTGAGAGCATGAGGACAGGTCTTGCTGAGGAAGTGAAGGTTAAGCAGGTTTCGTGGAGTTTCACCACACAACGCTAGCAGAGAGGACCTCCAAAGCAGGGCATTTCCCAGCTTTTTGACTATGGAATTCTATTCAGCTGGCCTTTCTGGGTGCATGTCAGCAGGTGCTCTTTGGAAAATGCTAACCTTTTGCTCCACCCTGAGGTCTATAACCCAGATCTGTCTCATCTGAGCCAGGTGTCCTTAGAGAAGTTGCTCACCCTCTCTGAGCCTCGTTTTTCTCATCTGTAAAATGGTCTAATAGGGCCACTGTACAAATTACTACAAACTCAGTGGCCGAAAACAGCAAAAATGTATTCTCTCATAGTTCGGTGGGGCTGGAGCATGAAATCAAGGTGTCGGCATAGCTGCGCTCCCTCTGAAGATTCTAGGGAAGGATCCTTCACTGCCTCTTCCAGCTTCCGGTGCCTCCAGCAATTCCTTGGCTTGTGGCAACATCACTCCAACCTCTGCCTTCATCATCATGTGGCCTTCTCCACTAAGTCAGTGTCTCCTCCCCTGTCTCTTATAAGGACACTTGGCATTGGCTTTAGGGCCCATCTGAGAATCCAGCGTGATCTCATCTCAAGACCCTCAACTCAATTACACCTGCAAAGAATCTTTTTCCAAATAAGATCACAATGTCAGGTTCCAGGACATATCTGGTTGGGGGCCACAGTTTAACTCACCACAGATGGGAATCCGACAACTCGTTTTAGAGAATTGTTGTCGAGGTTTGACAAGTCAACGTATGTGAAGTTGCATGCCTCAGAGTGGCGTGGATGCTAAATGTTTGTTTGCTCCCTGCTTCTCCCTCTCCAGGTGTCTCTGTTCTCGAGAGGGTTGAGCATGACTAATTCACAATGAAGCAGAAGGGACCAACGGGTTTCTTCTCCCATCCCACCTCCACTGGAGGGAATTTCCTTTTTAGTGAAGAGTCAGGGAAGGGGAATTACTCCTCCTCTTTCTCTCAGAGCTTCCTTTTCTGAATTCGGAGCCCCTGCAGGAGACATTTATTATCTTTCCTCTCAGGAGGTCCTTGCCAGCTGCTCCTCTACAGTCCTGGTCATCTCCAGTCTGGATCTATCCTTATCAAGACACCTCTCCTTATCACGACATCTCTCCTTATCAAGTCATCAGTGAAGATGTTTCTGGGACTCAGGGTGGGAGAGCCGACAGACCCTGCCTGAGCCATTTCCCACTTCTCTGACAGCTCCCGGGAGACTCCCATCTTCAAAGAGTAACCCAAGGCTTTCCCTCATCGTCTCCTGGGTCTTCACTGCAAAACAAAGGCAACCTCTCTGACCTCTTCCCTTTTCTGACTTGCCGTGTTGAGGTGTGCTTGTCAAGCTGATGCTGAGGGGCATGAGCTAGATACCATTCAGGGGGAAAGAAACAAACGTGCCAGGAAGCAGCTTAAAGGCTTCCCTGCCTCTGGGATGTGTTAATGGCCTTGCCTGGCATTCCCGTTCTTCCATAAACACTGACTTCTCCAAGCTGCCTGCCTCCACAGAGGCAGCCCCTGTGTTACTGGGTCCCTCTGTCCCGGGCTCTTCTGCACCTCCGTCTCTCAGCTCCATGCCCATCCTCCCATCCTCCCCTCGTAATGACAAATCGATGGTAATTGCTTCAGTGCAATGTTCAATCCTCAGACTGTTGGGAGAGAACTTAATGTCCAAAGAAGTCCCCAAGGAGCCACATGCTCCTTGAACCATGTAAAGGTGAGCAGAAAAGGGTGAATTTATATGCGGAAATCCTTTCTGGCATTAAAGTTTCATGGGAAAAACGGAACCCTTGGACTCATATTTCTGGTCAAAGCTTATTTTCCTTCATTCAGTACACATTTGTTGGACTCTTATTATGTACAAGGCCACAGTCTGGGTGGTATAGGAGAAAAGGAGATTAATTAATCAGTTTCAGATCTTTCCTGGAGGCTCCCTCACTGCCACATGTGTTTACCTGCCAACAAGTTAGGGTATCATACCATCCATCTGTATATCCATCCACCCATCCATCCATCCATCCATCCACCCTTCCATCTATTTACTCACCCAGCAAGTATTTATTAAGTGCCTGCTATGAGCCAGGTTCTGTGACAGGCCCTGGAAGTACTGAGATAGTTGCAAGGCAAGGCATCTGTTAAAAGGCAGAAGTGATGAAGGTTTTAGGGATGGTCCTGTAAAAGTGATGCTGTTTAAGCTGGATTTTGAAGGGCAAGTACAATTTGGGCAGAATGCTTATGTCCATGCCTGTAAGATATGAGAAAGGTCGAGCCTCCCAGCTCATTTCCTTTCTTCCCCAGAATTTATGTGCATTCTCAAGGTTTATATTCATTCCCAAGGTCAATTCCAGCTCCCTCACAAAGCTCAGCCCCACAGGCTTTTCCTACCTGGGGCTCTACTTTCCCTCTGCTTCACATTGACCTGCCCCAACATGACATCAACCTCTTGCTCTTGATTTCCACAAGAATCACCAACACAAAGCATCTGTGCGAAGATAGCAGTGGGTCCCTCAGAACTTTCTGGCTTGTTCCATCTCCAGCCCAACTTGCAAATCCAAAGAGAGGTAGACAGTGCAATCACTCTCTCATCTCCATGTGGATCTCAGCAAGAAGAGAGCTGAGATTCATCTCCCCATTGATAGCGATGTAAGCCCCACAAGGGTGGGGGAGTTTGCCTATTGTGCTCACTGCTAATATTCCCAGAACCTAGATTGAAGCCTAGAACAGTGCCTGGCACGTGGTAGGGACTCAAGATATATATGTTAAGTTTGTTGAATGAATTATTCTGTTCCCCAACTCCCTTAAAACACTTGAATGGGAAACAAAAGGGTGGAGATACCACTGTAACAGCAACAATGGTCATGACACAAAGCTCTCCAGCATTATCCTGTCACATTTGGAATAAAACCCAAAGGTCTCCAGGTGGTCTAGATGCTCCCTTTGACACATGTTGCTCCAGACACACTGGTTTTCTTGCATCTCCCTTGACAACACCGAGCACACTGCTGCTCCAGGACCTGTTGCAGAGGTCATTTCTCTACCCAAATTGCACTTCTCCATCACCCCACAAGGCTCACTCCCGCACCTCCTTCAGGTCTCTGCTCAAATGTCATCTCCTGCCTTAGTTTCCTCATTACACGCATTACTGCCTGCCATTATCTTATACATTATTTATGGATTGCCTCTTCCCTTTGAGAATGGTAGCTCCATAAGAGCTTTATTTTATTCACTCCTGTATTCTCAGTGTTTGGGACCATGCCTAGCAAACAGTGAACACCACATAAATACTTGCTGTTGAGTGAACGAATGGTTATGAGTGAACATGGCCTCTCCACAAACCTAGGGATGGGGGTGGGAATCAGTAGTGGCCTGGAAGAGGAGTCAAAGAGGTCATTACCTGAATGAAAAGAAAAAGTGTAGAGGAGAAGCTTGGCAACTAGATCGAACCCTGAAAAGACAGATCGATTAGACTAAGAGCAGTTGTCCAGGATGGTGGAAAGGTCAAGACCTCCACTGGCCCATGTGGTGCCCTTGTGTAAATGAGAGAAATAATGTCCCTTAGTCTAGGTGGATGTAGCTTTGTGCAGGGGGCTCTGCATGGTGAGTGCAGTATGGGCTGGATTTCAGTTGACATCCACCACCATGTGTCAGTGCCTCCGTGCAGGGTGCATCTTGTTTCACCCTACCTGATGGTTTCAGGAAGTTGGTCAGTTGAGGTCTTGTTAGGGACAAATGTGAGTGTCCACCATGGCATTTCTCTGTTGCTGAGTTTGGAAAGAAAAAGCAACAACCACCCTGAATTTGAGCTTGGTGAAGACTTGCCCAAAGTCACACAGCCGCTAGAGGGCAGAACTGAGATCTGGGAGCCTTCCAATCAGACGACTCGGTGTATCGACTTGGGTCATCCTCTTGCTATTCAAAGCTCAGCCCAAGGACCAGCTGTATTGGCATCACCTGGGAGTTTTAAAGAAATGCAGGATTTCAGGCTCTGCCCCAGACCTACAGATTCAGAATCTGCATTTTTGCAAGTTCCTCAGGTGATTTTTGTATGCACTGAAGTTTGGGGAATACTGTACTCCTCCCAGATTTCAGGCTGCTATCTTTATTATTTTTCTACTTAACTCGAGGCTGGATCACCTTACTTCATCCATCTGGCCTGTCACCAGATGTTATTCACAGGGTCAGCCAGCTTGGAGTTCTAGAAAGAGCCCTGGGCATTTAGTTGTGTTTCAACGGCTGTGTGATGTTGGACAGATCTTTCATTCCTAAGAGCTTCCTAATCTGAAAAAAAGTGGGAACGATGACCCAGCACTTTTATGGGGCTCAAATGACATGATGGATGTGAGAGTGCCCTTGTCAATCCTAAAATTCTGTCCGAACACACAGCATTACTGCTCCCACATAATGGAGCATATGAAGGCCTCTGACAGAGACCACTCATCTCTAGAATGCTGTTTCAACAAATTAGAAGGAGGGAGAAAATGAATGGTCTGGGGTCAGTAGACTCTAATTAGCAGACTGGAATAGACATAGGAGTCCATAGATTCATTTAGCTTACAGGGGTGACTAACTGACCCCTGGGAGCTTCACACAAGGCTTTGATCATGGGATTAGCGCTACTCTGGGGAAATTCTGAAGGTTAGTAAAAATTAGGTGGGACATTTTCCAGAGAGGGAGATTTTTAGGGTTGCCATGTGTGGTGAGTTAGTGGGAGGGGAGAAAGACTCCTGCAGATAAGCTGCCTGGTCCTCAGTATGACCAGGGATGTCTTATCACTTCCATGCCTGACCACTGCCTGGCTATCACACTTTTCATGTTGTGTCTAGATGGTCTGTGCCACATGGAAGTGGTCAGTAACACTGCAGCCACTTAGCTGGTCATGAGCTTGGGGAATGCCATTTGTTAGGAAAAAAATAGCTCAGACCACAGTGGTGCTCTTGGGATCCTTAAGAGAGATGGTTGGCTGCCCACCTCTATCAAAAGGTGGGGCACGTTGAGTGTTCAGTAATTTCTCAATGGATGAATGAATGAACGGAAACCTTTGCCTTTAGAAAGATTTCTCAGTCTCAGTAAGACCTACCCTAACCATCATGTTTTAAAATTAAGCTCAGCCATCTATACAGCTCTCCATCCCATTTATCCTGATCTATCTTTTTGTTTGTTTGTTTGTTTTTATCCGTAGCACTTATTCACTCTTAACATACTATATACTTAACTTAATTGTTCATTATCTGTTCTCCACTTCTCAGAATGGAAAGCTACTAGAGCATGGATCTTTATCTCTTTTAATTCACTGATACATCCCTAAAACAGTACACAGCATAGAGTAGATGCTCAACAAACATTTGTTGAATCAAACTGGATTAAGTGAATTAGAGAGAGTGGCCGTGTCAGACCTAAGTTCTTATCTGGTTCTGCCACCAAATTATTGTCTAACAAGGGGGCATGTCTTCTGGAACCCCAGTTTCCACATCTGTACAATGAAGGGATTTGGGTCTATCTCTAAGGGCATTTTCAGCTCTAATTTAGTTGCCTTTCAGGACGGCTTTGGAAGTGCTGAAGAGGGTTCTATAAAGGAAATGAACAGACCTGGGTGGGAGTTCTGCTCTGACACTTCTTAAGCCCTGAGACTTCGGGTAAGACTCTGACTTCTACTCCATATATGCTGCTCTTAGCACTGTCTCTAGCATATCTTATAAATTGATTAAATGTGAGCTTCTGCCTTCTTCTCCCCATCTGGGCCTGGATGTCTTGTTGCCAAATGAGTCCCAGCTCACACAATCACATAACAATGAGCTGAAAGGACTTTGCACACTATAAAGTCTTCCTCAGATGTAAAGGGTTATGATGGCTACATACACACCCAACCCCTGACCTTTATCCACACAGATGAGATTGAGACCATAGTTGCTATTTATACCCAAACCGTCTCATGATTCACTGGCCTCACTGCTTGTCAGAAATGTTGCACCTGACGAGATCAAATTCACATTGGTTTATCAAAGTCTAATTAAAACTTGATCATCGTGTCTAACATGCTGCCTTATTATTTTGGCTTAATTAAGGTGACGAGAGGAGGCTGAAAGCAGCAAATCCAGCAGTGCTGTGATACAACATCTGGAGAGGAATGGGGCCTAGCCAGATGAGCAATTAAGTTGAGCTATACACATAGCGAGGATCTTTGCATCTGCCAGCCCTTCTTCAATACAGGGTTTGTGAAAGCCAGACCAGGGTGCTCTTCTCCACCTTCTAAAATATCAGGAACTAGTCAGACCCTTCAGAGAACATGGTGGCAAAGCTACCACTGTGAGGAAGGTTCTGCTGTCATGGTTTTTAGTCACTGGGGGAAGGAAAAAGGGAGCATCTGACAACTAGGAGAAACTAATTCTCCATTTGGCCTTGGATTTGGTCAGCTGTTGTCATGACGTTGACGTGAATCATGCCAGGAGAACTCAGTCCTCTTTGAAATGTCATCACTCATCTATTCAGTTATGAAACACCTGAAATCGGGCACTTCTGCATCTACTCCCAGGAATAAGCAGGAAGCATGGGGTAAAATGTTCAAACAGAATTGTTCAAAATTCTCAGCAACACCAAAGATGTAAATTGCTCCATTAGACTTATGATAATAGGGTAGGCTAGCTGCTGTAACAAAGAGACCCTGGGATAAGAAGCCTCTGAAATGGCTTCCAATGATCCCTATCTCCTGGCTTTCATATTCTTGTGTAATTCCCTCTGATTGAGCATGCGCTGGACCTAGTGACTTGCTTCTAATGAATAGAATGCAGCAAAAAGATGGGAGGTCACTTTGGAGATTAGGTTACCAGGGATTGTGATTTCTGTCTTGCCAGCTCTCCCTCTGGCTCTTCTTGCTTGCTGGCTCTGATGAAGCAAGCCGCCATGTTGTGAGCTGCCCCACGGAGAGGTCCACATAGCCAGGAGCTGAAGGCTGCCTCCGGCCAACAGCCCTCGAGGAACTAAATCCTGCCAACAATCACATGAGTGAACTTCGAAGCAAAGACTTCCTTCCGCAGTTGAGGCTTAAGCTGACTGTAGCCCTGGCTGACACCTTGATCTCAGCCTGAAAGTGACTTTGAAGTAGAAGATCCAGTTAAGCTATACATAGATTCCTGACCCACAGAACTTGTAAGATAATAAATGTCACTGTTTTGAGACATTAAATTTGGGGTGATTTGTTACACAGTAATAGATAATGAATACAGACCCCAATGTGAATAATGGCTCAAATAAAATAGAAATTTATGTCTAGTACTTGTAACTGTGCTTAAATAGACTGTCATTTTCAACATTTTCAACGGCTTCCAAGAATGCCCTGAAGTTATCTCCATTTCAGCCAGTTCCCAAGAAGGGAACAAGAGTGTGATGGAGCATGTATGGGAATTTTTTAAAAATTTAAAAATTGTGATAAAATATGCATAACGTAAAATCCACTGTAGCAGCACCATTTACAATAGCCAAGACATGGAAGCAACTTAAATGTCCATCAACAGATGAATGGATAAAGAAGATGTGGTATATATATACAATGGAATATTACTCAGCTGTAAAAAGAATGAAACAATGCCATTTGCAGCAACATGGATAGACATAGAGATTATCATACTAAGTGAAATAAGTCAGACAGAGAAAGACAAATATCTTATGATATCACCTATTTGTGAAATCTAAAAAAAGAAAAAGATACAAATGAACTTAGGTACAAAACAGAAACAGATTCACAGCCTTCTAAAAGAAACTTATGGTTACCAAAGGGGAAATGTGGGGGGGGATAAATTAGGAGTTTGGGATTAACAAATACATACTACTTTACATAAAATAGATAATCAACAAAGACCTACTGTTTAGCACAGGGAACTCTACTCAATATTCTGTAATAACCTATATGGGAAAAGAATCTGAAAAAGAATAGATATGTGTATATATATATAACTGAATCACTTTGCTATACACCTGAAACTAAGACAACATAGTAAATCAACTATATTCCCATAAAAAATAAAAATTAAATTTAACGATCTACTATTTTAACCATTTTTAATACATAGTTTAGTGGCATTCAGTACATTCACACTTCTGTGTACCCATCATCACCACCATTCATCTGTAGAGCTGTTTCATCTTGCAAAACTGATGGATAGGAATTTTTAAGGGCCAAGCCTAGAAGTGGTACACATCATCTCGTCTCATATTTCAAGGGCTAGAACTTGGTCTCATAGCCACACCTATAAGAGTGGAGGTGGAGATTGTAGCAAGGGAGACTGGAAAGTGTAGTCTATCTGTGTATCCAAGAGAAGAGGAAACCATGGACTTTTGGATGAAAAAAAGTACATACTTATGTACAACAGTATTTACATTCTAAAATAATACCACGTCATTATTACAATGCAAACACCACTAACTCAGGGATAAACTAACCCATAGCCCCATGTGATCATTCTGGCTCCACAGCCCCTCACTGCTATGTGCTTAGTTTTAGAATCAAGGACTTTTAACAGAAGGCTGTAAAAATGTAGGTGGCAAAAGATTACTTGGCGTTTCTTTGAGAAACTTTGCAAAATGTATTCTAGACCTGTTATATCACCATATCACTGTTCACGCCCTGCACACTTCGTAATGGCTTTTTTAATTGCTTGGGACGCTTCCTAGAACCCAGGATTTTGTGCTGTAAAGACTCTCCTCTCCTGAAGGCAGCTTTTTTCATCGCTGTCTCATCACATCAAAGATGGCTGAAGTGGAGTTGATGGCACCTTCTCTTCCCCAGCTGGACGATAACAACTTCTGAGATGGGGCTCTGGGGAAGCCCCGCCCATCTAGAGAGGGTTTGCTTTCACAGTCAAAAGAGAAGTGCCCTTTTGAGGTCATTTGAATTTTGCATTGCCTGAGATATGGCCAGAAAAATGGGTTCCATTCCTTAAATCTCTCATTTCCAGCACCTTTTAGAGTCTGTTTTCATGAGAAAGTGTTGAGCAATGAAATAAAAAAAGAGCAATCACCCTATAATCTTGCATTTTCTCTTCAAGCCCACATATTAGAGTTTAGGGTGAGTGGCTTTGCAAATTCCCTGTCTGTGAAAAGTTCATTTTAAGACCCACTGCCTTAAAAATTGCCAAGTGGACTGAAATTTCCATTTCTGTATGAGTAGCTGGCACTTCTATCAGTTTTAGGTATTCCAGTTCTACTTATCTCACTTTGCGTAGTGCCATGGTGGTATCTAAGCAACATTCTTTTGGTGTATATTGGCTTATGGTGCCTGACTGGGTGAAGTGATACTCGCACCCACTGACCCCATTCCTGAGGCTAGAATCCCTGTCCTCAAGGAGTTTACAGTCTATGGAGAGACATAGCATCAATATAATGCAGTGAGAGTAGGTAGAAGTTTGCAGGGGATGCTATGGTGGCAGAGAGGAGAGTCATCTAATCCATTTTGGAGGAAGAAGGGGAAGTCAGAGAAACTTTCTAAGGAGGTAATATACAAACAGGGTTGTAAAGGATAAGTAGGAGTTAGCCAAGAAGAGCAGAAGGAAGGAATGTGTAAGGAAGAAGAGTCAACATCAGTAAAGTTAGAGATGTGAGAATGTGATACGTACTTGGAACCACAAGTAGTGGGGAAAGGCACTAGAGTGGTGACTATCATGGGCTTCTGGAGTCTGGCAGACATGGATTCAAATCCTAAATCTACCAATTGCTGCTGTGTGATTATGGGCACATCACTAACTTCTCCTTGCCTTGGTTTTCTCACCTGTAAGATGGGGTAATGGAAAAATCTACAACATAGGGTGGTTGAGAAGATGAAGAGAGAGATGTGTTTAGCATTGCATCTGGACCATATGAAAACCTGGGTAAATGCTATTACCCAGTAGGCAAGTATAGATGTGAGTCTGGTAGATCTATGCTAGAGATGTAGTCTAGAAAATGATCAACACAGAGATGACCATTGAGGCATGAGAGGGAGTGAAACTATATAAGTTAGCTTTTGCTGCATAGTAAATTATCCCCAAACTTAGTGGCTTCAAACAACTATGAATTATTGTTCATGAGTTTGTAAATTCTGTCATCTTGGACAGGCTTGGCTGATCTCAAATGGGCTTGCTCCTGTGTCCATGGTCAGCTGGCAGGTTGGCTGAAGCTGGTTGGTCTCAGGGGGATTCACTCACCAGCTGCTTGCTTGGTTACTGGCTGAGGTGACTAAGCCATAGACTCTTATCATCCAGGTAGCTAGCCCAGGCTTGGATCTGGTACACCATTACTTTGCCATATTCTCTGGGCCAAAGTAAGTCAAGGACAGTCCAAATTCAAGAGGTAGAGAAATAAACTCTACTTCTTGATAGGAGGAGTTGCAAAGTTATATTATAAAGAGCATAGAATACAAGGAAAGGTAGAAAATTGGGATCATTTGTGCAAATAATCTACCATAGAATGCATCCAATATTAAGGTATAGCAAGAAAAAGAGAAGAAACCCCAGCCCAGAACTCTGTCATTCAAGGTCAAGGAGAGGAAGACTAAGTGGTAACTTCAGTGTTCATGGGAAGACTAGGAGAGTGCGCCAAGGGGAGGAGAGAGTTTCTAGGAGGGAGAAGTGGTTAACAGCATCAGACTGCCAAGAATCCAAGGTGCGTGATGACTGAAAGATGACAACTGGGATTCACACGGAGGTCATTTCAAACAGAGGACAATGACGAGGGCAGGTTCACGATGAAAGCAAGGCTATGATGGTTTGTGGAGACTGTTCAGTAAGGATTGGAGACACAAACAGTGTTGACAACATTTTCAGAAAGTTTTAATAAGAAAATAGGAGAGGGATCTGGCAGTAACTAGTTAGGGGAAGAGAGAAGGCTAGGTTCTTTAAAACCTTTTTAAAGTTGGGGGCAACCTGAGAAGTTTCAATGCAGTTAGGAAGGAGCTGGTAAGGGAGTGGATGAACAATATAGGGAATAGAGGGGATAAAAAAAAAGAAGATTCATGAAAAGTAAAAGGGAATGAGATCCAAGCAGAAATATTACTTTTATACAGAAGGAGAGATTTGTAACCAGAGAGAGATAAGAAAGAATAGTTTTAGACTGAAGTAAGGTTGACAGAAGAAGACTGAGGTAGTTCTACTTTCTGATAGCTTGTATATTCTCTGTGAAGTAGGAGTGGATTCATCCACTCAGATAGAAGGGGAAGTGGGGTCTAAGAAAGGGTTAAACTCTGCAATGGCCACTGTGGTGAATGAGAGAGAACTGGCAAGAGAAGTAGAGGATTGCCAGGCAGCACTGAGGGTCCATCTGAAGTTGGAGACCATAAATTTAGAGTGGCACCAAGGGTTTATAGTGACACCAGTCTGTATGGATTTCCAGCAGTGCTTAGCAACCAGAGATGAGTGATAATTGGATTCATCCAAAGGTAGTATTTTGCCAGAATTTGAGTTGGAGGAACACTGGGGCAAGAGTATTGGTAAAAGAGAGGTTGAAATGATAAGAAATAGTATCTATGCTGGATAGGGAAGGAAGTAAAGATAGGAGGGGCTGGTATACAGAGAGGAATGAATGCTGGTGTTATGGCCCAGCAAGGTAACACTTCAAGTTCATCTCTAAGGAGTGAATTTCACAATGCTTTGTATAGGCCATGCTCCTCAGTCTTCTCCATACTTTGACATCTTTCAGTTTGCTCCTAATCAAGTACTCTACACCCCAATTACTTTAATGACTCACATCCCATAAAGAGCTGGAAAGGGCAGGCGATCAATAAAGATAGGACAGTAAGCCTCCATATCGGACCCTTCCACAGGCTTTCAGTAAATGAAACCAGCACCTACTCAATTGCTCAAGTCAAAATCTTAGGAGTCAGTCTTCAGTCCTTCATCTCCCTCACTCTCTGTCACTGAATCTATCACCAAATGCCCCTGGCTCCAATTCCCAATATATCTCTGTGTCTGTTTCTCACCATCTGTACTGCTGTCACCTGGGTCCAAGCCACCATTATCTCTTACTGGCACCTCAGAAATAGCCTCCCACTGGTCTCTTTGCTTCACCCATTGCCCCCACAAATTCATTGTTCACACAATAGCCAGGGTGCTCTTTTAGGAATATGTCAGATCATATGTAGTCACTTTTCTGCCTAAAAACTCTTCAAAGATTTCCCATTGCTCTTAAGATGAAATGAAATTCCTTACCAGTGAGTTCAGGCCAAGGAATCAGTGAAAAGTTCCTGTGATGAGAGGGAGCAGAGTAATATGGGGCACTGCAAGGCCAGTGTGGGTTAGAGAGGAAGGTGTCAGGGAATGAGGGATGTTCCGTGAGGATGGAGAGTTAGGCAGAGGCTGGACCACCGGGGTCTTGGAGGCGGTGGTGGCAAGAAGTTGGGGTAGTCACAGTTTGAAAAGACCATTCTGTCTGCAGGGTGGAGACCAGACAGAGAGGAGACAAGAAGGACTGCAGTGAGACCAGTTATGAGGACGTTATAATATTCAGGCAGGAGGTGATGACAGCTTAGACCAGCCGGTGCTGGAGATGGAGAAAAGCAAATGGCTTTGAGAGATAGTTCAGGAGAAAAAGTGAAAGGCTTAGAACACCCACCCTACCCCCCTGCTCCTCTATTTGCTGGCTAGTGCCTCCTCATTATTCTGAGGTCAACTTCCACATTCTCAGGGAGTCCCTGACATTCCAGGCAAGGTTATACAGAAACCCAATAAATGTCTGTGGAGCTGACATGATAGAGAATATTCTTGTAAAGACGGAAGAGACCTGAGCGTTATATGGACTAAAGGAAAAGATCTGGTGGAGAGGGAGAAAGTAAAAATATCAAAGAGGAGAGGTAATTGGTGGAGTGTGGTTCCCAAGCAGGAGAGGGGCATAGAATCTGGAACCCGGGCAGAGGGTCAACCTTGGATCAGAGGAAACATCTAGTCCTGCACTCTCAGTGGGCTGGGATTACACTGGGAGACAGTGATGCCATGCTGGTGACTAGACCTGTGGTTACCAGTTCTTCCTTATTTTAAGCTCTTTTTGAACTTCAAAATATTTCCTGAATTCCTGAATGTAGCTGTATTTTAATATCCATTGATTGAGAAAATACATAATGGCAAGAGGCAACATGAGTTCAGAAAATCTTTTTTTTTTTTTTTTGCAGTACGTGGGCCTCTCACTGTTGTGGCCTCTCCCGTTGTGGAGCACAGGCTCCAGACGCGCAGGCTCAGCGGCCATGGCTCACGGGCCCAGCCGCTCCGCGGCTTGTGGGATCTTCCCGGACCGGGGCACGAGCCCATGTCCCCTGCATCGGCAGGCGGACTCTCAACCACCGCGCCACCAGGGAAGCCCCTGCCTTTTTTATATCCCCAGCATCTAGCATTAGACATGAGACAAAATAGGTTTTTGAAAATTATAGTTAAATGAATGAACATAGAATTATTTACATGATGACTTTATTATAATTTAAAATGAGATGCCCAGATATTCTCACATATTCTAATTCTTTTTTTAAAAAAAGTCCTGCTTTCTTTCCTCCTAGTGATTAAGATCATTCAAATTCAACCCATTTCCGTTAGGTCCTTGTTTTTGGATTCCTGTCTATTTAAGCCGAGGAACCCTGCCCTGGCTCAGGTTCATTTTTCTGTTTCTAGACAGTCTTCAGCAATGCATCATCTTAGTAAAGTGCTGGCTCATTCCACTGAGTAAAACGTACTAACTGTGCAGGCACATCCTGTCCTTTAGATGTTCCAGCTCAAAACTCAAATTTCTGCATTTACACAAGCTTATTTGGCCAAATGTATCTTGCTGGATTAGTTTAAGCCACCGCACAAGCTGACTTTGTATTTTGAACATTAATGTACAAATCTGAAGCGAGGCATCACCTGGTTTTACGTGAATGAAATAAAGAGGCATTTCAGCCCTTAGCACTTTAATTGGATCCTTTTGACGAGAAAGGCCAACAGAGACACCAAATCTCAGGATATGATTCTTCAGCTTCAGGCTGTCCTTGGAATAATGGAGAGAAAGCTGGCTGTGTGAGCTCTTGGAGGTACTACTCACCAGGAACAAATTGACAAATGGATTTGAAAGTTCAATTGAAGAGTCAACTACCATTTCACAGGTGGCCCAATCTTACCATTGAGTAAGTGTGGTTCTTCCGGTCACAAATATAAAGTGGTAAAAATGTCCCTCAAGGGTAGTAGACAATGAGAAGTATGGCTTTGGAGATGGGAAAGCCTGAATAGTGGTCTTGAAATAAATGGCACTGCACACACACACACACACACACACACACACACACACACACACACACACAGATGCTGTAGGGCTGGGCCCCAGACACTGCTCATGTAGACTCTTGCTCTGATTGGCAAACTCCCCTGGATCCTCAGCCTCTTCTCCCAGTATCCCATCCACCTCTTGCCCTTGTGAAAACATGGCTGTCCCCTGACGATATCACTGCTCAGACAGCCTCTCAGGTGGAAACAGCATCTTCAGGTTTGTATTTCCAACTGCCTTGGGACCAGAGACGGAGGCCTGGTTATTCTCCTTACTCCTTGTGGCTGCTTCCCAACCACCTCTCTCTTTTCAAAAGCCACTGTTCCTCTGAGACTCAGCTCCCCTCATACACACACCTCCATTGCTGCCACCACTGGCCTGGTCATTCCCCATTCACTGAACACTTAGTCCACGGTTCTTTAGTTTCCTTTAGGTCTCAGTTGCTGAGTACCCTAAGGTCCACATAAATAATCCATCCAATACTCTGTTGCCATTGTTGAATTGTGCCCCTCAAGTTCACATGTTGAAGTCCTAACCCCTAGTACCTTGGAATACAGCTGTATTTGAAGACTGTTAAAAACTCATTCACAACCCTTGCTGAAGAGCACCAAGGCAGACTATTCAGGAGACTATTGCAATAGGTATATGGACTCCCCCACTGGGGTTTTGCAGTAGAGGAGAGACTGGGCTCAACTGCGGATACAATAAGGAAAAGTGGGGATTTTATAGCCAAGGAGCCAGGTAGGGGGGTCGGTAGATAGAATATTACTAAGATGAAGCATCGGGGTAAAGGAGGATTCTATCCAAACTGACCTAACAAAATTCTTGCTCAAGGCATGCCACGGTGATCAGACTCAGCAGGGGCATGGTGGAGGATGAGGAAGCCTGATTAGATATCAAGGGGATTTTGGTTAAAGTGACTTATCAGGATTCTTGCTAAAATTGGGTAATACAAGAAAATCCAAAAGTCAGGACATATTTGAGAAGAGAATTCAGAGATCCTGACAAGAGTTTAGTCAAAGAGAGGATCTTTGTCAAGATAGAGCCTTTAACAAAGTAATTAAGGTAAAATGAGAATATGTGGGTAGGTCCTAATCCAATATGACTGGTATCCTTACAAGAAGAGGAGATTAGGTACACATAAGACTGCGGGACCATTCTCTGAGTACACTGAGAGGACAGCCATCTACAAGCCAAGAAGAGAGGTCTTAGAAGACACCAAACCATTATGTTGGACTTCTGGCCTCCAGAATGCTGAGAAAATCAATTTCTGCTAAGTAACCCAATCTATGGTATTTTGTTATGGCAGCCCAAGAAAACTAACATGCCCATCTTTTTTTCCCACATTTTATATACAATTGATTCTCGTTAGCAATTCAAAAACAAATGGGAGTCATTTGATTTTTTTCATTACACACATTTAAAACCATTCTACTTAAAACAATATAATAGACTTACAGAACTAAAAACCAAGGACTTTAATTTCAAATATTGTCAGAATGACTGAATGTGATTATCTTTTTCTTCCTGTAATACATCCATCTTTTGCGCTTTTGTACCTCCTCATCTCCAAGGACACTTTCTTCCACTCCAAAAACGATGTCCAAGGTCTTTCCTCTGGACTCCAAACTATCACCCCAAATGGTACTGATATCTCCCAAATTATAATTCCAGCACCCTGCCCTGTGACTACAACTTATCCTTACATTCACTTTTTCAAGTGCCCCCACTAATCATTCTGAAATACACATTGATTCCCATCTCCCCTAATGCACATAATGTCCCTCCCTCATCGGCTCTCCTTTGTCATCACTTCCCTTCTATTATCACTGAGATTCTGGGGTCCATTTGCTATAGCCGCCCCCTTGCAAAGAACCTCAACTCCCTTGCTCATCTCTTCATTTTGCATATACTCTTCTGAAAAACTCCACCTATGGATAAACTCAACCATTTGTCTTCTCCATGCCTGCATCCAAGCAAGTTAAATATATCACACATCCAAGCTGATCAGCTTCTCTTTGTATCACTTTTTAATTCAACCCCTTTCTTCACCAAGACCTACGCTTAGAAATATCATACTGAATGTACATGAAAATCAGCCTGTCTGGAGGAGCACCCTCATCAGTGGCCAGCAATACCACTCTCTAAAAAGTCTACATCATGTTTTCCCTCTCGAAAACCTTCTACACCCCAAGTCTGTTGGCTCCCTCCATGGCAAAAGTTCTAGAAGGGGAGGACCACATCTACACTATACTTGCTCATCTTCCAGATTTCCAGATTTTACTCAGTGCAGTCTGGATTTAGCTTCCCCTGCTCGAACTGTAACTGATTTTTTCAAGGTTACCAGCAACCTCCTTGTTACTAAATCCTGCAGACACTTTTTTATTTTTATTTTTTTCAGCCACGTTGGGTCTTCGTTGCTGCATGCCGGCTCTCTCTAGTTGCGGCGAGTGGGGGCTACTCTTCGTTGCAATGCACGGGCTTCTCATTGCAGTGGCTTCTCTTGTTGCGGAGCACGGGCTCTAGGCGCGCAGGCTTCAGTAGTTGTGACACTCGGACTTAGTAGTTGTGGCTCGCTGGCTCTACAGCGCAGGCTCAGTAGTTGTGGTGCACGGACTTAGCTGCTCCGTGGCATGTGGGATCTTCCTGGACCAGGGATGGAACCCGTGTCCCCTGCATTGGCAGGTGGAGTCCCAACCACTGCATCACCAGAAAAGTCCTCTCAGCTTCTTTTGATGTAGTTGATTGCTCCCCTCTCCTCAAAACACTCTCCGTGACATCACTGTCTCCTGGTTTTCTCTCATTCCTCTGGTCACTTCTCAGTCTTCTCACAGGTGTCCCCTTCTCTGCCCAATTGCTGTGTGTTGGACTTCTATATGGTCTTCTCTGTGGTCCCCAGGACTCCTTGGGACCTTTGCTCTCTCTTCACTCTCCTATGCTCTCATCCATTTCCAGAGCCTTGAGTGGCGTCATAGGCTGATGACTCCCTAATCCATACCCCCAGATGAAACTCACCTCTGACTTCCACACATGCGTAACCAACTACCTCACTGACCTCTCCACTTGATTCTCAGATTTAACGTACCCAAATGTCCTCAAGCTCCTGTCTCTCCTCACACATGAACTTCTAATCTTTCCCACCTTTGCAAATGGCACCACTTCTACTCAATTTCTCAAGTCAGAAATCTGGATGCCAGCCTTGCTTCTCCCTCTCCCTTAATCTTCCTTCATATCCAATCTATTATCAAGTTCAATTATTTCCATCTCTTAAATATAGCTTGAAACAAGATACTTTGCTCCCTCTACTGCTGCTATCTCCTAGTTCCAGTCACTTTCACTTCTTGCCAAGACAACTGCACTGGCCTCTCCTAGTTTCCCAGGTGTGGCTCTTGGCTGCCCCAATTTATTCGCCACACGATGGCAAGAGTAAAAATTGGACCATGATGTTTCCCTGCTTAACCCCCCCAATAGCTTTCTGTTACCCTTTAACTAAAATGTACACTGCTTATTCTGTCTTAACTGGGCCTGAGTGATCTGGACCTTATCTAGCTCAATGGTTTTCTCATTGCATGCTTATCTCATCAACAGTTCCAGTCCTGCTGACCTTTCACCCTCTCAAACAGAACAAGCATTTTGTTACTATCAAGCTTTACAGATGCTGTTCTATCTGTCTTTGACATTCTCCCCCTCACTATGTGTGGCCAGCTCCTTCTTATTTTATGTTTTATCTATATTTTTAAAAATAGTTCTTACTTTTAAACTAAAATTTATATACACATTAAAAGACACAAATATAAGCTGTATAGTTTTTTTTGTTTTTTTTTTTTTGTGGTACGCAGGCCTCTCACTGTTGTGGCCTCTCCCGTTGTGGAGCACACTCCAGACGCGCAGGCTCAGCGGCCATGGCTCATGGGCCCAGCCGCTCCGCGGCATGTGGGATCTTCCCGGACTGGGGCACGAACCCGTGTCCCCTGCATCGGCAGGCGGACTCCCAACCACTGCACCACCAGGGAAGCCCTGTATGGTTTTGACAAATGGATACATCTTTGCTATCCACATCTCTATCAAAAAATTCCTTTGTGTCTTCTCCCAGTCAATTCGCCCCCCCAGCCCAAAGGCAGACCTCTGTTCTGAATTTTTTCACCATTGGTTTTGTGTGTTTTAGAACTTCATATACATAAGGTGATAAAATATGAAAAATTTTGTGTCTGGTTTCTTTTGCTCAACATAATACCTAGGACATCTAACCATGTGGTATGTATCAATGACATACCTTTCTATTGTTAATTAGTATTGCATTGTATGAATATATCACAATTTTAAAAGCTCATTCTCATACTGATACACATTTGGGTTGTTTCTGGTTTTGGTTATTAGGAATAAAATTGCCATAAACAATTTTTTGATTGGGCATTTGCTTTTATTTCTTTTGGGTAAATACCTAGACCTGGAATTAGTAGGTCACAGGGTAGTTCTAGGCTTAACTTTATAAAAAACTGATGGAACTTCTTCAAAAGTAAATGTACTATTTTATCTCCCCATTAGCAATATATGGTAGCTCTGGTTGCTCCACATCCTTAGTGATATTTTGTTGTCAATCTTTTGAATTCTTGCTGTTCCGATGAGTATGTTGTCGCATGTATCATATGTTAGACATTTTGTGATTGTCCTACAGGTCCCCGAGGCTCTTTCCTCCTATCGTTTGGATGAAATCATTTCTATTGCTCTATCCTCAAATTCCTTCTTTCCTCTGCCATCTCCATTCTACTATTGAGTCCATCCATTGAGTTCTTCATTTCAGTTCCTGTGTTTTTCAACACAGTTCAAAATTTTTTTTTTGCGGAGACTGTTAATTTTTCCATTTGTTTACATTGCCTGTTGGAGCATTTTAGTAAGAGCTACTTACAGCCTTGTCATAATCCCAACATCTCGCCATCTTGCTGTGGGGACCTGTTGCTTGTCTTTTACCACAGAAGTTAAGATTTTCCTGTTTCATTGTATGGTAAGTAATTCTTGGACTGTATTCTGGACATTCTGAATATTATGTAATGATACTCTGAGTCTTATTTCAATACTATGCAGATGTTGATATTGTTGTTTTAGCATGCAATCAAGCAGGTTAGCAAGAGGCTTCAAGTTCAGGCCTTCTGTGGATTGTTGTTCCAATGACAGTTCAACTTTCAAAAGACTCACAGTGCTGTTTTAATGTTTCCCCCATGTGTGCCACCCAGACACTAGTCCTGGGTCTGGGTGTTGGGCTGTTTGTTAGTTTAATTCTCAAATTCTTTGATATGCTGATTAGGATTGGAATCATACATGTGCAGCTTGAGGGTGAACCCAGGAGCTCAAAACAACTTTATGGAATTGCTTTCTTTATTTCCCCCCTCTCTATGATTTGGGGCACTACTTTTTGTTTCTCTGTCCAGCAAGTTGGAGTTTTAGTTACCCTACTCTACCATATGCTTCTGTAACTGCATCAGCATCCAAGGCCAAGCTACATGCGGGAGGGGAGAGAGAGAGAGAGAGAGAGAGAGAGTGAAGGAGAGAAAACAATGGGATTTTGCTCATCCTCTGAGACTACACCAGGGCTCTCTGTATTATTCTGAGCATTAGAAGTTCCCTTTCCCACTCTTTGAGCCAGAACAAGAGGTGTTCTCTTGGAGCTCTCTTTTCTGCACCTCACTGCTCATTTCTGGGTTTGGGAACTGTATTGAGATTAGGTCAAGGGATACTGGGAAGAGTGAAAATTCAGGTAAACTCACCACCAGTTCAGTGGTACCTTGCATTCTTGTCCCTTCACCAATCTGCTCATTACTATTTTCTTTTCAGAATACTGAAATAGCTGCTCCAGGTTTTATAACTGCATTCCATGGGAAATGCAGGGTGGAGATGCTAAATCCATTTTAATCTTACCCCAAACTGGTACCCCTTTTATAGCTTTTTAAGATGTAAGTTTATATAATTGATTTTTGACCTTTTTAATATAAGCACTTAAAGCTATGGGTTTCCCTCTAAGTACTGCTTTAACTGCATGCTATAGATTTTGATATGTTGTTTTTATTATCATTCATTGTGAAATAGTTTCTAATTTTTCTTATGATTTCTTCTTGGACTTATGGGTAATTTTTGAAGTGTATTAATTAATTTGGAAATATGTATGGCTTTTCTAGATATCTTATTATTAGTTATTTCTAATTTGAGTTTGAGAATATTCTTGTTAAGATTTCAATATTTCAAAACTTTATGGAGACTTGTTTTATAGCCCAACATATTAACTATCTTGGTGAACATTGTATGTGCCTCCCAAGATCACGTGTTTTCTGTCACATTAGGACAAAATGTTTGGCAGTATCATATATTCTCTTTAAAATTTTACAGATTTTATATATATGTGTGTGTGTGTGTGTGTGTATGTGTGTGTATTTGCTCTATGATTATGTATTTTGCTATTTCTATCCTTAATTCTATGAATTTTTGTTTCCTGTAGTTTGAAGTTCTATTATTATATTCATGTACGTTTGTGCATGTTACGTTTTCCTAAAAGAGTGACACTTTAATCCTACAAAATGTTTTTATTTATCTTTGGTAATACTCCTTGTCTTAAAATCTATTTTGTCTGATATTTTATAATGTCATTTCACCTTTTAAAAATATGTTTATGCACAGGAAATTGTTTTCTTTAAAAAAAACTTTAAAACTATTTGTCTCTCTGTACTTGAAGTTTGTATCTTGTAGACAGCATATAGCTAGGTCATGATTTTGTTTAATCCATTCTAAAAATTTCTGCCTTTTAACTGAAATGTTTAATTCATGTATATTTAACATAGTTATCAATAAAGCTAGATTTAGGTCTACCGTTTGCTACTTGATTTTCTAGTAGAAATTTTTACTGAGATAATTATAGATTCACATGCAGCTATAAGAAATAATACAGAGATATTCCTTGCACTTTTTGCTCAGTTTTCCCCAGTGGAAGTATTTTGCAAAACTGTAACATGACATCACAAACAGGATAGTGACCTGGACACAATCCATCAATCTCATTCAGATTTCCCTAGTTTTACTTGTGTGTGTGTGTGTGTGTGTGTGTGTGTGTATTAAGCACCATATAATTTTATCATATGTATATGTTTCTATATCCAACACCACTGTCAAGATATTGAACAACTCCAACACCACAAGATTTCTCATGTTGCCCTTTTATAACCCCACCTCCCTCCCTCCCACTTTACTCACCTCCCCTTCCTAGGCGCTTGCCACCACAAATTTGTCCTCCATTTCTAAAATTTAGTCATTTCAAATGTGTTATATAAATGGAATCATAGTATGCAAACTTTTGTGACTGGCTTTCTTCACTCAGCATAATTCCCTGGAGATTCAACCAACTTGTTGCATGTATTAATAGTTTGTTCCTTTTTATTGCTGAGTAGTATTGCGTGATACGCATGTAGCACAGTTTAACCATTCACCTGTTGAAGAACATCTGGGCTAATTCCAGTCTCTGGCTATTACAAATAAAGTTGCTATGAACAGTCATGTATAGCTTTCTATGTGAACATAAAATTTCATTTCTCTGGTATAAATGCCAAAGAGTACAATTGCTGGGTCTTATGGCAATTGCATGTTTAGTTATTAAATGAATTGCCATACAGTCTTTTAGAGTGACTGCACTATTTTATATTCCTCTTAGCAATGTATGAGATCTTTGCTTCCTTGCCAGCATTTGGTGTTGCCATCATTTCTTTTTTAATTTTAGTCATTCTGATAGGTGTACATTGATATCTCATGTGGTTTTAATTTGCATTTGTTTGGTGGCTAGTGATATTCAACATCTTTTCACCTGTTTCTTTTCCATCTGTATTTCCTCTATGCTGAAATATCTGTTCATGTCTTTCATTCATTTTCTAATTGGAAATTTTTTACTGGCTGCTGAGTTTTGAGAGTTCTTTATGTATTCCCAATACTACTCCTTTGCTTCAAATGCGTTTTGCAAATATTTTCTCCCAGTTTTGTGTTTTCATATTTTTCACCTGACCTCTCACACAACAAAAGTTTTAAATTTTGATGAGATTCAATTCATCAGTTTTTTCCTTTTAGAAATCATGCTTTTGATGTCAAGTGTTAAGAATTCTTTGCCTAGCCGCTAGTTCCTAAGGATTTTCTCATGTTTTTTGTTAAAAGTTTTGTAGTTTTACAGATTTCATTTAAGTATATGATCCAGTTTGAGTTAATTTTTGTTTAAGGTGTGAGACTTAGGTTTAAGTTCATTTTCTTGTCTAAGCATATACAATGTTTCCAGCATCATTTTTTTGTTCCCCTGATACTCTTTCCTGTCTTCTTTTGGGTTAATTAAATATTTTTAGTATTCCATTTTGATTACTCTCTTGGCTTTTATCTATGTCTTTTTGCAATATTTTTTAGTGGTTGTCCTGGAAGTTATAATATACACCTTTTACTTGTCACAACCTCCTATGTTATCTTCTAGGAGTTTTATAGATTTGCATTTTACATTTACATCTATAATCCATTTAGAGTTAATTTTTGTGAAAGGTGTAAGGTCTGTGCCTAGATTCGTACTTTTGCATGTGGGTATCCTGTCGATCCAGCACTGTCTGTTGAAGAAACTATCTTTTCTCCATTGTATTGCCTTTGCTCCTTCACCCCAGATTAATTGGCTATATTTGTATGGGTTCATTTCTGGTCTCTCTGTTATGTTCCATTGATCTGTTTTGTATTCTTCCACCAATACCCACACCATCTCGTTTACCATAGCTTTATACTAAGACTTGAAGTAGGGTAGTGTCAGTCTTCCAACTTTTCTCTTCTCCTTCAATATTGTGTTAGCTATTTTAGATCTTTTGCCTCTCCACATAAGCTTAGGAATCAGTTTGTCTATATACATGAAATAATTTGCTGGGATTTTGATTGGCATTGTGTTGAATCTACACATCAAGTTGAGAAGAACTGACATCTTGACAATATTGAGTCTTCCTTTCCATGTATGTAAATATCTCTCCATTTACTTAGATCTTCCTTTATTTCTTTTACCAGAGTTTTATAATATTCCTTATGTAGATCTTGTACATATTTTGTTAGATTTATATCAAGGTATTTCATTTTTTGGTGATAATGTAAATGATGCTGTGTTTTTAATTTCAAATTCCAATTTTTCATTGCTTGTCTATATAAAACCAATTGACTTTTGTATGTTAACCTTGTAGCCTGAAACTTTTCTGTAATTACTTATTAGTTACAGGAGTTTGTTGTTGTTGATTTTCTGGTATTTTCTATATAGAAAATCATATCATCTGTGAACAAATTTTTTTATCTTCCTTTCCAAATTGCATACAATTTATTTTTGTCTTTTGTCTAACTGCATTAGATAGGACTTCCAGTATAATATTGAAAATGAGCAGTAAGAGGGGGCATTCTGGCTTGTTCCTGATGTTAGTGGAAAAGTATCTACTTTCTCACCATTAAGTACAATGTTAGCTGTAGGTTTTTTAAATGTTCTTTATCAAGTTGAGGAAGTTTCCCTCTATTTATAGTTTTCTAAGAGTATTTATCATGAATGGGTTTTGGATTTTGTCAAATGTTTTTCCTGCATCTATTGATGTGATATGATTTTTTTTCTTTAGCCTCTTGATGTGATAATAACATCAATTAATTTTCATCCAGATAGTTTTTAATAGCATTTATCACTAGTTGCACACACACACACACACACACACACACTTGTATTTATTTCTTTATTCTTTGTCATCTCCAATAAACTGTAAGCTTGAGCCCCTAGCATATTATATATTCAATATGTATTCGTTGAGTGAATGAATTACCGCCCACTTATATTTATTTGTATCTATGGAGAAGCTAGGGGAGGAGGATGCCAGTTTATTGGACTCCAGGTGCACGATAAAGGTGGACAAAACTGAGGGGAGAGATGCCATGATATCCACTCCTCTTAGTTCCAGATGCTAAGTTTAAGCCTCACTGGTTGAAGGGCTAAAGCCAACAGCTGATTGAGTTGTTTTGTTGAGACATATCATGGACTCACGGAACAAGCAGAACTGCTTTGAGCCCAGGAGACAGAGTATGACAGAGTTGTAAAGAAGACTATGATCGTGTTTTATAAACGTTGTAATCCAGCAAGTGGGAACTTGGAGCTATGAACTTGAGCATTAAAAGTGACCTCCTTTGCATCTGCAGCCTGTATTTGAGGTACATACAATGTACAAAAGAATCAGAGCTCTGCTTGATATGCCTTAAAATATGTCTAGATTTTTAAAAAAAAAATCTAACCTGTTTCCCTTCAGAGAAGCTTATCTTTCTGAGTCTTATGGTCCCCAGAAACCTTAGTTCCATTTGACTGGTTTCCAAGTTTCAGATGTATCATCCAACAGTACCCAATTGGCTGGAAGATCCCTTTTCTGGATCCCACGTCCGGAAGGCGTGAACTCCTATAACATCAGAGCCCTTCCAAAACACATGTTCTCCAAAAAGCCTGTTTCCTTCATCTCTACCCATAATTTGACCGATTTTACTAATATTTATCATCTAGGCCCTTGCCTGCTTGCAACAACTTTTACTCTTTGTTTTCAGGAAATTTTCAACTTTCAGGCTGGAAGGCTTCTGATTTTTGTTCCATATTTCTACCCATAGCTGCTTATAGTGAACACCTATGGGTGTTCCCCCATATCTATTGACCCATCTTCAGATTTTTAAAAAAAGGAATCTTGAATTTCCTTTGGGGAATTACTCTTTCTCCTAAGTGTTTGGAAAGGGCTGAGCCCTGCCAGCTCTCAGGGTAAGCTCTAATCAGCTTAAGCCAATTAGTGTGTGGTAGGACTTTAGGCACTGGGATTGGTCAAGTATGAGCAAATGGCCTAGCTGAACCAAAGACAGCCAGAACAAGGACTTTGTATACACTATTGAAAGAGAGTCTCTCTGTTCCTGCTGGATTTAGATTGCAGTAGATGAAAGATCTAGTGCAGCTGTAGCTTTCTTATGCCTGTAAAGGAGGAACCTGTCAAAGACAACAATGGGGGAGAGCAGGGCTGAACAAAGAGACAGAGAAAATTGAGTCCTGGTGACACTGTCACTGCACAAAGCCATGCCTTAAAACAATTCTACGCATGAACTTTTCAGTTTTGTGATCCACTAAATTTCCATTCAGATTAACTCATGTTAGACGGGATTTTCTGTGATTTGCAGAAATCCTGAACAACATACTATTCATGTTGTCTTTAAACACTTGCCACAGAACGTTCCCTGCTTGCTTTATCCTTTGCTGTGTGCTGGCATTGGTGCTGACCATGGGTGCATGATCCTTAATTCTGATTTTCCCATGGGCTTTAGATTTATAGCTCTTCGATGGACTTGATTTTGGTGTCCTTTCATGCAAATGCCTGATCCTGATTCCACAGTCCCACAGTCCACCCACGATGCTATTTCCTGAGTCACTGACACTACCTTAAGCCAGATTCCAGACTTTGGTTTCTAACCTGGCACTGCCTACATTCCTTTTCTGTAACAAATTTTATTAAGCTTATTAGAATTCATTCAGAACTATGCACAGGAATAATTTTACCCCGCTCAACATTTATACTGATGTCTGGGTGGTCAGAACTAGGCAAACAACTCCAAGAAACTTTCTCCGGAAGGAACCTGAGAGAAAAGAAGAGAGGACTGGGCTTCGTTGGTGGCGCAGTAGTTGAGAGTCCGCCTGCCAATGCAGGGGACACGGGTTCATGCCCCGGTCCGGGAAGATCCCACATGCCGTGGAGCCGCTGGGCCCGTGAGCCATGGCCGCTGAGCTTGTGCATCCGGAGCCTGTGCTCCGCGACGGGAGAGGCCACAACAGTGAGATTCCCGTGTACCACAAAAAAAAAAAAAAAAAGAGAGGACCAGGGTGCATGTTCTAGTAGGATGCTTGTACTTCTTCTAGGAGATGTGATGGAGATTGCCTGGACATTCATCAGTTCCATCTCAACTTCTAATATTAGCTGAAAAATCTGTGTGTTCACATACGTTGATAAAACACAATGAATTATCACAAAGCCAGCATCTCAGAGTGTCTGTTCCTGCTGTATAGACATTCAAATTCTTGAAAGTGTCTGAAAGCAGAGGTGCCACCGAGGAAATAGCACTTCATCATTTTGGATTATTCTGCAAGACAGAAAGAACCGTGAATTATATTTTCTTTCTTTATAGATGAAAGGAACAGAGGCTGAGAATCATGGGAGCACAGAATGTGTCAGAGCCTGAAGGGTCTAAAATTAGGTAAACTTGATTTTTTAATATATAGATAAAGGAATCAAGGTCCAGAGATATCAAGTGACTTGCCCATGGTCACACAGTCAGTTGGTGGCGGAGTCAGGATGAAGATTTTGGTCTCCTTGCTTCCAAAGCAATGCTCTTTTGATCATATTCCTCTGAGCCTTTAGAATTAGCAGTAGAATTGTTTCAGGATCTAACGAGGGCATCTGACTTCTAAGGACATATTATTTCAGGAAAAGTTCAGATTTAGTCCTTCATGTAAGGAAGTACATCTGTTAGCTATTTTAAGGTAACAAACTACCTCATATTTAGTGACTTTAAACAACAATCATTTGTTATTACTCATAAGTCCATTAATTGGCTAGACAACTCTTCTGATCTGGGCTGGGTCAGGTCACTTGCTGCAATGTTCACTCATGTATCTGCTGTCTGATGGGGACTGATTTGTCTAGAAAAGGCTCAGCTAGGATGGCTCATCTCTACCCTGTGTAGTCTTTTATTCTCCAGCAGGAAAGCCTGGGCTTGTTCACAAAGCAGCTGGGCTAGTTTCCAAGAGAAAGAATGGGAGCATTCAAGGCTTCTTGAGATGTATGGAACTGGTGCTATCTCACTTCCATCCCTTTCTGTTGGCTAAAGCAATTCATGAGGCCAGCCTAGATCCCTGGGATGGGGAAATAGACTACTTCTAGAAAGGAAAAGGGCAAATTCACATTTCAAGAGGCATGGACACAAGAAGGGAAATAATTGTGGATTTGCAAACAGCCTACCCCAGGAGCTATGCTTGCCTCTTCTTTCCAAAAAAAGACCTAAACCATTGTAGTTTTTTGCAATAAATATAGCAGGAGTTGAATGCATACATACCAAGTGAGTTTTGCCATCTCACTATTCATGAGAGTACGTGTGGATGAGTTTATGAGGTATGAGTGTCTGTATGGCTGTGTATGTGCACGTACATGTGAATTTGTGTTCTTTTAGGGCTTTTGAGATGCAGGTTTCTGTAAGGACACGTTGCAAAGACAGTTTGTTTCAGAGCCAAGGAGAGCAGCCTAAACTGAGTGTGAAGATGACGGCAGGCCCCCAGCAGAGCCCATCTCAAGTGTCAGACCATAAATTAGACTTTGTTTCTGGTAGCAACAGCACATTGGGTGATACAGTTTTCATCTTCTGACACCAGAAAACACTGAGATTCAGGATGGTGGAAAGGGTTGGGGCAATAATAACAGAGGTTACTGGTGGTAAAATATTGGCAGCATACACACACAAACATGTTTCCTAGAAAACTAGAAAACCATCTCAAATGGAACACACTAGGGAAGGGACATCACTTTGTACACAGCCACCTTCAAGGGGTCTTGACTCTCAGGAACAAAACCTCTTCAGCCCCACAATCCCACAGGTTCTTACCTAAGGGGTCAGGGCTATCACCGCTCCCAACATTCCAGTAAGCTCTAACCTATCCTAGCTTTGTGGCCTTAGGGTAGACAGTCCATATCCTTTAACTCAACCACACTGAGGTTACAGACTCTCCCACAACTAATATTTACCGAATAGAGACTGAGTACCAGGCACTTATCTAAGTGCTGGGTATATAGAGTGAAATTAACAGCTATATAAGTGTCCTTATATAGCTCACAGTATAGTAAGAAAGGAGACAATAAATAAGGAAATGGTCCAATACATAAATATCCAAAAATTGCAATAAGTGATATGAAGGGAAACAACAGGGAGAAAAAGAAGGAGCAGTCAGTTTAGATCGGGTGATTGGGAAAACCCTCTTTGAAGATGTGATGTTCCAGCTGAGAGCTAGAAAATGAAAAGGAGCCAGTAATGTAAAGGGAGGAGGGGACCATTCTAAGCAGAGGAAACTACAAGTGCAAAGGCCCTTGGGCAAGAAAGATCGCAGTGCTTAAGCACTGAAGTGCTGAAGAAAGCTCAATGGAACTGAAGTCTAGTGAGTAGAAGAGAGAAGTTCGAGATGAGTGTAGAAACAGCTGAGGCCAAACTATGCATGGTTTGGTAGGCTAAGTTATGGAGTTTGGACTTTATTGTAAGGACAATAGTAAAATAATGAAGTGTTTTCTCAGATTTTCTCAGGAAATTCAGATATGGCCACCTTCATCTCCTGTTGGGAATGCCTAGGTTGAGAAATGCTATAGGAAACCAAGGGGGAAACACCTCCAGTCCCTCCCTTGTCCAAGAAATGAACAGCTTTGCAGGCCAAATTCCTCATCCTCTGGACCAGCCCAGACACAGGTCCAAAGGATCTAGCCTTCATGGACCAAAAGCTCTACTACCTTGAACTGCATGTTGTTCTCCATGCCAGGCTTTGTTTCTCTCCTAAAACTTCTCTTCTTCTCAAGCACGTATAGCCTAGTATGTGCTGTTCCCACTCCCCTCAGCCTTGGTTAGTCTTGTGCATGTTCTCCCCTCTTCTTGCATGGCTCCTGGATTGCTCCTCCCCTGACCAAGACTTTAGGCCTTTCAGCCAGTGCAAATCTGATACTCCTTTACTCTCCCAGAGATCCTTCCCTTTTCTCTCCCCATTCGTTTACTAAATGGTCAAGTGACTCTGTCTCTTGGGGAAATCTTGTTTCTGTCGTTCTTTTAAATTAATGGTTGCCAATATTTTACCACCAGTAACCCCTCTGATTCTTGCCTCAACCCTTTCCACCATCCTGATATGTTGAGAGACATCTCCCAAATGTGTTGTATCTAATAACAGTAGCTAACCTTTATGAACACTTTATGCCAAGCATTGTCTTAAATGCTTTCCACGAAATGTCTTATTTAATCAGTGTGTAATACCATAATACAAGGCTGGCGGATTGGGTTTTCCAAAGGTTACCACAATATCTCCTGTTTTATATGCTCTTCTAGACCCTTCCCACTCCCGCATTCAGAGGCAGAGTTTAATTCTCTGCCCTTAGAACGTGGCAGTCCTGTGACTCACTTGTAATCAATAGAATACAGTGGAAGTGACTGAATGATTTCTGAGCATCTATCCTAGAAAGGCGTTCAGCTTCTCCTGTTAGCTGAGACTCTTTTGGAGTTCTGAATTGCAATGTAAGGAGTCCAACCATAAGACTGCTAAGCTGGAGAGGCCTTGTAAGCACTCCAAGGAGTGGCCCAGCTGTGCTCGCAGCCGACAGCCAGCACTGATTGCCTGCCATGGAGCGAGCATCTTGGATGTCCAGATTTGTGGAGCCTTCAGAAAGCAGCAGCCCCAGATGACATCTGACTGTGATCATGTGAGAGCCTCCAGACAGATCTGCCCAACCTTGCCTTCCCACAAATTCATGAGCAATTGTTTTAAACTGATACATTTGGGATAGTTTGTTACAAAGCAATAGTAACCAAAACAATAGATATGGGTATGGCCCTGATTTACAGTTGAGGAATCTGGGACCAAAGTATCAAAGAGCTAATAGGAGGTAAGGACTGGAATCTTAGGTCTTTCACACCACTTAGCCTGTGCGGTTAGCCTGTATGCCGTCACTGTCCAGCTATTAAGCAATTGTCTGTGCAGCCTGGTTATGGGGATGATACAAGGTTCTTAGCTTGTGGACCCCATTCAGGCTAAGAGCTCCTGTTCTAAGCTCATATAGGGGATTAACTTCGGGGATTGCCCTCTAGCCTCCAAGGTGGACCCACGTGCCATAGATAGTCTATGTGCCATGCCCACCCTGTCCTGTAACTAGCAGGGGTATTCTCTTCTCCTTTCAGAAGACAGCATAAACCGATGGTTAAGAACATGGACTGGGCTCTGCCATTAATGGCTGTATGATCCTAGAACAAGAGGTTACTCCCCCTCTCTGGGCCTCAGGTTTCTCAGCTAGAAAAAGGGATGATTATATTGCTAATTATTTGAGGAATGCAGATCAAAATTACAATGAGGCATCACCTCACACCAGGCAGAATGGCCATCATTAAAATGTCTGTAGGGAATTTCCCGGCAGTCCAGTCGTTAGGACTCAATGCTGTCACTGCTTGTGCCCTGTGTTCCGTCCCTGGCCAGGGAACTAAGATCCCAGAAGCTGAGTGACCAAAAAGAAAAAAATCATATTAAAAAAAAAAGTCTACAAATAACAAATGCTGGAGAGAGTGTGGAGAAAAGGGAACCTTCTTACACTGTTGGTGGGAATTGGTGTAGCCACTATGGAGAACAGTATGGAGGTCCTTAAAAAATTAAAAATAGAGTTACCATATGATTCCACAATCCCAATTTTGGGCATATATCCAGAGAAAATTCTAATTCAAAAAGATACATGCACCCCAATGTTCATAACAGCACTATTGACAGTAGCCAAGACATGGAAGCCAACTAAATGTCCATTGACAGATGAATGGATAAAGAAGATGTGATATGTGTGTGTGTGTATATATATATATATATATATAATGGAATACTACTCAGCCATGAAAAAGAATGAAATAATGCTTTTTGCAGCAACATGAATGGATCTAGAGATTATCATTATCATAAGTCAGAGAAAGACAAATGTCATATGATATCACTTATTTGTGGAATCTTAAAAAATGATACAAATGAACTTATTTATAGAACAGAAATAGACTCACAGACATAGAAAACAAACTTTTGGTTACCAAAGGGGATCGCAAAGGGGGTGGGAGGAAGAGATAAATTAGGAGTTTGGGATGAACAGATACATACTACTATATATAAGATAGGTAAACAGATGAACTGGTTTGCAAGGCAGAAATAGAGTCACAGACATAGAGAACAAACGTATGGACACCAAGGGGGTAAAGCTGGGGCGGGGTGGTAGTGGTGGTGGGATGAATTGGGAGATTGGGATTAACATATATACACTAATATGTATAAAATAGATAACTAATAAGAACCTGTTGTATAAAAATAAATAAATAAATAATTTTTTTAAACAAAGGATAGCCAAACAATAAGGAACTACTGTATAGCACAGGGAATGATACTCAGTATCTTGTAATAGCCTATAATGGAAAAGAATCTGAAAAAGTACATATATATAACTGAATCACTTTGCTGTATACTTGAAACTGACAAAACATTGTAAATTAACTATACTTCAATTAAAGAAAAAAAAAGAAAATGGGATGATAATAGAACCTAATTCACAAGGGTGCTTGAAGTGTTAAATGAAATAATGTATATAAAGTACTTACCACATTTCCCGGCTGTTGATATGTTTCATATAAATGTTCCTCCAGGCTAGAGACAGATACACATTGAGCCTGATGGGAAAAACAAGCCCCTCTCCGCACTCCTACTACTCCATACTGTTAGCTTCTCTAACAGTACTTAATTCACCTGGCTGTCCTCACAAAAGCAGTGATTAAAAGTAGATCACCGGGCTTCCGGGCTTCCCTGGTGGCACAGTGGTTGAGAGTCCGCCTGCCGATGCAGGGGACACGGGTTAGTGCCCCGGTCCGGGAAGATCCCACATGCCGTGGAGCGGCTGCGCCCGTGAGCCATGACCGCTGAGCCTGCGCGTCCGGAGCCTGTGCTCCGCAACGGGAGAGGCCACAACAGTGAGAGCCCCGCGCACCACAAAAAAAAAAAAAAAAAAAAAGGTAGATCACCTTCCCTAGGTGGTAAGAAAACACAACCAAAATGAGGGGACGCTAACCTAACACAGGGTCCCACCTCCTTATTTCTTCACCCGAAGACAGGATTGCCTTAACAGAATGATTAAGAATTTGGATACCTCACTTCTCTGGCTCTCAGTCTCTTCAGATAAAAAATTGAAATGATACTGATGACCTCACAGTGGATGTGAGCAGTCAATGAGATGATGAATGTCTGGCACCTGGAACACAGAGCTTAGAGAAGAAGAAGAATTCTCCCTCTCCCTCTCTGCTCTTCTTTGGGCCACTCTCTAAAGCACAGCTAAGTATGACATCTCTCCCTCCCTCCTCTCACTGTTACCAGAGATCTGCAGGCTTGTAGCAAGGGCTTCAAGGAGCTGAATTTCTTCTATGGAAACTCAAACTAAGCTGGGGGCACTCTCCTGCTCCACCCTTTCTGGGGTACTCAGAAATCCCCCTTCCCCTGGGAGACAGGAAGATCAGCATTTAGAGTTTCAGTGGGTCTCTGTGCTATCACATGGACTTTGGGAAGACTGTGAGGAAGGAAAAGGGAGCAACTTGGGGTCATAGAAAGAGTACCGGCTTTGAGTCTTTCCCTTTTTATCCATCTCTCCTTGGCAATGGCACTGAACTTCAGTTTCTTCAACTGTAAAAATGGAAACAATAGTATACCTGTCTTGTCAGTATTACAAGCTTATTGTGAGACTTGGAAAAAAGAAGCAGGTATGACAGTCTCTGCTGATTCCCATTATTGCTGTTAGTCGTGGGCAAGAATCTGGTCTACTTATACAAAACTGAGACAGCATCAGCGGTAGTCCTTAGAGAGAAGCTTCATTCTGTGCACTGGGTACCACTTCCATTTTCCTGTAGGGGAGTAGACTTTTTGTAATATTCTCATATTTCTTGCCCCTGGGAATGGCAGCATCGTAGTCAGCTCTGTAGAAGCAAGTTGAGGCTCACCCTGTAGCTCACTGTCTACCTGCAATCATCATAGGTCTAATGGATTATAAATGAGAATAATCAGTAATTATAGAGCATGTGCAATGTACCAGGGGTGGTTCAAGTGCTTTACATGGATGAACTCATTTCATTCATAGAACAACTACTATGAGGTAGTTGCTTTTATTATCCTTAGTTTACAGATGAGGAAAATCGTGTGCAGAGAAGTAACTTGTCCAGGATCACACAGTTGTTAAGGATTCCAGGCAGGCTTTGAATCCCAGAGATTGACTCCAGAGCTTTTGCACATAACCACTGCACCAATGCTCTCCAACCACAACCGCCACCATCGTCTTTTGCCGAGATTCCTGCAGCATCTCTTAGCTGGTGTAACTGCCCTGGTCTTCCCCATCTATAAACCAACCCCCACATAGCTACCAAAGAACTCTTTCCAAAAGACAGTTCTGGTCACATCACTCTCTGGCCAGAGCCTTTCAAGGACTCCCCATTTTTCCACTGGAAGGAGTCCAGGTCCTCCAGCTGGCCCATAAATCCCTGCACGGTCTGTCTCCTGCCTGCCTCTCTTCAGCCTTCTTCCCACTGAACGTTGTTCATCCTACAATCAGGTGCATTGGAGTGTTCTCTGCTTTTTCATCCTGCAACACTGTGGTGTATTCATTCCTTATTCCTTCTGAAATGCCTCATCATCACCGGAAAACTCCTACTCATCCAACCCATATATGAAGCCTTCCCACCCAGGCCCTTTGTCTCTGCTCTCTGCACATCCCAGGCTTGTTCCCATTAGTGTCATCACCTTGGAATGCAACAATTTGTCTGCAGACCTATCTCTCCCAACAGCCCATGAGTTCCTGAAGACAGAATCCTCTTCAGCTCCCCAACAGCTCCCACAAAGCCAGTACAATAGGGCATTAACAAATAGGTGCTAAAAAGTCCTTTTAGGTATGAAAAACTGTTACTGTTATTATGCTGGTACAATACAGGTAACAATGACCTCAGGACTCCAACCTACCCCCCTGGCTTCCTACAAGAACACAGCCTCTGGCAACTCTGCTTGTGTTCCTCAGCTCTTCCTAGGTGCATGGGTTTCAGCATCCAGACACACCCCCACTTCATCACTTCATCTGTCTTTCTCTTATCACTATCCCAGCCCCCCAGGTTCCTTCCCATCCTGGAGAACAGAGCTCACTGCTTCCATCACCAACCCAGGACAGGTAGGGTCCACTCCTGGTCCACCTTTAGGACCTCCTGATTTCTCACCTAGTTTTTTTTTTTTTTTAACATCTTTATTGGGGTATAATTGCTTTACAATGGTGTGTTAGTTTCTGCCCCATAACAAAGTGAATCAGTTATCCATATACAGATGTTCCCATATGTCTTCGCTCTTGTGTCTCCCTCCCTCCTACCCTCCCTATCCCACCCCTCCAGGCTGCCACAAAGCACCGAGCCAATATCCCTGTGCCATGCGGCTGCTGCCCACTAGCTGTCTACTTTACCACATTTGTTAGTGTGTATATGTCCATGACTCTCTCTCGCCCTGTCACAGCTCACCCTTCTCCCTCCCCATATCCTCAAGTCCATTCTCCAGTAGGTCTGCGTCTTTATTCCTGTTTTACCCCTAGGTTCTTCATGACATTTTTTTTTCTTAAATTCCATATATATGTGTTAGCATATGGTATTTGTCTTTCTCTTTCTGACTTACTTCACTCTGTATGACAGACTCTATGTCTATCCATCTCATTACAAATAGCTCAATTTCGTTTCCTTTTAAGGCTGAGTAATATTCCATTGAATATATGTGCCACATTTTCTTTATCCATTCATCCGATGATGGGCACTTAGGTTGTTTCCATCTCCGGGCTATTGTAAATAGAGCTGCAATGAACATTTTGGTACATGACTCTTTTTGAATTTTGGTTTTCTCAGGGTATATGCCCAGTAGTGGGATTGCTGGGTCATATGGTAATTCTATTTGTAGTTTTTTAAGGAACCTCCATACTGTTCTCCATATGGCCTGCGGCGTCAGAGGCGGCGTGACGTTGCGGCAGAGGCCGGCGTGACGTTGCTCCAGCCTGAGGCCCGCCGTGCGTTCTCCCGGGAAAGTTGTCCCTGGATCCCTGGAACCTGGCAGTGGCGGGCTGCACAGGCTCCGCGGAAGAGGTGTGTGGAGAGTGACCTGTGCTCGCACACAGGCCCTCTCACCTAGTTTTAATTAAAACAGGAATCAGAATCTTCAAGAGCTGCATTTAAAACTAATGAGACATCCTGGACCAAAAGGGGGCTGGAGTATCACCACCCTGATTAAATCATAAGTAAGGTTTGGGAGAAGAAATATAAGGAAGTCACTCAATCTCAAATACCCCCTTATATCTATTTTAAAATATATTAATAATTTGATACTATCTTATTCCATTATCACCATTTCCTTAATAAAGAGGAAAAAACAGATGTTTACTGAGCAAGAAGGGAAAGCAAAGAAGAGGTGGCTAGGAAAGGTAGGGCTTTGTGGACCCCAGGCTTCTGCTGGTGTTTGCCCACCATACTAGGCTGTGAGCTTCTCCAGGGCATCTTAGAACAACTGGGAAAGTTTATGGAATGAATGAATGAAGGACTTGTTGAGTTGCTCACCTGGGCAGATTATTTGGCTCAATGCTTTCATCAAGACACTGCTCAGAGCAGCCCTGCTGGATTCCATGTGTGAGGGTTACTGGAAAGCACTTTGTATTCTATGCAGGCAAATTGTTCCTTCAGGACTTCCCAGGGCACAGGACACCTCAGGGCCAACCCAGTCGGGGGTGGGGGCGGTGGGCGAGAAGCTGGAGAAAGAACAACATTCTCCTGTGGCCCCAGACTGGGATTCCAATTCTTCATCTGAAAGGGAGACCAACATTCAACTTTGCTCCACTCCAGCCCTCAGGGTAAACCTACGAGAGGCTGCCAGGGAATCTGCCAGGTGTCTTTTTTTCTCATCGGTGTGTAAATGACATCTAGCTGCCTTTTCGGCCAGAGCGAGCTTTCTACTTAATTCAGGCTCTGGAGAAACGTCTCCAGCAACCCGCAGCCCCAGCGGTGAGGTTTATCTAATTGTACATGCAGGCCCACCTCCCTGTTCTGCTTCAGGAGGCTTTGCTGTTTATTGTACATCCCGCAATGCGTGAGCTGTCACCTCTTCTCTGAAGCCTTCCCCGCCACCTGGCTCACAGCCTCACTGGAGCCCCTGTCTCCCAGACTGCATCCACCACACGGAACCCAATCGGGCACCCACTAGCTTTTGCTATGTAACAACCACCCCAAAACCTGTAGGTTTAAAACATTAAGTGGGACTTCCCTGATGGCACAGTGGTTAAGAATCCAACTGCCAATGTAGGGGACATGGATTCGATCCCTGGTCTAGGGAGATCCCACATGCCTCAGAGCAACTAAGCCCGTGAGCCTCAACTACTGAGCCTGCACTCTAGAGCCCGCATGCCACAACTACTGAGCCCGCGAGCCACAACTACTGAGCCGTGTGCCACAACTACTGAAGCCCGCACGCCTAGAGCCTGTGCTCAGCAACAAGAGAAGCCACTGCAAGGAGAAGCACGTGCACCACAACAAAGAGTAGCCCCCGCTCGCTGCAACTAGAGAAAAGCCCACACGCAGCAACGAAGACCCAACGCAGCCAAAAACAAACAAACGAAAACAAAAAACGTTAAGTGCTGTGAGTGGTGGGTGGTTATGCTGGACTGCTACATCTCTGATCACCTGCCAGACTGCTAGGTTCTGTGGGCTGGGAACGTGGGGCCACTGAGTCAAATATCTCTCATCCTCCAACAGGCTAGCCTGAGCTTGCTCACACGACCGAGGCAGGTTCCCAGATGAGGGGCCTCTTGAGACCTAAGGTTGGAATTGGTGCAATGTCCCATCTGCCCCGTTCTACTGGTTGAAGCAAACCACAGAGGCCAGTGCTGATTGCAGGGTCAGGGAAACATGTTCCACTCTCAAAGGGAGGCGTTTCAAATGGACATCACAAAGAGGTGTGCATATAGGGAGGAAAACAAAATCTGCCATAAGTGGTCTGTTATTGCTGTTTCATTATCTCAGCTTGAACCTGATAAGGAAAAGGTATGAGGCTGAAATCCAGGAACTTGGGCTCTGAGTAACTGTCAAGAGAGAATCTAGTGTTTAGCCTAGAGCTTGTTTCTTGGGAGACTTCAGACTGAGGTTTGAATTCTGTCTCTGCCACACACCTACTGTGTGACGTTGGGCAAGTCATGTGCTCTTTTTGAACTTCCATTTCCTTTTCTGCAAAATAAGTGTATTAATAATTCCAACGTCGCAGAGCTGGGGTGTAAAGCCCTTAGCACAGTGTCTGGCACGAAGCAAACGCTTAACGGAAGTAGCTTTTATTATCGGTATTATGGTTAAAAACAACAGCAATCAATTTTTGCCCCGCCGTAAACGAAAGAGATGCAATCCCTGTCCCAAATTCTTATACTGCGAGTTCCTCAAGGGCGCAGACTCTATGTACGGAAACACTCACTGCAACTTTGTTTATAACAGGAAAACAATTGAAAGCAGCATAAAGAGCCAACAACAGGGGCTTGGCTAAATGAATTGTAGAATATTAACCCAAAGCATTGCAGTGTAGTCATTAAAAGTGATATAGAACTGGGTGTGCTGACGTTGAAAGCTGGACATGAAGTATTGTCAAGGGGAAAAGAAGGTTACAAAATAGTACATATAGTACAAACCCATCTGTGTAGAATATATTTATGTGTACGTAAACACATGGAAGTCTTGGTGGAAAGGTAAAAGTGTTAATATGTCTATCTTCAGGTAGTGGGAATATAGGCTTTTTTCTCCTTTTACTTTAGTTTTTCTAATTGCTCTGCAATGCAATGTGTCACTTAACTAAACTTAAAAAAAACTGCAACAGGAGAGCTGCTCTGGGTCACCATGAAGGCAGGCTGCAGAACCACTGCCATGTGCCAGGCTTTGAACTTGACACCGGGAGTTTCTGAGCCTGATGTCAGGCCCTTTGCTGGGCACTGTGTATGATGAAGCTGGTGCCTCCGTGAGGCTCTAAGGTGTGTTTCCCAGAAGCTCCTCAGGGGCTACGGCAGTGCACACCTGACCCTCACTGTGGGGCTTTATTTTGAGGGCACCTACAGCTGCTGCTTCTTCTTCCTGCTCCTTGCAATGTCCCAACAGTCCCCGTGAAGTTAGTGCTGGGGGAGAGATGGGGTGGCTGTCCTCAGGGGCTGCCCCTTCCCCATCCAAACAGCCTGGCAATGGAAGGAGAAGGACTGGACCCACTCAGGTGCCCAAGCTTGCAGCCCAGGCCATGGCAGTGGATGGGGGCTGGAGCGCCTGGAACATACCGGGAGGAGGGCTCCAGCTTCCGGCCCTGCCTTCACTGCAAATCAAGAGCATCACTACCCACCCTACAGACCTGAAAGGAACAGAGATGGCACTTGCCACACTATGTAGAGGGACTGAGCTAGTTAAAACTCAAGAATGTCCGTTAGCCATCATTTCACCAGAAGAGCCTTCAGGCCCTCAGGAAATGAATGATCCACTCTGGCAGCCCTGTCTCTCCCCATTTCACCTAAATCCTCCGCTGACTTTGTTCCCAGGTTCTGTGTACTTTCCTGGGCCCTGAAGCATCCCCAATAGGTCTCTCTCTCTTACTAACTGACCTAGTTTCTCCTGGAGAAGGCTTGTGGGTCAGTTTATCCTCTTAAGCATTTACTGAAAGCAAAGTTAACAATTCCAACCACTACCACAAGAGAAGACTGGATGCTTTTACCAAAAAGGTATTTGTCACATCAGGAGCAAACATGCACCTGTAAAGGTGGGTTACCTTGGTGAAGCAGCTATGGTTGGATTCTGGCAGCTGAGGAAGACTGGGAACGCTGCTGAAATGGCAAAATGCTTGGGGGCTCAAGGGGCATGGGAACCAGGGGATTAAAATAATCAAAGAGAACAGAGTTTAGGGGAAGAATATACTGATTTTTAGAACATTTAGCTGAGGCATTTCCCAAGTCTCCGGGTAGATCAAGTCGTCCATTTCCCTGGTTACTCACCAGGAAGCATGGTGGATATGGCATCCGCCCTTGGAATACCAAAATGCAAACGTTTGTGGGCGTGTGTGGATGTGATGTTGAGTCACAATATTGTTAGTTACAAGGAAGTTTAGGAATTGAGGCAAACTTTCTCCCACCTCCATTTGCTGACAATTAAGGCAGGCTGGCTTCGAATTACCAGCCATCATTCTTTCCTTTTCCAACTCCCGTAATTGGGTTAGAACGCCTATGTGAAACAAGCATGCCTCCAGAACTTGAGTGAAGTTAGAGCCCTTTATAAATTAGGCAATATATTAGAATACATTTCCCCATCTGGTATCCAGCCTTATAAAATCTGTGATTTCGTGTGAGGCACTGAGATCTACATCAAAGCCCAGGGTTTTGTGGTGTTTACGGGTGCTTGGGTGGTATAGAGAAGTGGTGGAAACTCTGGGGTTTGTAGTAACTGCCGAGATGCCTCTTCCAACTCTGCCATTTATTACCTACATGGCCTTGGGCAAATATTTTAAATCTCTCTGTGTGTCTCAGTATTTTCATCAGCAAAGTGGGAATAATAAGGGCACCTGCTTCATAAAGTTGTCACAAAGTTTAATAAGATCATCCATGTAAAGTGCCTAGGATGCCATCTGGCAGAGAACTCCGTAAACATTAACAAGCTCTATTACTACAATTAAAGTTCATAAAATTCCAGGAGCACAGAGGCGTCCTAGTACAAGAGACCTTTTGGAACAACACAAGGCAAACTTGGCGTCGGTGAGCTCTCTCTCAGACAAGTGGCTGCCCTGTGACAAGCATCCATCCTAACCAGCTTGGGTTAAACCCAATTTCCTGCCCAGCTTCATGCCTGCACCCTTACAGCTGGCTGGGTGTGGCTGGAGGAAAACCCCACATCGTGCTGATTGCTCTCTCTCTCAGCTTATGTCTCCCAACCTCAGAAAAGCCTTTAGTGCAACCTGGTAATTATCCTGCATGCATCTGGTTTGGGTTGCTTCCCCCTATCCTAGAAAACTGTTTCACACTTCCTTCCTCCTCTTTCTCAATTTTAGCTATAATCTTGCTTCCTAGGTCCTTCAGAAAATGGAAACTCTCAGAGGATAAATTTCACAGGTTTCCACCTCCTCAGCTAACAGCCTGATTGATACCTGTGTCTGCCCGTAAGTGCCACCTGCTCTCCTGTTGACCTACACATGCATCTGTCTTAGGCCACCCTCCCACAACTTATGCACTGGATCTCATCCCCTCCTTCCTCTGAAGGATGTCCGTCAACCTGAAAATATCCCTCTATTTTCCTCGTATCAATTTCCTTTTTCTTTTGGACCATTCTTATAAGCATCCAAACATTGATTTTTAAAAAGGGGAAGTGCAAATGTGCCCACTCTCATTCCATTGGTCACAACTTATATCACACCTAGCTGCAAGGGATGCTGGGAGAGAGCCTCTAGCCAAGTGGGCTGGAGAAAAAGGAAATGGTTTTGATGAATAGTAGTTTAGTCACTGCCACAAAAGGAAAATGAATGTCAACGTTAGCTTGCCCCAGGCCACATAAGGACAAATTCTGTTTCTTGGATAACCTTGGCTAAATTAAAATCACAATGTCTTAGTTTTTTCTCTGCAGAATATCCTCTTCCCCCATTCCCTTTTCTTCAAATGCTATTATGACCTCCTCGAGGGTGAGGAGTTTAATATTTATTTGACTACTACTCAGCTGTTTTTCACTTTTTAAGGTTCTACTGACTGACCTATCTCACAATTCAACCTGATATCTGAGATCTGCTACATGGAGGCTTGGAGCAAATGTCCATCCTGTGACACTATTATTATCAGTTATTGAGAGTGTCCCAGGCAGAAGCAACAACATATGCAAAGTCCTTGAGGCAGGAGAGAGCCCAGGGTGGCTGAAAAGCATTTTTGGCCCGGAGGCTCTGTGTGAGGGCTCCCATACCAGGCTGTCTGAATCAGCCCTTGAGTCCACCACTGGCCAGTCAGCTGTGTGAGCTTAGACAAGCTATGTAATGTCCAGGGCTGTTTTCATTTCTGTAGACTAGGACAATAGAGGCATTGATCTCATGCGTATATTATGAGGATTGAATGAAATAACACATCCAGAGTACTTAGGACAGTGTCTGGTTTCTTAGCTGTTATTATTGTTATTATATCATCAGTATTTTATCATAATTAACAACTTTCCTTTGCCTGGGTCCTTGGTTTAGAGAACTCTTCCTTCTGGGCAGTTTCCACCTTTCTAATCCAGCGCCCAAATGGCACAATACAGCCCCTTGGGGCAGATTGCATTTTTCTTACAGATGCTGCAGTTTAATTGAAATCTAAGCTTTGCTATGCAGCTGCTTCCCACTAGTTATCTACCTTACGTTTTGTAGTGTATATATGTCAATGCCTCTCTCTCTCTCACTTTGTCACAGCTCACCCTTCCCCCTCCCCATATCCTCATAGCACAGGGATATCAGCTAGGTGCTTTGTGACCGCCTGGAGGGGTGGGATAGGGAGGGTGGGAGGGAGGGAGACGCAAGAGGGAAGAGAGATGGGAACATATGTATATGTATAACTGATTCACTTTGTTATAAAGCAGAAACTAACACACCATTGTAAAGCAATTATACCCCAATAAAGATGTTAAAAAATAAAATAAAATAAAATAAATCTAAGCTTTGGCCTGTGGCCTTACTTTTCAGATGGCATGTGTCCCGAGTGCTTGACCTTCGATCAGCGTAAGATTCATCTGTCCACTCTTGCCCTGCTTTTCCATAATTGCACTTGCTTTGTGCAGCTTGGGTCAGAGTTATATTCATTGGATCAGTTGTTCTGGAAATCCTGACTTTGCCAGGAGTTTCATGTTCATCCATGCTACAATTGTCTTGAAATTTCAGCTCAGAGTCTGAGCCATGAGTCTCTCTGAAGCCTGTCAGATGCAAACCCTTGTGAATGAGGACAAGAGCATGGCCAGGCTCTCTGATGCTCTCTGTTGGCCCTCATCCCAGGCATCCTTCCCTACTCCTTGGGGACTTACTCCAGACAGACAGGGGTCAATAAGATTGCCAGAAAGTCTGCTAGGTCAGGTGCTCTGGAAACAAGAAATCTCTGTACAACCAAGGGAATCTCTAGCCTCCTATCTAATGGCCTTTCATTCCAATCAACATGCAACAAACAGATATCCTAACAGGACAAAGGGATTTTGACAGCTTGTGGAGTTCATTGTGGTGAAGCTGAAAGTTGAACAGAGCTGGTTTGCCACCGACTTTGTCTGCAACGTTCACCTGCACGCAAAAAAAGCAATAAGATTTAACCCTTCATGGAGCCTGTCTTCAATTTAACTCTAATTCTTCATTTAATCCGTTCATCAAGAAGAGTTTAATAAACACGTATTATGTTGCAAGCACTAAGATCAGCATTAAGAACACTAGTATTAATAAGGCTGCTTCTTTCCTTGAGGAACCCATGGTCTAAATACACAGCACATTACATAATAGTGTACAAAATGCTGCAGCAGGGGTGAGCATTAAGTATTACGGGAGAATGGAAGAGGAAGGGGACACATTTTTTTTTTTTTTTTTTTGCGATACGCGGGCCTCTCACTGTTGTGGCCTCTCCCATTGCAGAGCACAGGCCCCAGACACGCAGGCTCAGCGGCCATGGCCCACGGTCCCAGCCACTCCGTGGCACGTGGGATCTTCCCGAACCGGGGCACGAACCCGTGTCCCCTGCATCGGCAGGCAGACTCTCAACCACTGCGCCACCAGGGAAGCCCGAAGGGGACACATTTTTCCTGCCAAGGGAGGGTGAGTCAGACACATCTTCATGGAAAAAGGGACACAGCTGACTTGAAGAAACAGAGAGAGAATCAGGAGTGTGTTGAATAAGGTTATTTTGGTTGCAAGTAACAAAAATGAACTGGTTAGTTAAAATAAAAGAGTGTTATTGGAAGAGTCCTGGTCATTTCAAAGAATCCAAGGGAGAGATGAGCAAATAAATCTCAAAAATGGCAAGAACCCAGAAGTTTGGGAGACCGTGGCAGCAAGAATCTATGATCCTTCTTTCTAGAGAGCATATCTGAACATAACTCTCCTTCACCAACTCCTAGCCTCTGGGTATCTTAGTCCAAAATTCCAGATTCTTCAAAGAATCTGATTGGCCCAGCTTGAGTCACAGGTCCATTCCTGGTTTATTTAGCTGGACCTGAAAACTGAGCTCTGATAGTTCAGAACCAGACACTGAATCTAGGGCATTTCCCAAAGAGGGGTCATCATATGGGCTTAATGTCCACCCCAGGAGATGGCTATTGCAAGGAGAGAGGATGTTTGCTTGGAGAGAGCAGTGTTGGCAGACTCATTGAGGCACGGAGGTAAAAAGGTACATGGTGTGATTGTGGCAAAACAGCGACTTTGTTGTTACTTTTCTGTGCCATCTCTGTGACATGACATGTACACTGAATATCCATTAATCTTGTCACATTTTATATGCACAAAGGTAACCTGCTATTTACAATTCTTTTAGTTAAGGTTTATGGGCTAACTTAAACCAAAAGCGCATTTATTAGAAACCTATGAGGGGTGAGTGTGTCGCAAATGGAAAGGGAGGTGAAAAAAAAAATCACACTTGGAACTGGCAGTATCTGGACACCTCTAGGAAGTCTTGGCGGCAGACACCTCCCCCACCTTCCTCTGATCACCACTGCTGGAATAAATGAAGTTGAACTGTGTACAGTATATTTAATAAGGCTTCTAGTGAGTTGGCAAATTGAGGCTTTGTCGTGACTTAGAAGATGAACGTTAAAGGGTGAATCATATGTCTCCTTCTTTAGTTGACACATCTCTTTCTCTCTCTCTCATTCATCGCCCTTTTCTAACACCTTCTCAATTTTTTTTTTTTTTTTTTTGAGAATTATCTCCTTCTGGCGGATCTGCCCCCTCAGGGCTTTGGTATAGTCAAAAGTAAACCCATGAATAAAACCCATTTCTTCAGACTCTCTCTACCTGAACTTTGAATCATGAGCAAGTCCACAAGATAGAGCACGTTGCTCTTGGTGAGATGTTGAATCCAGATGTCGGTTTCCCAGCAGAGAACTGACAGGGTCCCTGTGGGAATGTGGCTATGCCAATCTTCCTCTCTCTGCCCTGGTTCAGCCAAGGGCATGCCTGAGACTGAGACTCAGTGATTCAGATCCCTCCTCTCTGTCTTCATTAGGAGCCTATATTAGGGAAAAGGGGAGGCAGAAAATCACCCTCATTCGGCAAAGCAGGTGTCTGTCCTTAGTGACTACGGTAAAGAAATTAACTGGAGCATTTTAGAGTTTCCAGAGGAAGGGGCAAAGTAAAATTGTTTAGGAGTTCATGCTAGCTGGTCACAATTTATAAAACCACTGTAAGAGTTATAGGAAGAACCCAAGGGTGTTGTTTTGTAAGTCTGTTCAGACAGTCACCTGTTCTTCTTGGACAGTGGATCTGCACTGATGGGTCAATGCATCTATTCTCATTGGCCAGTGCAACATGCTGATGGGTTGGCACTAGCGCCATGTCAGCTGGTAAATATTTTGGATCTCATCGGTATTTACTGTGTGTAAGACGCTCTGCCTAGTGCTTTACAGACGTCATCTCATCTAATCTTTACAGATTTCATTAAACAAACATTTATGAGGTATGGGTCTTATTGTACGAGTTTTATGTATTACCACTTCATAGGTGAGGAAACAGAGGTTCAGAGAGGTTGGTTCCTTGCCCCTTATTAGAACAGCTAGTGGGTAGTGGACTCAGGATTTGAACCCAGAGCCCACACTCTTCACTGCTTAGTTATCCCACCTCAGTTACCTAAGATTACTCACTTCTGTAGAACAGTCCCCACTCTGAATTTATGGCTCTTTGAGCCATGGCTCAAAGTAATATTTTTTTATCTTGACTTTCACATATCAGGTGGGAAAATGCTGGGAACACATGTGCAGTGGAAATTTGAGAGTATTAGACAAAATGGACTTGCCTGGAGATTTTCAACCTTTATTCTTTTCTTCATTTTTATTTTTTTGCTACCCTCTTAACCTAATCGTTACCTTTTTTTAAAAACATCTTTATTGGAGTATAATTGCTTTACAATGGTGTGTTAGTTTCTGCTTTATAAAGTGAATCAGTTATACATATACATATGTTCCCACCTCTCTTTCCTCTTGCGTGCCCTCCCTCCCACCCTCCCTATCCCACCCCTCTAGGTGGACACAAAGCACCGAGCTGATCTCCCTGTGCTATGCGGCTACTTCCCACTAGCTATCTATTTTACGTTTGGTAGTGTATATATGTCCATGCCACTCTCTCACTTTGTCATGGCTTACCCTTCCCCCTCCCCGTGCCCTCAATTCCATTCTCTACGTGTGCATCTTTATTCCTGTCCTGCCCCTAGGTTCTTCAGAACAATTTTTTTTAATTCCATGTATATGTGTTAGCATACGGTATTTGTTTTTCTCTTTCTGACTTACTTCACTCTGTATGACAGACTCTAGGTCCAACCACCTCACTACAACTAACTCAATTTCGTTTCTTCTTATGGCTGAGTAATATTCCATTACATATATGTGCCACATCTTCTTTTTCCATTCATCTGTGGATGGACACTTAGGTCGCTTCCATGTCCTGGCTATTATAAATAGAGCTGCAACGAACACTGTGGTACATGACTCTTTTTGAATTATGGTTTTCTCAGGGTATATGCTCAGTAGTGGGATTGCTGGGTCATATGGTAGTTCTATTTTTAGTTTTTTAAGGAACCTCTATACTGTTCTCCATAGTGGCTGTATCAATTTACATTCCCACCAACAGTGCTTAGAACAGCTAGTGGGTAGTGGACTCAGGATTTGAACCCAGAGCCCACACTCTTCACTGCTTAGTTATCCCACCTCAGTTACCTAAGATTACTCACTTCTGTAGAACAGTCCCCACTCTGAATTTATGGCTCTTTGAGCCATGGCTCAAAGTAATATTTTTTTATCTTGACTTTCACATATCAGGTGGGAAAATGCTGGGAACACATGTGCAGTGGAAATTTGAGAGTATTAGACAAAATGGACTTGCCTGGAGATTTTCAACCTTTATTCTTTTCTTCATTTTTATTTTTTTGCTACCCTCTTAACCTAATCGTTACCTTTTTTTAAAAACATCTTTATTGGAGTATAATTGCTTTACAATGGTGTGTTAGTTTCTGCTTTATAAAGTGAATCAGTTATACATATACATATGTTCCCACCTCTCTTTCCTCTTGCGTGCCCTCCCTCCCACCCTCCCTATCCCACCCCTCTAGGTGGACACAAAGCACCGAGCTGATCTCCCTGTGCTATGCGGCTACTTCCCACTAGCTATCTATTTTACGTTTGGTAGTGTATATATGTCCATGCCACTCTCTCACTTTGTCATGGCTTACCCTTCCCCCTCCCCGTGCCCTCAATTCCATTCTCTACGTGTGCATCTTTATTCCTGTCCTGCCCCTAGGTTCTTCAGAACAATTTTTTTTAATTCCATGTATATGTGTTAGCATACGGTATTTGTTTTTCTCTTTCTGACTTACTTCACTCTGTATGACAGACTCTAGGTCCAACCACCTCACTACAACTAACTCAATTTCGTTTCTTCTTATGGCTGAGTAATATTCCATTGTATATATGTGCCACATCTTCTTTTTCCATTCATCTGTGGATGGACACTTAGGTCGCTTCCATGTCCTGGCTATTATAAATAGAGCTGCAACGAACACTGTGGTACATGACTCTTTTTGAATTATGGTTTTCTCAGGGTATATGCTCAGTAGTGGGATTGCTGGGTCATATGGTAGTTCTATTTTTAGTTTTTTAAGGAACCTCTATACTGTTCTCCATAGTGGCTGTATCAATTTACATTCCCACCAACAGTGCAAGAGTCAACCTTTATTCTTAATCTGCAGAACCCTTTGTCCAAACACGATCTCATAAGGAAGCTCAGTGCTGAAAGCAAAGTTGCTCTGGCTGAAGAAGGGCTCAGGATCACAGTGTGAAAAACTCTTGTCCAAAAGACAGTTGAGATCCTCCTGGCTGGGATGCCCTCTGAAGGGAGGGAAGCTGAGATGGCATGTGTCATCACTCTTCTTGTACATACTGTTCAGCAAGAGCTCTGGGACAGGTGTCTGGTTCCACAGACTTAGCATTCCCCAGCCCTGCATGTCCTGACCCAGGCTACAGGGGCACCGGGCACCTCAGCCACCAGGAGGTGTGGCCTGGAATTAGTCTTCTCTCTGGAGAGCTGGAGAGCCCATGTGAACCTGGTCCTCCCAGGGAAGCCCAACAGCACCCTAGTACCTGCGATGCTGTCCCTATCCCTCTACTCAAGTTTTCGCCTCCATTTCCTTCTTTCCTCCATAGCTACCACTGAGCTGGAGCCTTGTCCTAAATCCCAGCCACTGCTCAGTGGGGCCCCAAGGCACTGCTCAGCAACTTCCCAGGACCCAGTCTTCATCTTTTCTCATGTACTCCTGTGAACAGACTACTTGAATCACACTATAGGATGTGAGGTTGGTCCCCCATAAGAAGATCCCAAAGATTCATGTGAAAATGATTTGTTTTGAGTGGTTTCCAGTTAGGGAATGGGGAAGTGGGACAAGTGAAAGAAGAAGCCAGGCAAGGTGTGCTCTCAAGCAAAATCCCACATAGGGTAACTTGGCCTTAATTTCATAAGGGAGCTTCAAAGACAACCCAAGTCACACTTCAGAGTTGTCCCTATCAGAGGCAAAGGAGTCCCCTGGCTCTCTGTATGCATAGGCAAAGTGAGCTCCTGTAGCCCACTGCCACCCTCCAACAAAGAGACGCAGGAGCTGGGGAGGGAGTGAAGGCATGCTGGGAGCTGGGTGTACAAAATGGCTCAAGGACCCAGGGAGTTGAAGCAGAGCTGTGATGGAATGTGTCTTGCTCACTGGACTTTTGGTGCAGCCCTTCGCTGGCCATAGCTCCTCTGCTGCCATCCATACTCCCAATAGTTGACTTTCTTGGGTGTGAAGGTGGGCAGACTCTGTTTATTGCCTACTAAATATCCATTCCCTCTTTCTTCCTTGCCCACTGACTCCTTATTTTGTTCAGATCAGCGATGTGCCTAGTCTTTGGAGATGAGCCATGATTAGTCTCTAACCCAAACATGACAATATTAACCCTACCTTTCCTGGCATTTAGAGCTAGACTTTTGACATTTGGGGGCTGCAAAATTATATATATATATATAGGCCTCTGCCCCCATTTCCTCTGACAGAGTCCCTAAATCCCTTGGAATTTCCTGGGTGATAAGAGTGTCTTTTGTTCTAATGAGGTGACTCTTGATGGACTCCTGGATAGCTTCAGGATGGGGGTTGGTCACCAGAAAGACCAGGTCATGGTTGACTCTCATCCCCTAGGATGGGGAGAAGGGCTGGAGATTAAGCTGATGACTGATCATGTCTATATGATGAAGCCTTCATAAAAACTCCAAATGTATTGGGATTTGGAGAGCTTCCAGGTTGGCAAACACATCCATGTGCTAGGAGGTTAAGGCACCGCAACTCCAAGGAGACAGAAGTTCCTGCACTCAGGACACTTCCAGACCTTGCCCTATGTATCTGTTCATCTGTATCCTTTATCATATCCTTTATTATATAATAAATCAGTAAATGTGAATAACTGTTTCCCTCAGTTCTGTGAGCCATTCTAGCAAATTACCAAACCTAAGGAGGGGATCGTGGGGAGGCTGATTTATAGTTAGCTGGTTAGAAGTACAGACGGCAACCTGGGACTCGCGATTGGCATCTGAAGCGGGGAAGGACCGTCTTGGACTGAGCAGTTAACATGTGGGATCTAATGCTATCTCCAGGTGGATAGTGTCAGAACTGAGTTAAATTGTAGGATACCCAACTCGTGTTGGAGAATTGCTTGATGTGTGGAAAAAAAAAAAAACCCAGTATATTTGGTGACCAGAGGTGAAGTGTGGTAGTAGGCGAGACTAAAGAAGAAACACAGGAGTACATTTTTCATATACACTGGCCAATTGAGCCTGCATGGAAGTTTTTGGAATGGTTCTGGCTTCTACTACCCTGATTAAATGGGGAGAAAGACAGGATCAGAGCAGTCTCTGCCTCTTCCCCCTTCCTTCTTCTTCCTGCCTTGAGCACAGGTGCCATGTCCAGAGCTGTAGCAAACGCCTTGTGACCATGAAGCAAAATGCAAAAATAAAGTCCAAGAGCATGTCAAAGACCAAGAGCAACTCAGAGATGCTGCCTCTGACATCATTCAGCTGCCGAGCCGTTTCCAGAAGCCTCCTACCTCTAGGCTCCTTGTGGTGTGAGGAAAAAAGCTCCCTATCTGCTTAAACAACTTTATTCAATTTTTCTGTTAATTGAAGCTGTACACATTTCTAAGCAATACAGGAGCCTGTAGGCCATGCCCCTATGAACACCACATACGGGATGGATGGCAACCTCTCTGGGAGGTCAGCTCCAGAGTAGAGCCACCCGCTCAGTCCTGGTCCCATCTGGTCCTGCCTCCTTCCAACTCCGGGTGGATCATAGAAATGCAAATCTCTTGTGATCAGTCATAAATAAGGAACAGGCAAGTTGGACCAGCAGAATCAGGAAGCAGAACTTGGGAAGATTCCCAGAGGAATAGAGGGAGAGAAACCCTTTTATGGGGTGTTTGTTTTTAAGCCCATAGGCAAAAAGAGAGCCAGCATAGACACTTCTAGGCATGACAATAATACCGATTTTAAAATACAACTGTAAATGCAAATGGCATTTGTTGAGCATCCACTATGTGCTTGGTGCTTTGTCGTCATCATCGTATTTGCACAAGTACTCAACGGCGTGATTACTATTTCATCCGTGTTTCAGATGAGAGTAATGGGGCTCAGAGAGGTAAGAGCATTCACCTAAGGTCACTCAATTAGAAAGAGGCAGAGTCTGAATGCATGACCAGCCTGTCTGACTCCAGTGCTCATGGATTTAACCTCCGTGGAGCAAGGGCATCAGTAGGTGTGAGATAATCCAGTGATATAAAACACGGGCAGGGCAGGAAAGGGAACGTCCAACTGTACCTTGTCTACAGTTCACTGCACACTCTCTAGGCTCCATAGGGCTCTTGGATCTCCTTCCACAGCCCTGAAGCAGTGACCTGTCCCAATGATAGCCTGTCTAGATGCTCCACATCAGCTTCAGCCCTTCGGTTCTTAGAACAGCCACTCCTCCACAAGTGTTTCTCTAATGTGTGCCCAAGCCAGGCCTTGGCAAGCTGTTCACCTGGAGAAATCTGAGTCTTTCCACACACTGTCATTCTTGCCGTTCCACTGTGGGGCAAGGTTCATGGGAGTGAGAGAATTCTGTTCCCCTGTCCCCACTGCCTCCTTGTGGTCCTATCCTGCATCCCTCCTTCCTTTACAGGTTTTCCTCAAGAGCCCTCCCTCAACAAATCATATGCATCCAAATTCCTCAGGCTCTGTTTCCAGGGAATCAGACCTAAGACAAACCCTGTGTTAAATCCAAATTTTGCAAACGTCATTACACCTCAGGTACCATTCAGGGCCTATTGCCATTGAATCTTGTAGCCAGACGATTCCTCATCCTTGCAGCCTTGTCATTTGTGACTGTCCACCTTACAGATGAAAGACCCTCTCTCACCTCCTATCTCTGTTTTCTTCTGCCCTCTCATTCCCAAACTGCTTTCTTCTCCCTTAAGCCTGATCCAACCTCATAGCTCCCACTCTCCCAGTCCTTCCCAGCCAGGTTCCTAAACAGATTTACCTATATGCTCAGACTTTTCCCAGAACACTCTTTGCACCTCCTGCCTTAAGTGAGAATGAGATCCCCCCCACACCCTGCTCCCCAGAAGACACTGCAGTCTCTGAGATCTTCCCAAGTCCAGGCTGCTCTTTCTGCTAAGGTATGAAAGCTCAGGTCAGCATTCTCCTTGCTCCTCGTGACCATTTCTCAAGCCATTATGCCTCCACCCTCATATTAAAATACGTCTCCTTTGTTTCTCATGCCATCTGGCCATATCATTAAATCCAACCAATTGCATATCCTTTGACACAGCAACTTCTCTTTATACAAAAATACTAGTGCAAGGTGAAAAGATATATGTAAGAACACTTGTAATAGCATTGCTTGCGACAATAAAATAAAAGAAATTGGAAATGATCTAAATATCCATCAACAGGAGTCTGACAGAACATTGTAGCACAGCTGCACAATGGACAACCACACCCCATTATAAAGAAGTGGTAGGTTTTTTGTGCTGACACGTGGGATATGCACATGATATGTAACTGTGTGGAGCAGAAAAACTGTGGACAAAATATCATACGATCTCATTTTGATAAAGAAAAAAGAAAAATATGCATATGTTTAGAAGATTAGGAGGAATGTTCTAAGCTGAATGATCCTTGGTTAGCAATGTCCTTGCAGTTGCTGCTATGGTTATGGTTATGGAAGTTCTCAGAAGTGCCACACCATCTTCAAAGTCCATAAAATGAGACCAGAAACCATCCTGCTCTTGATATGATATGCTGATGCTTGCTTTGCCCTCCTGGCAGGGGTCGACCAGGTCATGGTGATATTTAATGACTCTGAAAGCCCCATTCTTAAACTCTTTTAAATATACTCTGAAGTTGTGTATACAATGGAGTCCGCATCTCATCCCTCCAGATGGGAGAGATCCAAGGGGATAACTATTCTGAGTGCCAAAAAGTTGTTCTGAAATTCAAGCTTTATTGTCTTCTCTTCCTATATCAACACCCGCCCCCCCCCCAAATAATAATCAAGTCAGTCTAGCATTGTCTCCTCCCTTCCTATCTCTTGTCAGTAGGGCACTGATGGAAGTGTGTGGGGCAGAGACCCCACAAGAGAGAATATAAAGATGGGGTGGGTTGGGAGGAAAATTTGACTCTGTATTGATTGCTTTGAATTGCTAATAGAGTATGTCTCATCTTTTAGTAACAAGTGAAGATTAAAAATAAAATTTTAAGATACCACTGATCCATCAAGCTACCATACACTTACCTGAAGTCTCTGATAAAGAGGGTCCCATCAAGTACAGTGGTTAAGAACTGGAACTCTAGAACTACATTTCCTTGGTTCTAAGCTTTGCAAACTTGGATACGTTAATTAAACTCTCTGCAGACTGACTGTACTGTTTGTGCCCTATATACCTCCAGGGGGCACCATTCGCATAGACCAAGTGAGAATGAGAGGCATCCTTGGAGTTGTGTGATGCGGTGGCACAGGGAAGCCCTGAACCTGTGTTTTCAGCTTCCTCATCTGTAAAATAAGGATAATAACAGTCCCCACCTATTAGACTTATTCTGAGTGTTTGGTCAATTAATCCATGTGAAGGGCATAAAACTGTACCTGGCACATCGTAAATATGCAATAAATGTTAGCTCTCAATATTATTACCATCTCCATCACCATCATCATCGTCGTCAAGATAAATCCAGGGAGGGGTTCTGTGTCCTCATGTCCCAATCTGATCCCTCAAGCACAAACTCCAAGCCAATCTCTAACTCTATCCAGAGGAGAGACCTTGGCATTTTCTCAGGAATGAAGACCTCGATGTCTAATGTCTCTGTTAGAGAACTCTTCTCCAGAGAGTCCAATGGCCTGAAGGCAATGGTGCCTGCAGGAGATGGAGCAGATCTGAAAATCTCCCTGAAATTGCTACTAGCTGGGAAGGAACTCTCCATGGTTCTGGACTTATGAAAGCTAAACTGACTTTTCTCTCTCCACCCTCCCACGTTCTGACTTGGTTTGGCCATAGGCACCTCATCAAGCAGCTCCCCCTTTTAAGGCTTGCCTCAACTCTGATAATGTGTTACCCTTATTAGAAATATTTTCACTTTAAAGATTTCTTAATTCAAATTAAAATATCCTCAATGGTGGAATTTATAGACCTTTAACAGACAAAAGGAAGTATTTTAGACAGAAGGGGCTTCCAAAAAGTCCATCCTACAGGTATCTCCAGCTAACGCTGAGAAGCATGTGTTCCTGTTATTCCTTCAAAGGTCCTCCTGTGATCCTATAAATATGTCACCTTGAGTCAAATATTTGGGAGCAGAGAGGAAGGAGATGTGCACATGTAGCAGAATGTGTGCAGAGAAGCTGATGGTACTGGCTCACACTCAGTGTGTCGTGTCCCAGAGTTCTGCTCGTGGGAATGATAGGCAGGATCCTAGCCCTACAGCCTTAAATGATACAGAAGGAGGAAGTTGTAGGTTGTGGGGAGACTTGGAGTTGTCCCACCGAAGCCTTATATCTGGCACATTGACTTCTGGATCTGGTTGGTTACAAAGGAGACTTAAGAGAATCATAGGAAACCAAAGTTGCAGCCAGTCCTTATATCTCAGGCTAGGAACTGGATGTAAATTTTGGATTATCTTGGTCATGGTTGGGGGCTGTGGAGGTATGAAACAGGGAAAGGTGTCCCATACCCTACCAGGCCCTAGCCCTGCAGCAGCTTCAACTCACACCCCTGTAGGGTCTGAGGTTCATCTCCCTGGGGATGAGCTGGCACATTTCATATCGCCTCCCTCCCACCCATTTACTCACTCATTCTCTCCTTCTTTTCCCCATCCTCCTCCAGTGCCTATGAGTTCACTGGACACACCGCTTCTATACAATACTCCACTTCTGGGTCACAACCTACCCCTCCCACATACCTTCCTAGTACAGGCAGCAAATAAATAAGACACATTCTGGTCATTCTCTGCAGACCCACCTATCATCTTCCATAACACCTTTGTGCCCAGAATTATCCCATGTGCCTTGTATAGCTGCCGTGTCTAATCTTCATAGCAATCAGTGAAGTTTCTTGTACCCATTTCAAGGCTAAAGAAAGGGAGGCTCAACTCTCTTCATCTGAAGAGAATGAAGAGAATGAGACCTACATTGTGCGGCTACTGTGAGATCTGGAGATAATGCTAGTGATGTGCACAGTCTAGGATAAGGTGCTCCACACACCTTGCCATTGCACCATATCCAACTCCCTCTCTAGGCTATAAGCTCCTCAAGATCCTGAGCAGTACATTTTTTACTTTTAAATTCACACTATTTAAGGGAGATTTTGCTTCTGAATAGAGTGCCCTAACAAGATGCAGGTGGGGAACAACAATTCATAGAATAAGTCTCTTCAGAGATAACTGCCTTCTTATGGTCTCCCACATCAATGTGCCAACTTTTTGGGGTAGCATAATAATCATAAGTATGATCGGCATAATTATTATTATTTATTGAGCATCAACTATAGGCCTGGGACTATGCTCTGCATTTTACAAGCATGGCGAATATCTAATTCAAGCAACACAGGAGCCAGTTCAAGTTCAAGGTTTCAGAACAAAGAGGCTATCTCTGCATACCCCTAACTCTTTCCTTGTATTCGGAGGTCTATCTACCCCTGCCTCCAGGCCCCATTACTCTTGAGGTGCATGTTTAAATGTTCTCGCTATCCTGGCTTTCTTGACAGCTTAATTGCCCAGCAGTTTATTTGGAGCTTGCAGAAAATTAAGATCTCCAAATGCTTCTGCTTCCCCCTTCCTCCTCTCTAGCATCTCTCGCGTTGAGTCTGAAACACATGATCAAACTCTTGATTAGATATTGACTTCTAGAAATTTATAGTAATACTAATAGCAGTTGCTGTTTATTGAGCCCATACTAACTACATTAGTGCATTTGGCACAAAAACTACTCTGAATTGTTACTATTACAATTCCCATTTTACAGATGTGCAAATTAGAGGTTAAGCCATTTAATTAAGGTCACCTAAATAATAAACGACAGAGTCAACAGTTGAACTATGTGTGCCTCACTTCATAAACTAAGCTCTTCACTACTGCAGTTGAGCCATTCTTACTTCAATGTATGCCTCAATATTGCTGTCCCAACAATAGCAGAAATGCACTGAGGACATGGACATTTCCCATGGAGGTTGTCTAATGTACAGGAAAAGATGTGAGTTTTCCTTTTGGAGACAGTCGTGAGCTTGAATCATAGCCTACCAGTTACTGGCTAAGAAGTATATCTAGTGAAGACAAAGATGGATTGTGAATTAAGCTTGCATCAAAGGAATAAAGATAAGATAAAAGAAGATGGGCTATGATGGGTTGAAAATTTGGGGCCCCAGATAAGAATGTCTGTAAATAAACCCTCTTTTCAGAGGCTGAACCATTGTGGTAGACATTACTAGAACTTATAAATATCAGGTTCTTTTCTTCTTCCTGGGAATTTTTGAAATGAGGTGGTGTCATGGGACTAATTCTGGTCAAGACTGTGAGCAGAAATAATATATAGCACTTTAGGGAACATGCAGTGAAAAAACCCCAAATGGCTCTCCAGCCCTCCCTCCTGCCACAGCAAACATGTGTTAAGATGCTAGAGTCAAAAGGTGGAAGCCCACCAAATCCCTAAATCACTGCTTAGAAGGGAATTGCTCTGGAGAGCCACTGAACCTGCTTCAGACTTTGCATGAATAGGAAACAAATTTTTGTTGTGTTAAGCCACGGACATTTGGGTGTTATTTGTTACTGCAGCATAACCTAGTTTATCCTGACTAATGCCCTAGAGTACCTTGTACACTCACCTGGTCTGATTATTAAAGGGTTGGGGAAAGAATGGACTGGTGTAAGTCAGCAACTGGCAGTGGGCTGAGCTGGAAAGATAAGGTGTAGTCAGATTCCAAGAATGGGCACTAAGCAGTCTCAAATGCCTCTTGAGAAAGGAAAGAATATTCAGGAGTAAACTCCAAAGGGGAGTGCCAGGTTTACCCAAAAGGCCAAAGCCAGAAGCAGATCATCAAGGAAGAGAGTTGACTTTGCATGCATCCCACTCCCCACCCTAGGTCCTAGGCAAGCAGGTACAATTGCTGCAGTATATGGCTTTTCCATTATGTGGTGAGCTTCTGGGAGAAAGGCACCAAGTCTTGCCCAGATTGGAGATCTTCCTCAGTACTTTGCTCTCTTCATTGGACATCTTGAGTTGAGTGGATGAGAAAAGATTGCCGAGTTAACAAAGGGAAAGGTGAGTCTACCTTGAACCAATTCTGATTTCTTCCCTGAGATTCATTCCTTGGACTTGAGGTTGACTTAGACATTTTTCACAGTAAAAATTATTTATCTATGAGACCATTGGTTAATATCTGTCCACTCAAATCACATTTAACTCCATAAGACCAGGGCCTGTGCCCTGAATATTTCTAGATCCTACCATGGGGTCTCAATAAAAGTGTTGAGTGAATGAATGGACTCGTGATCTGTGAATTCAATGTGGAACATTTCTACTTCTTGCCAACTGGGTCTGTCTCTTGGGCCTTCTGTTTCCAGTCTTGTTCTTTTCCATGTCTTCAAAAGAGATCATCCAATTCTGACCAATTTCTTTTTCCCTTGTCTGCTGACCTCACTGATTTATCTCACTGAAAAGAGATCTTCATCTGAAACTTCTTTGGCTTTTCAGGACAGGAGCAGTGAGAAATGGACCCTTCATTTAGCTGACTGAGCTATCAAAAGGGAAGTTTGAGACAGAAAATGAATATAGATCTAGCTGCAGCAATTAGAGGGAAAATCGATAGAACATCATCAACGGCGTCAGATCCCTGTAAGTCGGCGTCTCCAGGGATGGGACAGCAGAGCGGTGTTCATTTCATTTTTGTTTTCCTATCTTAATCCTCAGCAAGTGAAGAGGGATAGTTGTGGTGGGTGGGGTGGGGTGGAGGGCGGGAGAGGAGAGTAGACAGGCAGGATGAGATGGAAGAGAAGCACAGGGTCTCTTTTCACACCACCGCCGCTGTCCATGGTGGGCAAGTCCGTGATAGGAAGATTCATCCCTCACAGATGAGGTTCAAAAGGGCTTGGGTTTGAAACTCGGACCACCATGTGCTAGTATGTAAGTGTCCGTGGGCAGATGATGGAGTCTCATTGAGCCACACTTTACTCATCTGTAGAATGGCGATTTTGAGGCTGCTCCACACTGTTCTCATGAGGAGGAAATGAAAACATATACAGAGTCCTGAGAGCGAGTGCTGCTGGCCTGTAGTAGATGCCAATTTCCCTAATGCTCCCTTGCCCTGTACTTTGGCCCAATCAAGCTTCTTTTCCACTTTTTGGGCTTCTTTTCCTTGGGTGAAGTCCCTTAGCCTTGTTGGGTCACAAGTATCTTTGAGACTTTAATAATCAAATGTAAATGGGATTCACAAAGACTGGGTTCAGATACCAGTTGCACCTCTTATTGGCTGTGTGATCTTGAGTATATTACTCAAGCTCTCTGTGCTTTAGTTTCTTCATAAATACAATGAAGATAACAATAGTGCTTGTCTTGTAGGGTTATCACCTATAGTGATAAGGATTAAAACAGCTAATACATGCAAATGCATCAGTGCTTACCACAGTGCCTGGCACACAGTACATTTGGGTAAATGTTTGCTATAATTAATAAAAGTGATAGAGATGCCTCTATTGAAATGTACACGGGCACACACATATGCATACAATCTCGTGAAACTAGTCTCCAATTCTCGTTTGCTGATTCTTGCAGGGCAGAGTCCAGATGCTAGTCTGGTATTACTACTGTGCATTTTCTGGCGCCAGTCTACAGAGCTGCATCTGTAGGTTTACAGAAGCCGCACCTACGCCATTGTAACAGGACATCATTCATTCATTACTACTGTGCATTTTCTGGCGCCAGTCTACAGAGCTGCATCTGTAGGTTTACAGAAGCCGCACCTACGCCATTGTAACAGGACATCATTCATTCATTACTACTGTGCATTTTCTGGCGCCAGTCTACAGAGCTGCATCTGTAGGTTTACAGAAGCCGCACCTACGCCATTGTAACAGGACATCTCCAAACTGGAAATCAATTCCACAGCTTTCAGCTCTCTCCACTTAAAAGTCCAGATGAGGACTCTGTCAGGCAGCGATTTAAGGCCAAGACTACTCAGGCTTGAGAGAGGGACCAGCAGTCCAAAGTTCAACCAGTGAACTTTGTCTGATCTGGGCGAAAATCAATACCCAAAGTGTTGGCCCCAGAAGCAGGAAGAAGGCACTGGTCATCTCAGGCTGAGAATACCCTGTAGGAGCCTGTAGGCTAAAATCACAGGCTAAAAGCACAGGGATCAAGGTCCATCTGGAGAGAGCCATGGAGGAATCTTAGTGGATGGGAGACAAAGCCCCAGCCAACAAAGCTGCTTTGATGAGACAGTTAAAAGTTGGAAGGGAAAACCAGGGGCTGGGTCAGAAGCCTGTCAGTGGGGCAGAGCACACGCCCAGTACAAGGGGACTCTGGCTTGAGATCTATGAAACCTATCTCAGCCCATGTGGCAGGCATGACTCTCTTTTGCTAGTGGGATTGGGAACCTCTGATCCCAAAGGTTTCCTGCTCCACTAGTGGAACTGACCCCAAAGGGCTGACCCATCTTCTCCAGAAGCTCTGGAGACATTGCTCAGGACTGCTGCTCCTCTGAGCCAGAGGGAGTTGGGAAAGGATGTGGTAGCCAGTGGGTTCAGGAGGACTCACAGAACAGAGTTGGCCTCTGAGATGCAGCTGCGCGAGTGGCTGATGAGCAGGAAGAATCAGGCTCAGCTGATGGAGCTGCCATCCTTTTCCCCAGGACAGGCAGGCAAACCAGTGGCTGGGGTGGGCTGTCCATGGGGACCTTTAGCCTGGATGTGTTACATCTAGGAGTGCGATGGAGAAGCAGGCAGTGCCAGCATTGTCTGGGAAGCCCTACCCCACAGGCGGCACCCAGGGATGTAGTTCCTGCACAAGGTGGACTCATGCACCTCTTTAACCACAGATCCAATGTCTTTCTGTGTAGAGAGTGGAGTGGAAAGAGGAAAGGACTTGAGCATCAGTTAGGCCTGGGTTTGAATCCCAGCTCTGCCATTTGTTAGCTGTGCGACTCTGAACAGTGATTTAACTTCCTTGGGCCTCAGTTTTTTAATCCGTAAAATGGAGGAGAATCATACCAGTCTAACTAACAAGGATGGCAGCTTGGGTCTAAATGAAATCCAGATATATGTGAAGTGGGCTCACCAGAAACTATCCGGCATGAGAACTGATGCAGTATTTTATCCATTCAACCAACCAACCATTCAACATACAGTTACTGAATGCATACTCTCAGCCAGTTAGGAGAAACCCTCCTGAGAAAGGAGAATCAGACATACAGGATTTGACCCAATAGAACAGTCTTAGGTTGAGTTCGCAAGGTAGAGAGGGGAAGAAGGAGAAAGAGAAAAAGGAAGGCAGGGCGGGGAGGTGTGATTCTTGAGCTCAGCATGGTTTCTATCACCTGTACTTGTCTCGCAGCTCAGTCCCCCCGGTCTCACACCAGCGTCCAGTGGTCAAGGTTGTGTGATGGGGAGTGGGGTGCTGGTGGAGCCATTTCAGTAATTGTATTGTGTATCAGGGCACAAACAGATCTGCTCTAGGGCCCCACTAACAGCACGTGGCATAGAGTGGAGGGGAGGAGAGAGGCATCTTCCCCAAATTTGCCACCATGCAGTGGCAGGAAACACAGTGCCTGGTGGCTCAGTGACAAGGACCTGGGTACAGGTAAGCAGCAGCATGGAGACCACGGAGCTTGGCAGAGCCTATGAGCCCATATTAGATGGGAACCCACAGAAATATTTGTAGGGGGCGGGAGATTATGCCCCAGCATGTGGAGGCAACAAGTCTGAAATTTGAGTAGTTATTAGCAAAGTGATCCCATTTGTACCTAGGGATGGGCAAAGACTGTGGTGGTCTCAATTACACTGTCTTGCAAAGCTACTGTATAGACATGCAGTGATATGTTTAAAGGGCTTGGTGCATTGTAGACCCTTAAAGTGGAAGTGGTAGTAACAGTGACCATCATTGTTGCTAGGGGGACCGTTATTATTGCACAGATATGGGCAGTAGTGTCGGTGGCCACTATTTCTGGCTGAGCAAAATCCATGCTGGGAAGAAGAGGGAAAAACCCAAATTGCATTTTTCTAGGTTTGCATCAATTTCAAACATTTCCGGCCCAGTGGTCTGGAATGAGGAGAGGTGGGCTGACCTGCTGACAGCTGCCTGTGGCTTAGGCATAACAAGCTGAGGGCTTCAGGAAATGCAGGGGAGTGGCTGATGGATGGGACTCATGGACACAGAGCCCCTGCTGGGCTAGTGAAGTTCTGGAGGGCTTCCGTGACAAGCTCACACTGTGTTCTCTGTTGGGATGGGGTCATGGAAGTAGCATGTATTGATAGTGACTACATGTCAGGTGGTGGGACCTGGCAGTTCCATGAGCAGTGCCAATCAGCACTGTGCAAATCAGCATCCTCACCCTTCTTGTAAGATACTCAGCTTCTCTCTGGGCAGCCACCTCTTCCTTAGTCTAAACTTAAGCCAGTGAGAATGCTCTGCCTTCGCTTGGCCATGGTGATTGGATCAGGGAAGAGCACAAGGCCCCATCAGAACCTGAGGGTGAAATAAGACTTTTGGGGGGATTCTAGGATGTTTTCTCATCTGAGCTCGAAGCAGAGAGGATGTGATTGCTGGAGCTGCTGCAGCCCTCTTGTGACCACAAGGGAAATGTCTATTTGAGAATGGAACCCAGCTGGAAGAAAAAAGCACAGAGATGGAGAGAGAAATCAGGTCTTCTATGGTGAAATCGCCTGAACCCCTGAACCAAACTACGCCTGAAACCAGTCCTATGCCCTGGTTCTTACCAATTATAAGAGACATAAATTCCCCTGTGCTCAATCCAGTTTGGATTGGGCTTTCTCTAACCTGCAACTGAAAGAGAACTGACTGAAGCAAAATCACTGCCTTCAGAGGATTCATTGTCTAGAAGGGGAGGCAGACAAGCAAGTAGACAGTTATGACACACAGTGGTAGCTTCTTTGTGGATACAAATGAGGGCTGTGAGAGCTCCCAGGGCTGTGTGTTGAGGGTGTGGGGTCACTCACTCCTGAAGAAAGGGCAGGGCTGATGCATGCACATCGGGGGAGGTGAGAATGAATGGAGAACACCTCTGTTTTCACTTGTCAGTGTTTCTAGTCACTTCCAGCTTAACCTACTTCCCAATTTCTACCTTTTCTACTTCCTGTTCTTATCTAAGACGGACCTAATATCCATCCATCCATCTACTCATCCATCCATCCACCCATCAACACCCTCCCCCCCGCCACCCACGCACACAAGCTTAGCTCCAGTTTCACCGTCTATTCCAGTAGTAAAGCTGAGTCGGTACAATCTGTACTGGGGGCCCTTGGGAGTTTCAAACAGCTGTACCTGGGGTCCAAGTTTAATACAAAATGTCTTTGTGTAGAGCAGCCCACTGTCTCTACAGTGAGACAGAGAGAAAGTCCCTGGAGAGAGAATCAGGCAAGAGTGGGATGGAGGGGACAGGCATGGGGAAGAGAACCGAGGTGGAAGGTGGCCTCCATAGGACCATAACCTCTGCTCAGAATCAGGGTATCTTGGTGACAAGAGCAACCTGTTGGCTCCCACAGAAGCAAGGAATGGGGGTCTCCTTTTCACATGTAGTGAACTTCTCATGAGAGGGAAGGAGTAGAAGCCAGGTTTACTAATTATGGCATTCATTGATATCTTCATTCAACTCATCACCAGGCCTGTTCCGGTCACAGAGATGCTTAGGAATCATCCTTGCAATCAAACCGCAGATGGTCTTATACCACCAATCCCTTCACACTGGGTGTCTTCTGTGGAACTCAGGTGAGCTTCGCTCTGGCTGTCAGTCCTCAATTTCAAAAGTGAGACAGGTCTGAGTCTGAGCCAGATTAGGGGAGTTAGGGGTCCATTCCTGATACTCCTAATATTATCAATTACATTATTCTTGCTAATTCTACCAAATTCAATTATTTTGTTTGTGACATTTTATTTTCTGAATGCAAAAGTAGTTCTTTGCTAATTCAGAAAATTTGGACAGCACACAGAAAAACACAAAGGAAATAAAGACCAGTAATCTACCGCCAAATGAAAAGTAAATATTTGGAAAATAAATGTTTCTAGGTACACACACACACACACATTTATGGGGTTATCTATATTGTTCTGTAGCCTGCTTTTTTCACTTAGTGACACATTACAAGCATGTCAGCAAATATTCGTCTATCACTTCGTTTTAATGGTTCCATAGCATCCCATAGTACGGATATTCCATAATTTAACCAACTGCCTACGGATATGCAGATTATTTCCCTGTTTCATCAATATAAATAATTCTTCATAGAATATATTTATCCATATATAAATAGTTGCAGGTGTATTTGCTTCGATCATTTAGATTAATTCCTAGAAATAAAACAGTTGAGTCAAAGATCTGTATGCACGTTTTTAAGACTTTTGATAAATATTGCCAAATTGCCCTCTAAAAAGGTTACACCAACTTGCACTCCCTCCGGCAGGGTATAAGAATGCCCAATTCCCACACTCACTGTTGATTTAATTTGCATATCTTTTGTTTCCAGTGAGGCTGAACGTTTTCTCATATGTTTATTGTCTATTTGTAATTTTTCTTTAGTGAATTGCCTACTTATGTCAATTGTCCTTTTTTACGGGGGTGTTTATCTTTTCCTTTTTGACTTCTGAAAGCTCTTCATATACATCAGCCTTCTGTCTGTAATATATGTTTATTATATTTTCCTCAGTGTGTCATCTGCCTTTTAATTTTGCTTATGGTGGGAATTTTTGGACACAGTGAAGATTTTCTTTTTAAGTAACCGAATTCATCAATCTTTTTCTTCACTGTTTTTGCTTAGAAATGCTTGAAGGCTTAGTGATACTTAGAAAGGCCTAACCAGCCCCAAGTTTTTTGTTTTTTTTTTTTAAAGTATAAAGAACAGGAATCTTTTTTTTTTTTTTTTTTTTGCGGTATGCCGGCCTCTCCCGTTGCGGAGCACAGGCTCCAGGGTAACAGGCTCAGCGGCCATGGCTCACGGGCCCAGCCACTCCGCAGCATGTGGGATCCTCCCAGACCAGGGCACGAACCCGTGTCCCCTGCATCGGCAGGCGGACTCCCAACCACTGTGCCACCAGGGGAGCCCAGGAATCTTTTTGATATAGTTTTTTTTGTTTGTTTGTTTTTTAATTTTATTTATTTATTTATTTATTTTTGCTGTGTTGCGTCTTTGTTTCTGTGCGAGGGCTTTCTCCAGTTGCAGCGAGCAGGGGCCACTCCTCATCGCGGTGCGCGGACCTCTCACTATCGCGGCCTCTCTTGTTGCGGAGCACAGGCTCCAGACGCGCAGGCTCAGTAATTGTGGCTCACGGGCCCAGTTGTTCCGCGGCATGTGGGATCCTCCCAGACCAGGGCTCGAACCCGCGTCCCCTGCACTGGCAGGCAGATTCTCAACCACTGTGCCACCAGGGAAGCCCCAGCCCCAAGTTTATATAAACATTCCTCTAGAATGTTCCTCTAACTCTTTTATGGTTTTAATGCCTTTAGATTTAACTCTTTAACCACCTGAATTTTATTTTGTTGTATGCTATGCAGTAAGTCTTTAACTTTTTTTTTTCCCAAGTAGTTAACAAACCCTCCCAGTCCCATGGCATCCTTTCTTCCCTTATTTGAAACAGATCTATGCAATTTAAACCATATCTGACAACTTTGGAGGTAGCAGTGATTTCTGTGAATGGGGAGGTAGTTTAAAAGAGATAATGAAGTATGATGCTTTCATTTTTGCTTCAGTTGATCCTGCATGTCCATCATCATTGATCCAGCAGTATTTACAAAATGCCTACACTGTGCATTCGGGAAGGTACTGGAAATAGAGAATAAGAGAGCATTTCTGCTCAGCACTTTCCAATATCCACATCAGATGTGTAGTGGATGCTGTAGTGTTCCACCTAGAGCCCTCCTGCAGGACTAAGGCACTTACTCCTGAAGTGGTCAAGAATGTTGGCTGCTGACAGCCCCCCCAGTTACCTCCCTGGGAGTTACCCTCCTTCCTTCAAAGGGTGCTGACTTGCCCAAGGTTATAGGCAGCATACATCCTTAGTCTATGAGTAGGGTCAAAGGCCCAGCCCTCTTACCTTAATTCAGGGCAGCTCTGAAGGGCCACCCCAGTTCCAGAGCTCCCTGTGGGATCTGCTAAGAGCTGTCAAAACTACTACATCTCGACCAACCCTGTCTCTCTCATTCGTCCCCTTCTGGGTGCTCCTGAGAGCCCCCTCCCCACACCCTCATGCCCCACTCCGGGACGATGAACTTCTTGTATGCAAATCTCTATCTCCTGAGACAGGTGCAAGACCCAAGCTTCTGCTTGGTTGAAGACGATGGGTGGGTGCCAGGGTGACTCCTGGGACCACAGCAAGCTGGCATGGGCAGGGCTCAACTGAACAGGCTTGACACCATCTTCCTCAGAAGAACTTTATACATCAGATAGTGTGTATCTCTTGAATTACGTAATGAGCTCTGAACAGGAGAAGGACCATTTAGCATCAAACTTATGAGTTTCAGTTTTAACAGCTGAATTATGGTTGCCAAAGCCCTCTCCTAGAAAACTTGCACCAATTAGGCCCTAAGCTCAAGGACAAGATACTAATAAATGCCACAGTTTAATTGGCTTGTTCTTACCCAATCCCACCTCATCGTGCTGCATTTCCCTGATCTGAACAGATCTAGGCCCTTGTCCTCTAGGCTTTAAGCATAACTAGGTTCTTCTCTTAAGAATAGTCACGTAATCGCTTCCATTTCTTGACTGATGTTGGCACGTATGTCTGTGTGAGTGTCATGAAGCATGTGGGTGTGTATGTTTACAGGAGACATAAAGCTGGACACTGAGGCTCAGATTTCTCTTCAGATCAATCACCACAAAGGAGACAGGAGCACCACAGCTCCTCCTGAGATGTCTACATCTAATCACACATTTTGCTTTTTCACTTTTGGCTGCAGCAAACGCAACTCAACAACTCCAGACAATGGGAAGATTTATTAGCTCATGTTACAACCAGTCCAGAGGTAGGGCAGCTCCCGGGTTGATTAATTCAGTGGCCCATAGATGTCATTAAGGACCCAGGCTTCTTTTATATTTCTCTCTGACGCCAAAAATATCTTGGCTTTGTCTTAAGTCTCGTTCTTCCCATAGCTGTAACCATTTCCAGGCAACACGTCTAGACCTGCTGACATTGAGAAAAAGGCAATACCTTGTTTCCCGAGGGTCTACTTTCAAGAGCAAGTAAGTCCCTCCCAGAAGCTCCTCTGCAGGCTTTCCTCACAACTTACTGTCCAGAATTGATGTCTAGTCACCAGTGGTGTGAATAGGAATAACCAAGAATGGTTTAGACTCACCAGGAAGCACCACCAAGGCTGTGTCCACTCTTCCCAAGGCTCAGGGCAAGATGAGAAAAGTGGATATCCAACAAAATAGGGCTCCACTGGGAAGGAGGGAAGCCTGAGGTGGGACTGGATATTGGAGGTAGGCAAGCGCCATGCCTGCCACACTTACCAGCTCACAAGGCAAAGGGGGAGCAGGAATGTTTTGCTTCGAGGCAGTGAAGGGGAGAGGAAAAGGGAAGGGTGGACAGGTGAGAGGAGGGGTGTGCAGGGACCTGGATGTCCTTGTGCCCAGGGAGCTGCTATCCCCTCTTCCCAGAGCTCTCCCCACCACCCTCACTGGCTGGGATCCACACCCTGGTCTCTTTGACATCAAACCTTGAGCACATTCCCCTCTGCCGCCGTTCTTAAAGATTCTCCTACAGTTGAGTAATCACAGGAGAAGGGGCTGGCAGGAAATGAGATAAAGAGAGCCCTCAACAGCGGGGTTCTCTCTGAGCTGCTCACAGATCTTCAAAAGCCTTGGGGCTATCACACACGGCCCCCAGTCCTTTGGACAGATCTTTAGCATAATCTTTAGACTTGTAAAGGTTAGAGCAAATATTAGTAGGGATAAAAGACATCCAAAAGAGGAGGAAGAGGTCACTACAATCAAACACCGAGTTACTATGTTTGTCCCTTGCCTCTTGGCCCAGACGAATGACGGTCTAGGGTATTTCAAAACACTTGCAAAGGCAATCGCCCAACGACCATTTGTTGATCTTTGAGGAATCGTGCTAGTCTGGTAGCGGCTGCAAGTCTGGAAACAGGCAAATGTCATTTATATTTTCAAAGCCTTGGAGAGGGTGTGTTTCTTAAGGCATTGTCTGCACCCAGGAAAGCACCTCCAGGGTCGGTAGGGGCTGGATGCTGAGTGCCCAGATAAGGACTCAGGTGCACTGTCGGGCTGCGCAAGCACACTTAGAACAATTCATGTCAGACTGACCTGATTTCCTTCTTTGTCAGGGACACTCGAGGCTGAGAGCAGGGACATGTGATAGACACAAGATCAGGCCCTGCAGGCCCCAGCTCTACCCAGCTACATGAAACGGAAAGTCTTTAAGTCCCTCAAGCCAATCTCGCTCAATCGGGGCAGAAACTAAGGTGCTGCGGAAGCATCTGTCTGGTTCACCCATTTGTCTCCTGCTGGGATATCCCAGCCCTATTCACTGAGGACCCCAAACAAGGCAACAGAGCTTCTGAACCCAGCAGTCATCCATTCGCTCGTTCACTTACCCAGTTACTCATTCACGCATCTCTCTGCCAAATATTTACAAATGCTCGCTATGTGGTAGGCACGATGCCAAATGCTAAGGACACAGTGGAGAATAAAACAGACACAGTCCCTGGCTGCATGGCATGTACAGTCCAGTGGGACCTCAGAGGAGGGCCACTGAATCCACTCCCTGGCATTTGGACAGCAAGAGTGCTTTTCAAGATGTAAAATGCATAGAAATCACCTGGGGATCTTATTAAAATGAAGATTCTGACTGAGTAGATTTGGGACAAACCTGGGATTCTGCATATCTGATAAATATCAGGGGGAAGCTCATGCTGTTTATCCTTGGACCACACTTTGAATAACAAGAAACTAGAACACCTCATGTGGCAGGGTGCTCCTTCTCCTTCCTAAGAAGACAAAAGCCCAGCCGTCTTGGCAACAACATTGTATCAGTAATCATCTGCTTGGTGAGCCCCACCCTCCCGAATGCCCAGAACTTTCTCCTATCACTGACCTCAATCCGGGGAATGATTTCATTCCAGTCAGCTTAGTCCTGGTCTCCTGGAGGCTCCTTTGCATATACATAGAATCTCAGCTCCAAGGACAATGAAGGAAAGACAACCGAGAAATAATCAATTCAACCAATTTCCATCTCTCTTCCCTTCCTGAAGCTGCTCACGTCACCATCATCAATCATCCTCATTCTAGCAAACACTTACACTGCGCTTACTGTAAGCCAGGCATTGTTCTTAGCATATTAACAAGGTATTAAAACACTTACATCTCACAAACAAGCCTATGAAGTAGGTCCTGTGATAGGTAGGTTGATATCAGTACTCCCACTTTGCTATCCCAAGGAGCCTAGGCACAGAGAGGTTAAGTAACTTTCAAGTCCACACAGTTAGCATAAAATCCAGGCTGCCTGCCTCCAGCGCCCATGCTCTTAGCCATTCTCTACATTGTATCAGAAGTGCTGAAGACTTTGCATTCTTCCATCCTGAGTTGCAGTGGAAGGCGCCAAAGCCAAATGGAGGAGAGCCTCTGATCTCTCTGGCAGGTCTCTGCTGTGGAGCAGCTTGGGAGGAGGACGAGGACAGGAGAGAAAAACAGAGTCAGGATGCATTGACTGGGTGGCTTTGAAATCTTGGTGAGATTAGATCTACCTGTTAAATTGCCTGTAACCTGTGGGTGGATTTGGGGAACCAAGGGGAGGCAGAGAGTGGAGGCAGGATGGAACTGTTCTTGCATAAAGAACAGGCACTGAAGGAGACTGTTTTTCTGGTCCTTGCTGCAGAAGCTGGAAATTCCTGGTTCTTGCTGCAGAAGCTGGAAAGTGATACAGTCTGGACTTGCGGACCATGGGCACTCAGTGATCCCGAGTCCAGATGGGGAGTTCCCTTCCACACTCTCTAGGGACACCTGTGGACTGGTCTGACTGAAGAAGAACCCTGGGGAAGCCAGACGCAGCATTGCTTTGTTCTCCACTCCATCCTCTCCCTCCCAAACCTTTTCTCAGTTTAGGAATGATGCCCTGAAGGTGGAGGGGGGACAGCAGATTAAACCCCCATGAAAAATGAAATGGATTCATTTAAAATGTATTAAAGAGCCTGCTCCTTTACATTATTATTTTCCCCAAACAATTTCATAAGCTTAAACTGACTTTTAAATTTAGCCTCAGGTCTCCCAAACCAGCTTTGATCCATTGGAATAATTGACTATTACATGGAAACAAACTTCACTGTAAATGCACTGTCCCTAGCTGAAGCCTCAGGAAGGTCAGGCTGATAAAAGACCCATTCGATCATCCAGGACTCAGAGGCTGGTGCCAGATGACAGGTGAACACAATGAGGTGGGCCATCTGAGCCCCTGCTATCACTGTTTTGCATGATTTGGAGTGAGCCCAGTACAACCCCCTGGAGCTCTTGCTTATTCTGTAAGTAGGATTTCACAAACAAAACAACCATGATTTTTCCCTCTTCTTCTAACTTTCCATGTAACCTTGAGTTTGTGACTTCATGATTCTGGAACTCCCTTTTCCCCTCCTGAAAAATGGGTGAAAACTTTGACCTTGGAGTGAAGTGAAATTGTCTTGGATCATCAAGAGAGGCTCTCCTAGTTAAGCCAATTCTATGCTGTGTGAACTTTAGTCATTAATGTCCCCTCTCTGGATCTGAGTGTCCTAATCTGTAAAACTAAGGGGTTGGTCTCCAAAAACATTCACTTTCAGTGCATTAGTGAGTACATCAGGTGGCGAGAATTTAGGATGAGAGGGGGGCGGCAGGAGATGGGGCTGGAGAGGTGATGATGCTGGAATATGGATTGTGCAGCTATACTGGAGAGCAACGCGGTGGGACTTAGTCAACTGAGGAAACACATGCCCCATGACTCCACAATTCTGCAGAGCAATTCTCACACCAGTCCACAGTGGATATGCCAGGAATACTCATAGTGGCATGATGTGTGGGGAGGGAGTCAGAGGCAATCCAGCTGTTCTTGCAAAGCAGTGGAAGCAATGGAACCAGACACACACACAACAGAGTGGACAAGAGTTAACACAGTGCTGAGTAAAGCCATAAGGAACATGGCAGATCTTGAGCAGAGATCTGTTTAATGGAGATTAAAACGATCCTTACTTTCCAAAGATACATACAAATTGAAGAATATACATAAGATATATTTGCGTGGTTGCCTATAATAAGAGGAGTCGTGAGAAAGGAGAATACACATAAAATAAGTGAAATCAGAGGGGTCTTGTAAAGATCATGACATTAGCGTCCTGCAGAACAAGGTGTGTGATAACTTGACCCTTTGTACCTGAGATCCAAATATGATCTCCAAACAAAACAAATCAAAAATCCCACACTAACAACGAAAAGCATTCGTGCTTTATGCTCTAGGTAATAGGGAAAATTTTTTGTTCTTTTTGTTTTTTTTAAGCAGGAGGGAAATAAAATTTTATTTGCGTTTTAGAAAAATTGCTCGGGTGGCTGTGGAGAATGGACTGGAGAAAGAATGTCTGGGGCTGGGGAGACCAGTGTTAAGGCTGCAGCCAAGTCTAGGGGTAAATGGTAAAGTCTGAATGAAGATCATGACGGAGTGGAGTCAAAGATGGGGAGGGGCAGGTGAGCCTTTAAGGAAGGGATTGGCTTGTGACCTGGTATGTCACCTAATGGGTCACAGAGAAGGCTAGTTCTGCTGTAAGGAAGAGTATGAACCTGCAGATTCAGGGGCAGAGGTGCTGTAAGGGGCAGAGCCTGGATGAACTCATACTCTCTAATGGCTCAGACCCTTTGGGAGAACTCAACTGGGGCCTCTAGGACCAGGAGGGAGTCCCCCAGAGGCAGAGCTAAGGGTTGCCCTCCAAAAAGGTATCTGGAGCTGGGAAACAAGGATTGGTAGGATAGGTATGGCATGTAGGATGGAGGCACTGGTAAACTGGAGCTGGTTCATACTGGCTCAGGAATTTGCAAGCCATTGGGAGCTTGAAATTGTCTATGGTGGGAGTATTTACACCACAGAAATCGGCAAATGCTACTAATCCGAGTTCTTCTTTTCCCCAGAGAGTTGTTTAGCCAACACACCACAGGGGAGTAAGAGAGAAAGGATGGCCCCAGACTAGTCCTCCCAGAGGCCCAGCATCCTCCACTCATACTCAGAGGCCCTGGAACCTGCCTCCACCCCAGAGAATGAAGGCTGTGTCGGGGGAAAGGAAACAGGCCTGGGAAGAACTCTCAATACCAGTCAGACTCTGGTACAGATGGGGTGGGGGCTGGACAAAAGTGTGCCTTCCACCTGGAGCTGGAATGGAGGCTGGAGGAGAAGTTGAAGGAGCTCTCTTGGTGCTCATCAGAAAGATGGGAGAACTTAGCTGAATAATTTTCATAGGTCAGTTTTTTTAATGGGGTGGGGGAAGTGATACTAAAGAAGTGGAAGTAACTTTTATTCTGGCATATGGTGGACAGTTGTTAATATTTACACTATTGCAGAATCTATAAAATGATGATCTCTGCTTTGTAATTTCTGCAGCAGTTTTCCTGTACCCGGGAAAATTTTCATTATTTTCCAACACGTAAAAATTGTTTCCTTCTGGGAACTTGGGAATGGAGGAGACATAGGTCACTCTTTCCATCCTAAGTCTTGTTTATAGTAATGAGAATAATGATATTTTATAAATCCTTCCCGTATACCAGGCTCCATGATCAATACTTTATGAGTGCGACCTCTCTAGATTTTTCCTGGTGAGAATTATTATTCTTCCTCTTTACTCTTTTATGGGAAATGAAATGGAGTCTCCAAGAGGTTAAGTAACTTGTCCAGGGTCACACAGCAAGGAGGAGGCAGAACTGAACTGAACGTGGGTCAGCCTGCTCTTAACCTGTACGTTCCATTTGCCTATTTTCCCAGATGCTCCTCACTTGGGGAGCAGGCTAGAAAGTCTCTGTCAGACCAGCATCCATCCTTCCACCTCCTCTATAATTCCCTCTTTCCAGCCCTGAAATTCTCCTTCTCTCCTTATTCCTCTGATTTGAACAACAAAGTCCAGGCTATAGTCTCCTGAAGTCTTCTGGGAAAAGATGGTGTTACCTGAGCCATAAAGGAAGACTCAAGTCTGGTTTCACCCATAAACATTTATGCATCTAATCCAGGGACTGGTAAACATTTTCTGTGAAGGGCCAAATAGTAAATACTTTCGGCTTTGTGGGCCATATGGTCTTTGCTGTAATGACTCAACTCCGCTGTTTTGTCACGAAAGCAGCCACAGACTGTAAGTCAATGAACGAGCATGGCTCTGCCCCAATAAAACTTTATTGACAAAAATAAACATTGGACCAGATTTGGTCCATGGGCCTTAGCTCCCTTAGGAAACCAGAGAAAGAGCATCTGCTGAAGGGGCTGCGGATGGGTAAGGCTTTTGCTTGTGTTGCTGCCTGGGGCAGATCAACTTTGGCCACACTTGTCGTGGGAGCCCTGAGGTGGTGGCCAGGAGTCCAGCTGAGGGCCCAGGTCATTGAGGCAGGGGAGAGACATTTCAATTTGATTTTTTTGTCCTTTGTCTGATTCATATTCTTCTGACTCAGCCCATTTATCAAGCCCTCTGTGACAGGGCTTTTCATCCATTACCCTGTGTAATCCTCATGCCATCCTTGCGGGATTAGAGTCACAGCAGTCAACTTTGACTCCGGTCTTTTAAACCAGATTTGCCCAGTTTGATCAGGCGCAGATATATTTGGGTCTTGGGCATTCCAGACCCTCTTCCACGTGCCCACCCAGGCTCCCAGCAAACAGGGATGTCTTCACCTGGTTCCACGCCTTTCTCACTCTATACCTGCTTCCACCACTCTTACCCTGCTTGCTCCTTGAACTCTGCCCTTGGAAACACTGGCTCTCCCATTCTGACTCCGTGTTTCAAGGACATGTACTCCTATCATCAGGCTCACCCTCAACCTGTCCATTTACCCCCGATCTTCAAGAACCCCCCTCTCATGTCTCCTGGATGATGCCTGGCAATTGTCAGACAGGTGAATTGTCAGACAGCAATAGGCCACACATCCAGGGCAACTGGATAAATCCAGATGCAGCCACTCCAGGCTCAGAAGTCTGGACACCATCTCGGCTATGGGGAAAGAGCAAGGGCTGGCCCCAAGGTCAGGCTGCTCATCTCCAAGGATGATGGTGTTTGCTCCCTGCCCGGAGCCCGGGGAGCCACTGGAAACAAGAGCTCAGAGGAAATGACTTTCTGCAGCAGACAAGCCTCAAAGTTGATTTCCCAGGAGGAATCCAACAAGGCCCTTGAAATGTGGACATCAAGGAGGAAAATCAATCGTCTTTTAAGTTTTCACCTGGATGATTGATCTGCTGCTTCCAGCCCCTTTTTTCTCTCTCTCAAGTCCGTGGACGTGACCTCTCTCTTACTTCCATATATTTCCCCTCTCATCTTTAAAGTGTGGGGTGTCCTGGTTCTGATCTGAAACCAAAATACATTGCTTTATGCCAACTGACAAAGTATTGGTCCCATGCTACCAAACTTTTTATTTGTTCTCAAGGAAAGAAGCCCTGGGATCCTTCGAGGAGGGAAGAGGAGAAAACCAGCATTTGCTGAGTGCCCGCTGTGCTCTGGGGCCTCTCACTACATCACCAGAGTTAATTCTGCTCCCAGTCCCGTCCAGGCAGATTTTACTGGCCTCACCTCTCAGATGAGGACACTGGATTCAGGGCAGAGAAGTAACTTGCAAATATGGTTTGCAGGCAGGAATGCAGAACTGGAGTGGGAACTCTGTTATTCTGCCTCCTCTCTACCAGGACTGGCAGTGAGCACCCCAAGTGGAATGGGAACCTGCAACTAGACAGCATTACAACCTCTCTTGGGACTTCCCTGGTGGCGCAGCAGTTAGGAATCCGCCTGCCAGTGCAGGGGACACTGCTTCGAGCCCTGGTCCGGGAAGATCCCGCATACCACGGAGCAGCAGAGACCGTGTGCCACAACTACCAAGCCTGCGCTCTAGAGCCCGCGAGCCACAGCTACTGAGCCCGCGAGCCACAACTACTGAAGCCCACGCACCTAGAGCCTGTGCTCCGCAACAAGAGAAGCCACCACAATGAAAAGCCCATGCACCACAACGAAGAGTAGCTCCAGCTCACTGCAACTAGAGAAAAGCCTGTGTGCAGCAACAAAGACCCAATGCAGCCATAAATAAATAAAAATAAATTTATTATAAAAAACCCAACTCTGTTGACCTTGACCACAAAGAGATCAAAGTATCTAGGAAACCAGCTCCTGAGTAATATAGGGGCCTCAGGGTGCTGTTTATTCATTCAGGATGTACTGAGTGCCACCTCTGATTCCAGGCACTGTGCTGGGCACAGAGGGAAAAGAGGTGAACAAGGCAGACATGACCCCTTTCTCTCTAGATGTTACAGTCTGGTAGGGAAACAAACAACTAAGAGATCATGACAAAGGGTGATAAGAGCTATAATACGGTAAGTGCAGGGTGCTTGGGAGCATATATCCCAAACATCTCATCTGAGGGGTGGTTGGAAAAGACTTCTCAAGGTCACCACCTTACTCTAGGATGGGTAAGAATTAGCCTAGCAAAGTGGGACAGTGAGGGTGCCATGGGGCTGGTATGCCCAACAGGGTGGGTAATAACATTGAAACTTCAACGTGTCCTTCCACGGACCATGTCAGTCCCTTAGGACAGAGACTGTTCGAAGCACCTTATGTGTGTCAATTCATTTAATCTTCACAGGAGCAAGTACAGAAGAAGAAAGGGAGGGACTGCAGGGGCCTGGGGCATAGGCTTACTGAGAGCGGAGCTGCAGAAGAAGACAGGGCCAGCGGTAGAGGGCTTTGTAAACAGGGCAGCCAGATAAAATTCAGGACACCCGGTATGAATTTCAGATAAATAAGAAGTTTGGTTTTAGTGTAAGTATGTCTCAAATATTGCACAGGACATACTTACACTAACAAAGTGTTTGTTTTTTACCTGAAATTCAAATTTTACTGGGAGCCCTATATTTTTATTTGCTAAATATGGCAACCTTCTTCCTTTGGAGGCCATTTGGAAGGGCTTAGACTTCAACCTCCAAGCAATGGGGGCTCTTGGAAGGTTTTAAAAAGTGGAGTGACACCGCCAGCTCTGTGCTGTAGAGAATTGTGTTGGATACAAGCCCAGAGGCAAGAAGGCAGCTTCGAGGACACACTTCCAAGTCCATGGCAAAGGCCCTATCACCCAGGTAGCATGTATCAACCAGGTGTGCTGTTACCTTTCCAACCCCAACCCAAGTAGCCCAGTTGCCCATCAAGTAGGCATTGAGCAGTTGAGCAGCTGTCTGGGGAATAAAAAAGCTCATGACAGGTTACCCGTCCTCCCCAAGCTCCCAAACTGGCTCTTGGACCTGGACAGGCCAGTGGTGCCATAGTGTGGTAAGTCTCTTAAGAACCTAGGTTTTGAGCAGCAGGTGGAAAAGAAGACCAAGGGAGGCTTGAGGAGGTGAGGCTTGAGCTGGGTTTTGAAGGATGCATCAGGAATTTGGGTCTCTCTGTAACTGCCATTAAACTAGATCCTAAATAATGCCCCTTTGGACTGGGCCTGCTGCTGTATCTTCTGCCCTGTGTAGTAAGTTGCATCCTTCACTTTAAATTAAAGGAACTCATTTCCTTTTCCTGTGACTGTTGGCTTCTTCCCATCAATCATATCACTGTCACCTGGACAATCACACCCCAGGGAGTTGGGGAGGGCATGCAAGCAGTGGAAAGCATGTGCATTGGTGTGGGCAGCAAGATGCCTTAGGGAACTCCTGGTGCTCTCTAGAGTCAGGGGTAGAGGGATGGGGAGGGGAAGCTGGCAGACGTGGCAGGAGCAAGAAAGACCTTGTCCTTTAAGCTACGAAATGGGAACTTGCAGTAAATACTTATAAAGAGCTGCTGAGGGCTTGTAAGCATGGGACTGACATGGTCAGTTAAGATGTTCTAAAGAACAGCTAGGACAACAGCTCTGGCTCCCTTTCAGAAGGTGGTTTGAAAAGAATCTACTGCTGGTGAGAGAACATGGGGGCGGTGGGCTTGGAATGATCTGGCCACAGATCAGATGGAGGAGGCCCTTCCAGGCAGGTGTCTGAGTCCACCTCTTTTAGCTTTCAGGAAAAAGAGACATCAAGAGTTAAAGCCTCCCAGAGGAGAGGCTGGGGCCCTGTCTGTCCATATTCATAGGTCTGAGTTCATGCCCAGTAGATTGATTTTTCCACCAAGGACTTGAGACATGCTGTAAGGCACAAGAGAGGCTTCTTCGGCTTTAACTGAAATAATGCTACATTAAAACCACCCCCAAAAGCTAGTAACTTAAAATGGGACTCACTTATTTTCAAACCCACAGGTCTGTAGCCCAGGGGAGTCTCTGCTTCAGACTGTGGTTTGGCTGGAGAATTCTTCTTCCATGTGTCTCATTCGGGAACCCAGAATGTTCTTAGTGTAAGTTCTCTGAGGGGTGAGCAGAGTGTGGGATACCTCCTAAGACATTTCATCTTAAGACTTCGACCTCATATAATGTCACTTCTGCCCATATTCCATTGGTCAAAGCAAGTCACATGGCCAAGCTTAACATCAGTGGGGTGGAGGACTATACACCTCTCATGAAGGTGGGGGTAGCAGGGAGAAATTAACTGTGGAACAAATATCTAACTCTCACAGTTACTACCAAGGAGCACAAGTCTGACCCAAGGACAAACTTGCCTGGTGACAACAGAGAAAAATACCACACACAGTCATGCTCTTCACTGTGCCAGCTGGAGAAGACCAGCATACCTACAAGAAGTCTAACCATCTCTCAGTCTTTTCAAGGAGGCCATCTCAAAGGAAGGTCAGGAATGAGGCAGAGATCACATGCATCTTACAGGGGAAAGAGTATAGTAGAAGTCATGACTTTATCATGAACGGTATTCATCCTGGAATTGAGGCATTCCCTGGGGCTGGGAGTCTATTTTGATGGGAGGCAGAGGAGCCTATAGAGAAGCGAGTCACCCCAGGAAAGATTGGGTGGAGGTTCATGTTGTGATGGGTTGTCAGGTGGAGATCAGGAGAGGGAGACCCTAGCAATGCTTCATCTATTAGTCAATGTCCCTCAGCTGCCATGAGCTCCAGTCTGGGTTCAGGGTAAGAGGATTTCCATGGACAGTGAGAAAGATCTCAGAGAACTATTGCTATATGGTTTCCAGAAGCTTTGGAACCAGGGTTTCTACAGCAACTGGTACGTATCAGCATAAGGTTTGACTGCATATAACATAAAGACCCAGTGAAATAAGTCAGACAGAGAAAAACAAATACTGTATACCCTCACTTATATTTGGAATCTAAAAAAAAAAAAAAATTAAAAACCCAAGAATTCATAGATACAGAGAACAAATTGGTGGTTGCCAGAGGCAGGGGTCAGGGGTGGGAAAAGGGCCTCTTAAGGTAAAAACTTCCAGTTACAAGAAAAATAAGTCCTGGAGATGTAATGTACAGCATGGTGACTCTAACAGTACTGTATTGTATAGTTGCTAAAAGAGTAGATCTTAAAAGTTCTTATCACAAGAAAAAAATTGTAACTATGTGTGGTGATGAATTTTAACTAAACTTACTGTTTCACAATATATACATATATCAAATCATTATGTTGTACATTTGAAACTAGCACAATGTTACATGTCAGTTATATCTCAATTTAAAAAAACTCGATGAAGATGATGTAATACATTATAGTAGATAACAGCTATTTGCATTTTCTAAGAACTTGTTTAATAAATATGAAGAAAATTAGCTTGGCTTTTATTTAAAAAACAAAAACATAAAGACCCAAAATGAAAGTGGCATATACAAGCTGGTGTGGTGGCTCCTGGGGCCTTTAGGAAGCAAGACTCCATCCTCAGACTGTGGTTTCCATTCTAAGGCCATCTTGTGATATAACATGGCTTCTAGAGCTCCAACAATCACATCAGCTGCATTCTGGGCCAAATAAGGAGGAAGGGGAAGGGAAGTACCTTCATACCTTCATCATTATAAGTAGAAGTCTCTGAAGTCTCCCGCAGCATTTCTGCTTAAATCTCATTGGTCAGAACTTACTTTCACAGTTACATGTAGCTGCAAGAAGGCTGGGAGATATAGTCTTTCTGCTGAATGGGAATACGTCTAGCTAAAAGTCAGATTTCTTTTACTTAGAAAAAAATATAATAGGTATAATAGGCATCCTCTTCCACAAGGAGAAAACATCAGTGTAGATACCCTTGATACTGAGCAGCATCAACCATGATCTTGAATTGGCAGCCATCCTGGCAACTCTTGCAATATTGATGTCCTCAGCACCCCTGCAAGTGTGGACATGTTTGCTACTGTTGGTGGCAGGAGTAATTTCGACAGTGACCTACAGCAGGTGAGAGGAAGATGATGAACATTGATGGATGCCAAAAAAAGAATATCTAGGGCACACATGGACCTGGCAGGAGACCTCCAGGGAATCCCACAGAGTCTGTTAAGACCAAACTACAGAAATACTGTGTGTGCCTGAAACTGTGAGCTTTTCCCTATCCCGGTGGGATAACCCAAGAGACAAAGGTTACAAGCCTTCTCCTTGTCCTGTTGATGGGTTTCTTGGTCACATGGCATCCCATGCCCTTGGCCTCCCTCCTCTCCATGTGGCTCTACCCCTGCTTCTTGGCTGCCTATGTTACTGAGCTATGGAAATTGTATTCTGATCCACAGGGACTTCTTAAAGCTAAGAGCTGTTTGTGGGACCTGAAATTGTCCTCACAGTGATTTCATTCAAAGTAATAACAGCATCTGATGCTATAGAAATTTCATCCTCATGATCATAAGCATTTATAATAGCCCATCATCGAGCAAGTGCTTACATGGGAGAGGAATTTCCATGGAGAAAGTCAATCTTTTCAAAAATGTTAATTTTTTGTGTGTGTGTGAGGAAATCAAATGAGGTGCCAAATTGTCTCTGTCATTATGTTGCCCTTCTCTCCTGAGCACTTACTGCTCTGATCGGTATGTTTTCACATGTAGCAACGCAGATGGGGAAATTTACCTCCTGTTGGAGACCCCTCATTTGCCCATTCATCAGCTCTGTTTAAGCAGCCATTGTCTGCTCTGGTTTTACTGTAGATAGAGCATAGGGGCAGAGTTAAAGACCACCAGACCTTGAAGGTTTGGCTACTCTTTGGAAGAGAAATAAGGGAAACGTTCCCCACAATAAAATCAAGCCCCTGAGAGATAGACAGTGTTGGAACACATGGATAAGGAATTTGGCGGCACCCAATTCCTGACCAGTCTCGTTGCCTTTATAAAAGGCCAGCCCTAGGCTATGACCCTGTCTCCTTAGCTGTGACTCTGGTTCCTCTTTATGACCCATTCCAGTTCCATGCCCCACTCTGTTGCCTCAGACCACCTTGTGAAACACCCATCTTGGGCACCCTGGTGAACTTGGTGGCCAGGCACACCCCAACTCTCTCACCCGCTCACCTCAAGAGTGAGTGCAGGCATCGACCACGGGTCACTGGGTACAGGGCTATTTTACCCCTTGGGTGCTCTATTCACCGTCTCTAGGAATTGCGATCTCTTCAAAGCCCTAAGAAATATATGAGGTCCAAAAAGACAACTATTGGCCTCAATACACAAAAAGAAAGCAGCATAATCAAAATTAATAGGCATTTGCTTAAATGTTTGTGAAGTGCAACATTAGTTCACATTCATTAATTGTCAAATTTCATGTTCATAAAAATGTCATTACATTTACAAACTATTTGCAGGTTAAATTGTCCCACTTTGCAAGAATTCCTGACTATGCATGACGATTGCTGAGAAATTGTAGTCAACCATAAATTAAATGTTAGACCCAAATTATTTCAAAAGAAAAATCATAAAAAATGCTCTTAATTTTTTACAACAAAAAGTATATGATATAGAATGTGGGCATACTTACATATGTTTGGTGTGATGTGAGGTAGAAATTCCAAAACTGAGTTTCGTAGGCTCAGGGCCTATGAACGTCATAAAATGCCCTTGAGTATGTGGCCTTGGAAGAAATGATTAACTATTTTTTAAACTCTTTATTTTATATTGGAGTAGAGCCCATTAACAATGTGATTGTTTCAGGTGCACAGCAAAGCATGCACATACATGTATCCATTCTACCACAAACTCCCCTCCCATCCAGCCTACCACATAACATTGAGCAGAGTTCCCTGTGCTATTCAGTAGGTCCTTGATGGTTATGCATTTAAAATATAGCAGTGTATACATGTCAATCCCAGACTCCCTAACTATCCCTCCACCCCCCTTCCCCCCTCCATACCCCGTAACCATAAATTCATTCTCTAAGTCTGCCAGTCTGTTTCTGTTTTGTAAATAAGTTCATTTGTATCATTTCTTTTTAGATTCCTCATATAAACAATATTTCTATATTAGCTCGGTGCTTTGTGACAGCCTGGAGGGGTGGGATGAGGAGAGTGGGAGGGAGGGAGACACAAGAGGGAAGACATATGGGAACATATGTATATGTATGGCTGATTCACTTTGTTATAAAGCAGAAACTAACACACAATTGTAAAGCAATTATACCCCAATAAAGATGTTAAAAAAACAAAACAACAACAAAAAAAACAATATTTCTCTTTCTCTGTCTGACTTACTTCATTCATATGACAATCTCTAGGTCCAACCATGTTGCTGCAAATGGCATTCTTTCTTTCTTAATGGCTGCGTAATATTCCATTGTGTATATGTACCACATTTTCTTTATCCATTCCTCTGTCGATGGACATCTAGGTTGCTTCCATGACTTGGCTATTGTAAACCGTGTCGCAATGAATATTGGGGTACCTGGATCATTTCAGATCATGTTTTTTCTGGATATATGCCCAGGAGTGGGATTGCAGGGTCATATGGTAGCTCTATTTTTAGTTTTTGAAGGAACATCCATATTGTTCTCCATAGTGGCTGTACCAACTTACATCCCCACCAACAGTGTAGGAAGGTTCCCTTCTCTCCACACCCTCTCTAGCATTTTACTGTTTGTGGATTTTTTGATTAACTATTAAAGAATCTGTTATATTTTGCACCAAGCTAGACATAAATGTCATGATGGCAGTGGTTATAGAAATTATGGTAAACAATGGACCACTATGCAAACATTCAAAAAGAACAAAGTCTATCTGTATGTACCAATAGGAGAAGAGAACTGAGATATATATTGTTACATGAACAAAGCACGCTGTAGAACAGTGTCTACAGTATGATTCATTTGGTGTTAAAATACTTCATGTATGCGTGTGTACACAAATAAATATGTAAATGCATGCTGGTTTATGTGTGGAAAAGTCTGGAAAGATCCACAGACATAACAGTAGTTTACCTCTGAAGATCAGAAATGACGGGCTGGGAGTTGGTGGGGGGGACTTCTATTTTCATGTTATAATACTCATCTGAATTGCAAGAAAAACATTTAGTAAGTGCATATATTAATATATAATTTTGAAAAACAACAACAAAATTTCAGAAGAGATTGGTCTGCAAGCAGACTGGAAAGGGAGAAATTTGCAAACCAGGAATTGGCATTGTTAACCTCGCACTGTCCATGGGGGGTACCTCAGAGCATGGCAGACCTGAATACCCATCCCTACAGAGGTGGGCAGAGGGAGCATCCAGGAATGGTTCAACAGACTCACCAGGGCCTGAAAGAAATAGTCCTCCAGATGTTTGTCCTTCCTTCCACATCTCCACATCTTCCAATTCAATGTACTCTTACAATTCAACCAGTTTGTACTGAATGCTGATTGTACTAGTTTCCTGTTGCTGCTATAACAAACCACCACTAAGTTAGTGGCTTAAAACAATGGAAATTTATTACCTTACAGATGTTCAGAAGAGATCAGAAGTCCTAAATGGGTCCCACTGGGCTAAAATCAAGGGTCAGCAGGGCTGTGTTTCTTTCTGGAGGCTCTAGGGGAGAATCCATTTTCTTGCCTTTTCCAGCTTCTAGAGGCCACCCTTATTCCTTGGCTTATGGTCTCTTTCCATCTTCAAAGCCAGCTGCACCTCCAAATCTCTCTCTGATTCTCATCTTCTGCCTCCCTCTTCCACTTATAAGGACTCTTGTAATTATACATGGATTACAATGTCCAGTAATCTCCCCTTCTCAAGGTCAGCTGATAAGGAATTAGCAATCTTAATTGCATCTGAAGAATTTTAATTCCTCTTTGCCATGGAACCTAACATATTCATGGGTTCCAAGAATTAGGACATGGACACTTGCGGGGGTGGTCTGTTATTCTGCCTGCTACACCAATTAAATGGCAAATGCAGTTTGAGGAGCTGAGTTGTGAATAGTTGTGAATAGATATAACCCCTGCCTCCCTGAGCTCTCAGGATGGAAAAGAGGCAGATGACATACTTGACCACCCATACGGGATTTACAAATGGGAAGGAGTGGCCAAAGCCAGTTTTGGGAACGTTAGTTCATCATCCATGTCAAAGGTATAAAGGGTCCAATTTGCAGTATTGCAGGGTGAGAGCTTGGGCAATTTATTGGAGAGGGCAGTCAGTGCACTGTGCGTCCACCACACCCGGCAAGGAGGAGAGGGACATCCCCCCCACCTTAAGCCAAGTGGAGAATGGGGCTTTGAGGGAATCTCTTGGAGAGTTTGATATGTGCCCCTTGGAAATAGAGGAAGACAAAAGCTGGTGCCTGACACTCATCTGAGAAATATAAAGAAAGATGTCAAGGCTTGGCTGACTGGGTGAAGGAGACAGGGAGAGGCCAGGCTGCACTGGGCCTCGCTACACATCCACCAACCGAGCAGAGTGAGGTGGAGGCCAGGGTCCCTGTGGGCCAAGTGGACCCAGGAAGAGTGTTTCCAAGAAGGGTCCCTGAGTTACACTGAACATCAATCAAGCCCAAAGAGAATCCGTAACAATCACAGCAAGTCCAGTAAGGCCTTGCCTGCCCCAACTCTCTCTCCCTCTTCCTGCTTTATCCCCAGAGGAGCCAAAGGCAGCCTGGTGAGGTGGATGAGGCAGAGGAGTTGTGCAAAGAGAGGAAAAGAGAAGACAACCTCTTGATTTTGCCCCTACTTTGCTGAAGCCCAAGCTGGGGAAAGGGAAGAATGTTTACTTTAAATGAAGCTTTGAGCTTTAACTATTGTACTGGACTGGGTGCTTTAATGACTAAATGGAGATAATTGGGGTGCCTGAAAGTGACCAGAGGAATCTATTATAAAGCTGTGACCAGCCCAGATTATGAGATCACTGCAGAGGTAGGAAAGTGGAGATTAAAAGGGCAGGTGTTTTTGAGCTGCATGAGCTGCTTGTAAATTTTGGAGATTAATCCTTTGTCAGTTGCTTCATTTGCAAATATTTTCTCCCATTCTGAGGGTTGCCTTTTGGCCTTGTTTATGGTTTCCTTTGCTGTGCAAAAGCTTTGAACTTTCATTAGGTCCCATTTGTTTATTTTTGTTTTTATTTCCATTTCTCTAAGAGGTGGGTCAGAAAGGATCTTGCTATGATTTATGTCAGAGTGTTCTGCCTATGTTTTCCTCTAAGAGTTTGATAGTTTCTGGCCTTACATTTAGGACTTTAATCCATTTTGAGCTTATTTTTGTGTATGGTGTTAGGGAGTGTTCTAATTTCAATCCTTTACATGTAGCCATCCAGTTTACCCAGCACCACTTATTGAAGAGGCTGTCTTTTCTCCATTGTATATTCTTCTCTTCTTTGTCAAAGATAAGGTGACCATATGTGCGTGGGTTTCTCTCTGGCTTTCTATCCTGTTCCATTGATCTATATTTCTGTTTTTGTGCCAGTACCATACTGTCTGATTCACTTTGTTATAAAGCAGAAACTAACACACCATTGTAAAGCAATTAGACTCCAATAAAGATGTTAAAAATTAAAAAAATAAAATAATAGGGCAGGTGTGAGAAACAGTTGTTTTCTGCTTTCACTGGTGCTGGCTCGTTTGGTGGCGTCATCTTAAGTGCTTCACTCCCTCACTGACCAAGCCCATGTTAAACTCCACTTGGCTGGGGCCCTGGCATCCAGGCCACTTCTTAGCAATGCCTCCCTTGAGGTTTCACATCCATAGCCTAGAATTTCTCCTGCTGGGTGGCCACTCCCATTCCAGTCTTGAAGCCATCTGTGCCTTTCCTGTCAGGCCCTAGTGACCAAGATAGGGGCGTGTGAGGTTGACTCCTCGTCTCTGGAGGACAGGCTGAGCCTGCCAGATGGCCAGAGCAGGGGCTGAACCTGGGGCTCAGGCTCCGAGAGAGCTTCCATTCCATGGGTCCTGGGCATGGGCATGTGTAAGCATCCCCTTAACTGAGCTGCAGGCCTTCTGCTTGCGAAAATTCACTCACAGAAGAAAAGGGTTGAAATCCCAGCTGGGCCTGCCATTCGCAATCTGGCTCCAGTTTCCTTTTGCAATCTCATATCTGACAACCCATCCACTTGCAGCCTCATGGAGTCCGCACAGGACAACCATCCAAAGTTGATGGCGATTACAACAACTGTAACAGCAATAGTAGTAATAACAGCTAGCACATCTATAGAGCTTACTCTGTGCCAGATCCTCTTCTAAGCACTTTATGTGTATTAACTTTTTAAATCTCCACTCCAATCCTATGAAGTCAGTACTATTATTATTGTCTCCTTTATAGATGAAGGGACTGAGGCACAGAGAGGTTAAGTAACATGCCTGGGGTCACACAGCTAGTAAGTGGCAGAGTCAGGATCCAACCTTGGCACTCTAGCTCCAGAGCTCTCTTGTGCCTCTTTGCTTTTGCTTGTACTGTTCCCTGTTTGTGCCTAGGATGAGTTTCCCTTCTTACTCACTCAAAGTTCTACTCATTCTACAATGATGGCCATTTTAATATTAGTTCTTCCAATCCAAGAGCACAGGATATCTTTCCATTTCTTTGTATCATCTTCAGTTTCCTTCATCAGTGTTTTATAGTTTTCAGAGTATAGGTCTTTCACTTCCTTGGTTAATTCATTCCTAGGTATTTTATTCTTTTGATGAGATTTTAAATGGGATAGTTTTTTGCTTCCTCTTTCTAATAGTTTATTATTAGTGTATAGAAAAGCAACAGATTTATGTATATTAATCTTGTATCCTGCAACTTTACTGAATTCATTTATTAGTTTAATAGATTTTGGTGGTGACTTTAGGGCTTTCTATATATAGTAGCTTGTCATCCAAGGCTTCTTCTTATTTCACTGATCTGAAAACCCACCTCTTATAAGCTCTGCCCTTCTGGAAGGAAACCTCCTGCCTGTAGGCCTTGGCCTTGGGTAGAGCTGTGACCCATCTACCTGTGGTCACCATGGTGGCTGCATTCCTGAAACCAGCCAGACTTGACAGATACCCTAACACCGCCTTTTACATTGAAGCCCTCGCTCTGCAGCCCACATCACCTTGCTGCAGTGATTTGATCAGGACCTCTGAGGATTTTTTTTCCTGTTAGTAGAGAGCTTAGTTTGTTGAAATTCAGGCAACAGGGTAGTAGAATTTGTCACTCCATCTGGGCCAGCATGGAGCTGAAAGCCTGCAGACACGTCAGTATGCAAGCACAAACATCAATACATATATATTTACTGGAAAATACACAGGGGTTTCGGACTTAGAACAAAACCCTTAGCCAGACGGAGGACTTAGTGATCTAAGGAGTGTCTTTTAAGCCAGAGACTCCCTGGACCAAAGGGTGGAATTATTCCATAGTAAATAAATCAGTCCTATTCTTACAGGATCAGGTAGCTTTGTGAATTTTAGTGACCCCAGCAACCTTGGATATACCATTAAGGTTCAGCTGTAAATCTGAAAACAATCAAAAGAAGACCTTTGAAATGACATTGATTGTTGTCCCCCTCCCTTAAATAACATTCTATTTTATTCTAAAAGTGCGTGTTTGTTGAAGAAAATTTGAAGACAAAGGATGATAAGAAAAAGAAAATTAAGATTATCATCATTCTATAACCTACATAGTGAAACCACTGTTTACAAGCCTTCTCTCTCTCTCTTGCCCATCCCCGCCCTCCCCACCCCCACTCTGCTTCTTTCTTTCACCATCTATCCTGTTTTCCTAGGGAGATACAAATGTTCTATGTGTTTTTTCCCAAAGTCATGTGGCCACATATATGGTACCCTGTTCACACACATGTTTACAAACGTACTGTGAGCACTTAGTGATGTCCCTTTATATCCTCTGAGAAACATGATTTTGCATGACTTTACTACAGTCACATTATTTTTTCTCCATGACGTGTAGCCATCCTCTTTTGCTGGGCATTTGAGTTGTTTTGATCTTCTATCTCCTTATCTGTTAAAATAGAGATAATAACAGGATAGACCTCACATGGTTGTTTGAGGATAAACTGAAATAATGTATAAATATTAGATGTATTATCATCAATTTTGACCCGCTTTTAAAATGCTGTAAGGATCATCCTTGCAGGTAAATCTTATTATAGATCCTTGAATGTTTCCCTAGAATAAATTCCTAGGAATGGGATATATATATACCTAAGATTACGAACATTTTTAAGGATTTTGATGTATATTGCTAACATCTCCACCCATAGGTGCATAAGAGTGCCTGTTTCTTGTACGCTTTCCAGCACTCAATAATTGTGTATGTTTTAATCTATTTCAAATTGCCAGTCACGTTGAATATCTTTGTTAACTAATAAGGTTAAACATTTTTTCATATGTTGATTGGCCACTTGTGTTTCTTCATTTGTAATTTATCAGTTTGTGCATTTTACCCAGTTTTTCCAGTTAGGTGCTTTTTTTTTTTTCTAATTGCTATTAATTTCTATATAGTCAGAACATTAACCTTGTGTGCGTGTGTGTGTGTGTGTGTGTGTGTGTGTGAGAGAGAGAGAGAGAGAGAGAGATATCAGTTTCCAGTTTTGTTTATTCTCCTTTAAACTTGATTTATGGATTGTTTGAAAAAGAGAAGTTATTATTATTATTATTATTATTTAATATTTATGTAGTCAAGCCCTACATTTTCTTCTGTTGTGTTTTTTTCTTCTTGTGCCTTTTGGTCTAGAAATCCCTCTCTGTCCAGAGATCAAGCAAATATTTAGCCTTGTTTTATCTTTATTTTATTTTAGTTGTTTTATGGTTTTATCTTTTACAGTTAACATTTTAATCAATTTGGTATTCATTTAGGTATGTGCTATAACGTAGTGATACAATTTTATTAATTTCCAATAATTAACCAGTTACCTCACCACAAAGTACTGAATAATCTATTCTCTACCCAATAGCATGAAATGCTGCCTTATTTATGTGGGTCTTTTCTGGGGAATTCTAGTATATTGCAGTGATACCTTCATTTTATACCCATACCATATTCCCTCTATTAATGCACCTTTTTTTTTATTGGAGTATAATTGCTTTATAATGGTGTGTTAGTTTCTGCTTTATAACAAAGTGAATCAGTTATACATATACATATGTTCCCATATCTCTTCCCTCTTGCGTCTCCTAATGTACCTTTAATATATATTTTAATGTCAAAAAGTAAGGGCCTACTTTATTCTACTACTTCAATTTTTGTTTTGATTTCTCCTATGTTTATTCTTCCAGAATAATTTTGAAAACATTTTGCTAAGTTTTAAAATTTTTCTTTGAATATTTACTAGAATTACATTGTATTTATGAGTCAATTAGAAATAAATTAAATCTTCAAAATGTTGAAACTGCTTATCAAGGAACATGGTGTATTTTGACATTAATTCACTTTCTTTTATGTTCTAGAGTAGGGTTTTAACTTTCCTGTGATATAAACTTGTTGGATTTCAATTCATCATTTAATTGAGACTTTTAATTTTAACAAGGAAGCTTAGCTCATTCACATCTGTTTTCACAATGAACACTAGGCAGTTTTCTGTTATTTTAAGCTTTTGTTTTTATGCTTACTTATTATCTTCTTTGTTCTGCTTTTGTTGTTGTTGTTGTCTGGAAATGAATTTTCTCTGTTCTTCTTGTCTGATGAATTTGAACTTTATATCCCTTTTTTTACACCTGAAACATCATTTTTTTTTTTTTTTTTTTTTTGCGGTACGCGGGCCTCTCACTGTTGTGGCCTCTCCCATTGCGGAGCACAGGCTCCAGACGCTCAGGGTCCGCGGCCATGGCTCACGGGCCCAGCCGCTCCGCGGCATGTGGGATCCTCCCAGACAGGGGCACAAACCCATGTCCCCTGCATCAGCAGGCGGACTCCCAACCACTGTGCCACCAGGGAAGCCCCACCCCTGAAGCATCATTTTTAAATGTAAAAAATGACCCTACTTCATGTCAAAAAAAAGAAACTTTTATCAATACCTCTTTGTGAAAGAGGAGAAATCTAATAAATTTTGAATTCTCTCCCATCATCCCCAGGTCTCAGTTAAAAAAAAAAAAGGACCTATTAGAATGACTAATAACCTATCTAAAAGACAAGAAATAACAAGTGTTGGCGAGAATGTGGAGAAAAGGGAATCCTTGTGCTCTGTTGGTGGAGATGCAAATTGGATTGGAGCCACTATGGAAAACAGTATGGAAATTCCTCAAAAAATTAAAACTAGAACTACCATATGATCCCGCAATCCTGCTTCTGAGTATTAATCCAAAGAAAATGAAAATGCTAACTCAAAACAATATATGCACCCCCATGTCCATTGCAGTATTATTTACAGTAGCTGAGACATGAAAGCAACTTAAGTGTTCATCAATGGATGAATGGATAAAGAAAATGTATGTATTATATATATACATATATATGTAATTTAGCCATAAATAAGAATGAAACCTTACCATTTGTGACAACATGGATGGACCTCAAGGGTATTATGCCATGTGAAATAAGTCAGAGAAAGACACAGGATCTCACTTATATATGGAATCTAAAACAAACAAACAAACAAACACCCACAAACTCATAGATACAGAGAAAAGATTGGTGATTGTAGGGGGATTGGGGTGTGGGGTGGGAAAATGGGTGAAGGGGGGTCAAAAGGTACAAACTTCTAGCTATAAAATAAATGTCATGGGAAGGTGATATACAGCATGGTGACTATAGTTAATAATATTGTCTGCATATTTGAAAGTTGCTAAGAAAACAGATCTTAAAAGTTCTCATCACAAGAAAAAAAGTTGTAATTATATATGGTGACGGATGCTAACTAGACTCATTGTGATTATTTCTCAGTGTGTACAAATATCAAACCATTATTCTGTACACTTGAAACTAATTTAATATTATATGTCGATTGTACCTCAATGAAAACTTTTTTAAAAAAGAAATGCATGGTATTGGATCTGGGTTTGTGTTAACTTATTTCAAGGTTTTTTTTATATTTGTGTATTATAAAACTTCATTAAAGACAATCGTTTGGCTTTAGCTTCATCTTAGTTCTTTAAATTCTGAATTTAATTGATTTCTGAAGCAGTAGGCCATACCTTCAAGTGATTTTTTTTTCATCACCCCCATGGCCCCATGGAAAGTGTACTCCTGAGCCCCTTCATGTAAGCGAAAACCTTTTTCTGCTGTCCTCAAGGGAATGATAGCCCAGAATGGCAATCAGAATTCATCATCATTCTTTACCTGTCCTATTGCTGCTTCTCATCTGGAGTTTAGTTTTGTGGGAAGATACAAAGCTAACCTGATTTTCTTCCTTTGTAATGAACTTCTCTTTTCTCTTACATCTGGCAAATCTTTTTCTGTATCCCTGCGATACAAAATTCTCACGAGGCTGTTTCTAACTGTTGGTCGGTTTTCCTTTCCTGTTGCTCAGTCTGTCCTTTCGATTTGCAGAAATATCAAAAAATGTTTTCCTATTTTATAAAAGTAATTAATTCAACATTTGCTGTGTATTCACCTACTCCACTTCCTGTTTTGAATTTATTGTGCCTGCGGTTTATGCCTCTCTTTTTTTTAAAGCCTTGTTATTTTCACTTTTTATTTCTTTTCTTTTGAAATCAGGGAGAACTTCCCAAACTTGATTTCCACTTTGTTCTCGGTTTCCTGAAGAATCTAACCTGCTGTTCATTGTGATCTTCAAATTAAGCAGTCACATTGCATTTTCATGCACGTTCTCAAGAAGAATAATGTATATTGGGTGCTTCCTGAGTGCCTGGCATTGTGCTAAGTACTGATCATACACCGGTATCTTGGTTAAGGCATGCAACCCTCCTGGAAGAAGAACTCTTTTAAATCCCCTTTTTGTAGGAAATTGACGAGCTCTAGAACTTGCCCATGAGCACAAAGCAGCAAGTGTGGAGCCAGTATTTAGCTAAGGCCCCTCACACTCACCCTGCAGTCTGCTAGCCTAGTGTGTCCTAATTTGCCCTCTCCTCATATTTTCACGGCTGACTTTCTGCTTTAGATTCATAGCTGCAATGACATTTTGAATCTTGTTGAGAGGAATATTAAAAGTTGTCTAAAATTATCTCCTGCTCCTTCCCATAATTTTACTATTTAGGAAGATGTGTTCTCTGATGTCGCAGATGGACCCCCATCTTTTGAACTTTAACTTTTTACCCGGAGTCTGGTTATTTCTGTTCCTTCACCCTCCCAGGGCCAAAGTTGGTTCGCTTGGTATTGAAAGTTGAAATTAATTCTGGCTGAGATGGTCAGGATGGGCCCCTCTTTTTATCTGTTGGGTTCAGGCAAAAGGGAGAAGGAGAAAGAACAGATTTATTGTAAATGTGATGGACGATCAGAGACCAGGCAGTTTGGGGCAGGGAGGGAAGGAGGCAAGGGCTTTAGGACTCTTGACCTAAGCACCAGGAGGTGACCTGGCTGTTTCTGGTGAGGTGCCCCAAAGCACTGGGGCAGTGGCTCTTGTTTCTCCGGCCCAATCAGGAGCTGAGGTCACTCATGAGACCCTGTGCCCCTGGCATGCTTCTCCAAGCCCTGGTTGAATCCATTCATGTCCCTGACATGCCCAAAGCCCACCCCCACCTCCAGGTCTTCCCTTTGAGGCAAAAGGAAGGGTCTGATAAGAGTGCAATTCTGCCGGCATCTCTTTCTTTAACTTAGGAGGGCACCGAAGTCCATTCTTCATAGACTGAGTGCTTTGTTGAAAATAGAAACCAGCTCATGTTATTTTGTATGAACGCTTCAATGTGTCCCCAGCACTCTTCACATAAAATCCAGACTCCTCCCCATGGCCTGCAGGGCCCTCCATGATCTGCCCCCTTTTGCCTTCCTGGCCTCCTTTTGCACCATTCCAGCCCTCCCTGTGCACGTTGCAGCCACTCTGCCCTTCTTCCTGTTCCTCCAGCGTGCCAGGCTGCTCCCAGGCCAGAACCAGGTGGGAATCTTCTCGTGAGCTCTCTCACAACTGGCTCCTTCTTATCATTCAGGTCTTAGCTCAAAGCTCCCTTCCCCTGAAAAGCTTTCCTGACGCCCTGTAGAGATACCCTGTTGCCCCCATCCACACATGCACGCCTTCCATGGAGTCCCACAATGGCTCTCACTCTGAAATATCTTGTTCCTATCTCCCCAGACTGGAATGTAATCTTCATGAGAGCAGAGAACGTGTCTTTCCTGTCCTCTCCTCCATGTTCCCAATACCGAGAGCGATGCTTGGCACATAGTAGGTATTTGTTAAATGTGTGAATGGATGCAGCCCATTCCTTTGCAGGGAGAGGCCGCCCTCCTTCCATCGGGGCCAGCCTGCCTTCTATCTTTCAAACACCCACGTACATTTCCATCAGCTTTGCTTACTTTAGGGCACCAGTACACACCCTCCCTGTGTTTATATTCTACTGGTAATTTTAACCTGACCAGGGGTGGAGGGAGGGAGGTGGGGCAGGTGGAATCTCTAATGAGAGCTCCTGCTTTCCTGCAAGTTCAAACTGAATCTATATCAAATCCTTTCCCTCTTTGCCTGACCTCAGAGGTCATGGTCAAGAAGTCAGCAAGGCCTTTGGGAAACTGTATGAAGCAGAGTTCTGCCTGGAGTGACACCTGGTGAACCAGGTGACTTCTAGGAGGGGCCTCCATGCCCCAGCTCCCTCTCACCGTTCCCACCCAGGAGGGTTCCATCAGCTGCTGCAGGGCAGTCTCCAGGCCGCTTTGAGGATATCAACGGTCAACACACGACAGGTCATCCCATCAGATGTACACGTGTATAAGCCATCTGTGAGAAATTGATGCGTCCCTCTACTCCCTAAATGAGATCCCCGTCCATTCCCTTAAGCCACCTGACACATCCTCTTTTGAGCAAGGACTCCAAGGAGGCTTGAGCACAGATGGGAGGTCTCTGCTCTGCCCAGCATGCACAGAGCGGAGCTGGGCAGGCCTCGGTGAAGCCTGTATTCCAAGTTTATAGATTAATAAACTCTGAGCTGGAGGAAACATACCCATCTCACCCAGGCTCCTCACTTTATAGATGAGGCAGCGCTAGCCGAGAGAAAGGAAGAGATTTTCTCCCAAGCTCGTATGACAAGCAATTGGCAGACCCCCACGTCATCCCTAGTCTCCTGATTCCAGTCCAGAACATCCTCACTCCCCTGTGCCTCAGTTTCCCCAAGGATGCAGGATTCTAATCTAGGAAGAATGGAAAGCAGCAAGTTCCTGCCATTCTTCCTCTTCCCCACCCCCCGCCCCCGCCTCCA